>NC_066511.1:8427789-8530289 GCF_024679095.1 Eriocheir sinensis
CAGTTATTATAGCAAAACACACACACTGCATATCTGGCATAAACCTGACCAACGAGATGGTTTCCTCCCAAGAAGACTGACTTAGCACAATTCTGTCTTCTCAGTGGACTTGCAGGGAATTTATAAACTTTGTATCTCCTCTCCGGCCTGTTACTACAGCCGCAAGCCTAAAAAGCAGCCGTGTCCGCTCCGAAAATAGGAAAAATGATGTTTTGATACCTCAATTCAAAGTTGGCGCGGTGCTCGAGGGGCCAATAATGGCGCCCAGCAGCCTTAAGGTGCTATCACACGGGCAACTTTACTGGCATCTTGCCGCCGATACAGGCATCTTGGCACCAGTATTGGTGGCTAGACGCCGCCAATCACGAGACGCCAATGATCGTCAGCTTGAAGCCAGAACGGGCGTCTTTGTTTACATTCTCTCAGCTGTTGTGTGGGCATTGATCAGCCATGGAGCAAATTATTTGGTCCAAGGATGCTCTTGCCACCCTCTGTGAGGTCTATCGGGAAAACAAGTGTCTCTGGGACACCAGGGATGTAAACTATTCGAAGAGAAATATGAAGAGAGAAGTTTTAAAGAAATTAGCAGAAGCTCTAAAGGAGTATCCCAAAATATGAGTCACGATGCACAAATTAAGTCCAATTCGGGCAAGGCGTCTCCTGCGATCACAGTCCATCCTGCTTGTTTTGATCTGTGCTGAGGCCGAAAACATCTGTTGCGCGTGTGATAGGAAGAGCGCTCCTTGCCACCGGTACCGGCGGCTAGATGCCAATAAAAGACACCAGAAAATGTCCGTGTCATAGCACCTTTATATACACAGGGCCGCCTATGTCGGTACTCTCTCTGTCAAGGGATTCTACCCCACCCTCCCCTAAAATAAAAAAAAATAAAAAAAAAAAAAAATAAAAAAAAAAAATTGACAGCAAAGAAAAAAAAGTGCTCATGTGAAAAATAATGACAAAAAAGGGGTTATAGTATCAAGATAAAGTGCAAATAAGAATACTTGCTAACACTCACTGAGTCCTGGAGGAATCTCGGGACAAAGAGGAAGTTTTCTGAGCTGTTCTTCGGAGAGTTTGGGCGGCAGGTTCCTCCTCCTGGCGGCGTCACTTTTCCTCGCCACCAAGTCCCTTCCGTCACTGTCTATGGGCTCATACCAGGTGCTCTCGGGCAGGTACAAGTGTTCCGGTAGACTCTTTGTGTTGGTGGAGTTAGATCCTTCGGTTCCTAATAGACTAGTTTTGTTCGTGCGCAGTGCGTGTTTTGCTTTCTCACTGCTCCTGTTTGTGTTTGTAACTTTGCCTTCACCATTGGTCATAATATTAGTTCGTACCGCTGAACTATTCTGTCCGTTACAGTTAATAGCGCCAACATAACACATCTTTTGCTTTTTCGATCCCCTGAGCGTAAACACTGGTGCTTTAACAACTCTCTTCTTGCTAGGTAAACTCTCACTCTGTGTTTTTGTGACTACGTGTGCCTCTGAAGCTGTGAAACGTCTTACTTTTCCCTTATCTGAACCATCTTTTACACCTCCTGTCCTTATAGTTTCCTTAACACCCTTCACTTCCTCCAACTCCGTCCTCCCTCCTTCTCCCGAGACTGGCACCCCTGCTCTGCCCTGCCCCACCGCGGAGGCCCTCTGGATAGGATGAGACGCCTTCACCCCCTCTTGCCGCCGAGAGCGTGTCAGGTGAACATGGCTGGAGGAGTTGTATGCGCCATTTGGCAAGGAAGAACTCAAAGTTTTCGAGTGAACGTTAGTCTTTGCTTGCGATGGGGAATTATATGAAACGTGATATGTTTGGGATTCGTCTTGCTGAGGGTGGAGTGGCTTGGAGGAGAGAGGAGTGGAGTGGGCGGAGTGGCTGACCAGAAGGGAGTTTCGTACGATGATGGCAGCCACTTGATTGGCCACCCGACGATTGGTAGCCATGGCGGAGTTGACCTGCATAAACAAGCATATAAAGAGACAATGAGATGGGTTATGTATGTGGTAACTCTGTACATGTCTGTAACTAGAAAAGATACTGATATAATATTATGTCTTAAATGGTCTTCGTTACTCAAGCTAGTACATAACGTCAAAGGACACAGAGCCAAAGAGATGGGTTGTGTGTGTGGTTAGTGGTAAAGGCCTGTTCGTAAAAGAGGGATGCATACAGTGGATCACCTTCATCAGTCAGTTCCCATGAGGTGGTGGTCAAGGTAGATCTTAGTGATACTCTTGTCCATTAACTCCATATAAGGCATACTCACTGTTATCTTAGTCTGCTTATTCTAATGACACACACACACACACACACACACACACACCGTAGTGCAGTGGTTAGCATACTCGCCTCACAAACGAGATCCGGGTTCGATTCCTGGACGGAGTACAGGCGGATGGGCAGTCTTTCGTGCCCCTTGTTAAATATTTTTTGGTCTGAATTTTATCTGGTCCTTCATCCCTGACTCACTTGTGTGTGTGTGTGTGTGTGTGTGTGTGTGTGTGTGTGTGTGTGTGTGTGTGTGTGTAATTCACCATCACCACGGCCTGATCACGAGCTGAAATTGTCATCGTCATTAATAACCTCCCGATTAGAGCAAGCTCATTATTGTCGATATTTGGGTACTGTCAGGACCTTCACACACCACACGCCCCATCCCCCTTGCTCAAGGGGGGGCAGTAACCGCTCCTTGTCAGCGGAAAAATCCAGATCTGAACGGGGCTCGAACCTGAACCTGCTAGGCCGGAGCCTGACAGGGCAGAGCTTCATCCACTGAGCTATCGGTGCGGTGTGTGCATGTGTGTGTGTGTGTGTGTGTGTGTGTGTGTGTGTGTGTGAGACCTTCACTCACCTCCACGGACGGGGCATTGCGTACAAGGAGCGGCTCAATCTTGAACTGATTGAACTGACTACGCCAAGGTCGCTGTGGTCCCTTTGGCCCCCTTCCCCCCCCACCACTTGGCGCCGCCCCGGCACCGCCGCCGCCGCCGCCCGCCAGTCCTGGAGCCACGCCTCTCCCCAAGTGGGCCATCATCGTGTGTTGTACCACAGCCATCTTGTGGAAGAAAAAAAAACATACTCTATAAAGACTACTTTTCTAACATTGTATTGTAATAAAAGTCTTACACAAGACTGGAGAGACCATGGTTATAGTGCTTTGAAACGGTAATGGACAATGACTATATTCACACATCAGTCACCCGGTTATTAAAGAGCAGGAAGAACCACCCACCTGCGAGAGCGTGAAGAGAACGAAGAGAGACACGAGCACCAGAAGCCCCAGGAGCAGCAGTGACCTGACGGGCCGATACCGCACCGTCTGCGTCACCTGCGGGATAAGGGGGCACAACACTCCATGGGTTTACAATACACAGACCAAAGCAGGCGCCTAAGAATCGCCCATAACGAGAGGAAATACATTGGCACGTAGTCACACAAACTTTTATAGTTTTACACACAAAAAAAGAAATCAGTACGCAACCTAGTGAACTTGAGAAAAAGAAAGGAAACGCTGCCAGAAGGACCTACATTGTTAAATATTTCGGCGCCCAAGCACATACATTACATTAGGCTTTCATAGGAATTGTTGGGATTCCTATGGTTATAGTTTGATGAGCCTGGTGGTAATTTGACAAAGCCTCTCTATCATGAACGTGAAGAAACATTCATGAGAACGTGGTTAACCTATTTTTTGGCTTAAAGAAATAATTGATGTGGGAGAAGGAAACGTCTTAGAATACTGATTCTTGTCACACACACATCCATGGTTTTACAAATACAGAAACCAACACAGAAAATGAATAATAACATAGCTAGAGGAAATTCAGACAGAGGGACGTAGTCACACACACGTTATGACCAGGAAAGGGCCAGAAAAAAATAACAATTATACAAAAATAATAGACATAAATATTCAGCCAGCGTTTTCAGGTAGATGAGAAATAAAGCCTGCAGAAAAAAACTCATACTATAAGCACATCAGATATAGTTCTCGAGCGCCAACAGAGTGACAAAGCAGTGTGTGAGATGGAGAGGTGATATTAGATATTTTACCCCGTTTACGTACTTCTCACCCTTTCTACAATTTTTGTTTACACCAGAGGAAACAGCTCAAGGGCAAAAAACAAACAAAAAAGGGAACAGTAATGAAAAAAAGCCAGCTACTCGCTGCTCCTATAAAAGATTTCAGAGGAGTGGCCGGAAGATAGGTTAGTTTCGGGAGGAGAGGTGTCCTGATATACTCCTCTTGAAAGAGTTCAAGTCGCAGGCAGGAGGAAATACAGATGAAGGAAGATTGTTCCAGAGTTTACCTGCGTGAGGGATGAAAAAGTGAAGATGCTGGTTAACTTGTGCGTAAGGGATTTGGACAGTAAAGGAATGAGCATGAGTAGAAAGTCGTGTGCAGCGGGGCCGCGGGAGAGAGAGAGAGAGAGAGGCACGCAGTTAGAGTTCAGAAGAGAGAGAGAGAGAGAGAGAGAGAGAGAGAGAGAGAGAGAGAGAGAGAGAGAGAGAGAGAGAGAGAGAGAGAGAGAGAGAGAGAGAGAGAGAGAGAGATGAGACGAAAGCCTTAGACTCCACTCTGTCCAAAAAAGCTAGGAAGAGAGAGAGAGAGAGAGAGAGAGAGAGAGAGAGAGAGAGAGAGAGAGAGAGAGAGAGAGAGAGAGAGAGAGAGAGAGAGAGAGAGAGAGAGAGAGAGAGAGAGAGAGAGAGAGAGAGAGAGAGAGAGAGAGAGATATACAAAGATTTACAAAGAAAATCAGACCACACAGACCCCATAGTCCAGACTAATTCTAGGAAGAGAGAGAGAGAGAGAGAGAGAGAGAGAGAGAGAGAGAGAGAGAGAGAGAGAGAGAGAGAGAGAGAGAGAGAGAGAGAGAGAGAGAGAGAGAGAGAGAACAGAGCGATTCAAATAGACCATTGTGTTTCTATGTCCTTTACAAAATGGGCAGGAAGTTCCCATAATACTGACACACTAATGCGTTGCGATGGCGTGGATCACATACTTTACGAGGCCTACCTGTGTCTTTATCCTCTTGGGGCTGATGCGGATTAGCGTCGGGGCCTGATCAGGGCCGGACTGGGTGCTGGTGTTCATGGCCAGGCTCAGGGCTGCACACTAGGCGCCCCTTCATGACTCTCCTGCCAGCACGGCCTCCCCGCCGGTGCCTCCCTCGCCCGCTGCCCGCTCCGGCGGGCGCCTCACCCCTGCAGCGAAGGGAAGGAATTACGTGAGTGCATTTTTCTTTTCTTGCCTTGCTGGATCGAGAGTTTAATTTACATGATGTGAGAGAGTGCGCGCACACACACACACACACACACACACACACACACACACACACACACACACACACACACACACACACACACACACGTTTCTTTTGTCTATAACTGTGCTTGACTGGTAACGATGAAGCGGTTGCATATCTTGTTTGATATATACGTATATATATATATATATATATATATATATATATATATATATATATATATATATATATATATATATATATATATATATATATATATATATATATATATATGTTAGGAGTGGGTAGGAAGACACCTACCGAACGGGCGTGAGCTACTCCCGGTGAGGATATATGGAAAGCGAGGAGGGTGCTGAAGCCCTTCAAAGACCCCTCCCACGTCCTCACTAACCATTTCCCTTTTGTCTCATCAACACTAGGGAGTAGTTCAGCATGCTCTCTAAAGACATGCAGATCCTTGCTCTTTCTACACCACACTACATTCACACAACACACACACCTTTTCCCAATATTCAAAATTCAAAATGGCGCACAATAACACTGCCTCGGAGTCCCCGCCTGAGGGGGGACCATAAATTCCCCCAGGGAGGACTCCCCTTCTGGCTGCCGACTTGAGAGGTGTCCTGATAACTTCTCGAACCTCCTCCTTATCAATTTCTGCAACATTCGCGATCTTAGTTCTAATTTCCATTCTGTGGAACACCATCTCTCCTCCTCTAAACCTCACCTTCTCTTCCTCACCGAAACACAGGTTTCTGAGGCTACTGCTAGCAATCTCTACTCTGTTCCCTCCTACTATCTCAATCCTAAATTTCAATCCAAAGCTGGATGTTGCGCCTACGTGCGCAACGACATCACTTGCTCTCGTGCCCACGACCTTGACTCTTCTGAATTTTCCACCATCTGGCTAAGACTTCATTGTCATTCTATTACTAAATACATCTGTGCTGTTTATCTCTTACCTAACTCTACTAACTATGTAAAATTCTTTGACTATTTGAACTCTAAAGTGGAGCACATCTTGACCCACTCTCCCTTCGCTGAAATCTCCATCTTGGGAGATTTCAATGTTCACCACCAGCTTTGGCTTTCATCCTCTTTCACTGACCAGCCTGGTGAACAAGCCTACAACTTTGCTCTCCTCAACGACCTAGAGCAGTTGGTTCAGCACCCTACACGTATTCCCGACCGTCTTGGAGACAGGCCCAACATTCTAGACCTCCTCCTTACCTCTAATCCTTCTGCTTACTCTGTCAAACTGTTCTCTCCGTTGGGCTCCTCCGATCATAACCTTATTTCTGCATCCTGTCCTATCGCTCCTATTCATCTTCTGGACCCACCGAAGAGGCGATGCTTCTGGCATTTTGCTTTAGCTCGGTGGGACGACCTGAGGATGTACTTTTCCGATTTCCCGTGGAATGATTACTGCTTCCAGGATAGAGACCCCTCTGTGTGTGCCCAGCGCATCACAGAGGTGATTGTCTCTGGAATGGAGGCATACATTCCACGTTCTTTCTCTACTCCTCATGCAAAAAGCCTTGGTTTAATATTGCTTGTTCTCGTGCTATTAAAGATAGAGAGGCAGCTCACAAAAGGTACCAGAGCCTTCGCACTCCTACTAATCATGAACTTTACATTTCAGCCTGAAATCATGCCAAATCTATTCTCCGACTTACCAAAACCTCTTTCATCAATAGAAAATGTCAACACTTTGCTTGTTCTAATTCTTCCCGTGACTTCTGGCACCTAGCCAAAAATATCTCCTCCAATTTCACTTCTTCCTCTTTCCCTCCTCTCCTTAACCCTGAAGGCAACACTGCCGTCTCAGCTATCTCTAAGGCTGAACTCTTCGCTCAAACTCTCTGTAAGAACTCCACCCTGGACGATTCTGGGGATATTCCTCCTACTCATCCCCCCTCTGACTCCTTTATGCCTGTTATTAAGATTCTTCGTAATGATGTTTTCTATGCCCTCTCTGGCCTCAACTCTCAGAAGGCTTATGGACCTGATGGAGTGCCTCCTATTGTCCTTAAAAACTGTGCTTCTGTGCTGACACCCTGCCTGGTCAAACTCTTTCGCCTCTGCCTATCATCATCTACCTTTCCTTCCTGCTGGAAGTATGCCTTTGTACAGCCTGTGCCTAAGGGCGGTGGCTGAGTCGTCAGAGTAACGGCTCCGTGTTCAGGAGAACGCGAGTTCAATCCCCGCCCGGTGCCACCAAGCTGGGATTTTTCAGCCGCCGCCGAGTGGCTTAAAACTACCCACATGCTGTCCAGAAGACCACCTATCAACCCGGACTCTAGATTCTAGGATCAAAGATGAGCTCTGGGAGGGCAGCACGAGCCAATGAAAGATGGCGCCACTATAAACACTCGCCTGCGCCAGAACGGGCTGGGCCGACCATCAGGACCCACCGGAAAGAAACCTTGGACCGACCATCAGGATCCACCGGGAAGAAGCCTACCGGCGCAATAGGCCGCAATGTAAAAAAAAAAAAAAAAAAAAAAAAGAAGGGTGACCGTTCCAATCCCTCAAACTACCTCCCTATAGCTTTACTTTCCTGTCTATCTAAAGTTTTTTAATCAATCCTTAACCGGAAGATTCAAAAGCACCTTTCCACTTCTAACCTTCTATCTGATCGCCAGTATGTGTTCCGCAAGGAGCGTTCTACTGGCGATCTTCTTGCTCTCTTAACTGACTCTTGGTCATCCTTTCTTAGCCGTTTCGGTGAAACTTTCTCTGTTGCGCTAGACATATGGAAAGCCTTCGATAGAGTCTGGCACAAGTCTTTGCTTTCTAAACTGCCCTCTTTCGGATTCTATCCCTCTCTCTGTTCCTTTATCTCCAGTTTCCTTGTTCTGTCTCTGCGGTGTTAGACGGTCACTGTTCTTCCCCTAAACCTATCAACTGTGGTGTTCCACAGGGCTCTGTCCTATCACCCACTCTCTTCCTGTTATTCATCAATGATCTTCTTTCCATAACAAACTGTCCTGTCCAATCATACGCCGACGACTCCACTCTGCATTATTCAATTTCTTTCAATAGAAGGATATTCCAATAGGAAGTACACGACTCCAGACTGGAGGCTGCAGAACGCTTAACCTCAGACCTTGTTATCATTTCCGATTGGGGTAGAAGGAACCTTGTGTCCTTCAATGCCTCAAAAACTCAATTTCTCCACCTATCAACTCGACACAATCATCCAAACACCTATCCCCTATTCTTCGGCAACACTCAGCTGTCACCTTCTTCAACACTAAATATCCTCGGTTTATCCTTATCTCAAAATCTCAACTGGAAACTTCACATCTCCTCTCTCGCAAAATCGGCTTCCTCGAGGTTGGGCGTTCTGTATCGTCTCCGCCAGTTCTTCTCCCCTGCGCAGTTGCTATCCATATACAGGGGCCTTTTTTTTTTTTTTTTTTTTTTTGGGCCTATTGCGCCGGTAGGCTTGTTCCCGGTGGATCCTGATGGTCGGTCCAAGGCTTCTTTCCGGTGGGTCCTGATGGTCGGCCCAGCCCGTTCTGGCGCAGGCGAGTGTTTATAGTGGCGCCATCTTGCATTGGCTCAAGCTGCCCGCCCAGAGCTCATCTTTGATCCTAGAATCTAGAGTCCGGGTTGATAGGTGGTCTTCTGGACAGCATGTGGGTAGTTTTAAGCCACTCGGCGGCGGCTGAAAAATCCCAGCTTGGTGGGACCGGTCGGGGATTGAACTCACGTCTTCCTGGACACGGGGCCGTCTCGCTATCCTTCCAGCCACCGCCACAGCTTGTCCGCCCTCGTATGGAGTATACATCTCACGTGTGGGGGGGCTCCACTCACACAGCTCTTCTGGACAGAGGCTCTTCGTCTCATTAGCTCTCCTCCTCCTACTGATAGTTTTCTACCTCTTAAATTCCGTCGCGATGTTGCCTCTCTTTCTATCTTCTATCGCTATTTTCACGCTGACTGCTCTTCTGAACTTGCTAACTGCTAACTGTGTATGTGTGTGTGCGTGTATATATATATATATATATATATATAGATATATATATATATATATATATATATATATATATATATATATATATATATACAGGGCCAGGGAGAGCCATCACTGGGCCCTGGTACTATGAGTGTCATTGGGCCCCTACCATTTGGCGAGCGAAGTGAGCCCATCCAGCTGGGGGGATCAGGATTTTAGAATTTGACCAATTCTTCTTCTTCTTCCCTTCCCTACCCCAGGGCCCAGCGGTCCAGCCCTGTCATACGAGAACTAGACGCGTTCATAGCTTCATCTCTCTCTCTATCACTCAGTATCCAGACTGCTCTACACTGTCCTACATTATGCTACATACTTAAACATACGGATAAAATTATAAGTAGTTTCTTAACTTAAAGTCTGTAAGTTCTGTAACTTACTGAAATATTTGCCAAGGAATGAGAGAGACGATGTACACCCTACCACAGAATGATGGTGACTGAGCGAGACGGAGAGTTGACATCGCTTATATTCCAACACAGCTGAGCTGCATTCATTTACGTAATTACGTGGTGTCACTCCTGGCTTAAGATTATTTAGAAAAAGTTTTTCAACAACTATTATTTTACTGATAAACTGTAGAAACTTCTATTATATATATATATACATATCATGTTTATGGTGTGTTTTGCATATTAGTATTCTCTCTCTCTCTCTCTCTCTCTCTCTCTCTCTCTCTCTCTCTCTCTCTCTCTCTCTCTCTCTCACTTCTCCGTCTCTCTCCTTTTCTTCTTTCCTCTCTTTCTCTTCCTCTCGCTCTTTTTTCATTTTCTTCCCTTTCCTTTCTTTCCTCGCTCAGATCTGAAAAACCTACGTAACCATGTGTATGAACACATATCAAGTTGAGCAAACATCCCATGTTGACTTGATTTACTTGGGGAAAAATACGATTACAACTGTAGTACATTTCGGGCCATTACAGAGAGAGAGAGAGAGAGAGAGAGAGAGAGAGAGAGAGAGAGAGAGAGAGAGAGAGAGAGAGAGAGAGAGAGAATCTTCAATTTACGGCCAGGCAGTTGTTCAATTTGCATATACTAACGGAATGACAGTGCCTGGATTGAGAAGGAATTCTGGGCTTTGTCACTGCGAAAATCCTCCATGTCTGACGATTTCCCAAAATAAGCGAGGTGCGTGCGTAACGATCTTGGTAACATTCTGCGAGCGAAGAAAAAAAAAAATTGTTCTCAACCCTTAAAAAGTTTACGCAATTCAGACACTGCGCAACAAGACGAGATCATTTTTCCATTGAGATAATTTTCTTAATTTGTCTGTTTGTCTATTAATCGCTGTCTTTAGATGGGTGAAGACAGATATCGGGACACTGCGCAACCCACCATACTTAGACTATACTTAAAAAAAAAAAAAAAGTGAACATTAGTGATTTAGGGGCGCCGAACTCTCTCATTTTACATGTTGCCCAGGGCGAGCCAGAGGCAAACACACGCGACCATGTTGACCCGAGGCTGTGTTGACGCGGCCTACACACTGCCTCAAGGTTGGCGTTATTCTGTAAAAAGGTTTCTGGTTTTGACGTCACGTGACCTTTAGGCAGGAGAGCAGAGCAGGCCATCAAGAGGAGAGTGGGCGTCTCCTCCCTGAAGGCGGCCCCTGCTCTCCCGACCCCTCTTTAAGCCCGGGGCAGAGAGGTGGAGGAGGGCCACTTGCGACCCTCGTGTGCCCTTCGCAGGGTGTGGCACTCCTTTGTTCAGGCATGGTAGTAGTGGGATGGTCATTGGCGCGCACACACACACACACACACACACACACACACACACACACGTACATCCCCCCTCATCCACACATCCACACCCATTTCTATTTGCTCTGAAACCATACTAGTTTGTACAGATACCAAGTGACGACGTTCCTTCATCGCAGAAAAAAAGAAGGCTCAAGAAACACGAAGGAAAACAAATAGGACAGCAGGAAGTAGAGGAAAAGAAGACGGGAAAGGAAGACACGATAAACTAGAAATAGAGCAAACAACAATAAACATCACAAGAAGAAGAGAAAAGAAAAGAAAACGGAAGACACACACACACAAAAAGATGAGGAGGAGGACAGCCAACAACGTAGAACAAGAAGA
Organism: Eriocheir sinensis; assembly: GCF_024679095.1. NCBI lineage: Eukaryota > Metazoa > Arthropoda > Malacostraca > Decapoda > Varunidae > Eriocheir > Eriocheir sinensis. The sequence goes on from NC_066511.1 coordinate 8,439,158, forward strand.
CGAGGAAAGACAAGACGACGGAAGAAACATGAAAGATACCAAATAGGACAACAGGAAACAGAGGATAAGAAGACGAAAAAAGAAGAAAAAAAAGGAAGACAAAACACACGAAAGAAAACAAGCAGATGACAAAAAAAAAAAAAAAATTGCAGAAAAATACGTGAAAAGAAAAGGAGGCAAGAAATACAAGAGAGAACAAAGATAGAAGTAACAAGAGAAAACAATGACAACAAGAAGGAGAGAAGAGAAAAGAAGACAAAAATACGAAAGAAAACAAACAGGATGCCAAAATAACACAGCACGAGAGGAGAAAAGAAGATAGAAAATACAAAAAAAGAAGCTGAACAGAACAACAAGAAACAGCACAAGAAGACGAATATCCAATAGCCTGATAATACTGGTGAGAGGTTATGAAGCATCCTTCCTTTATATACAGGAACCTGACGACGCCCTATATGGTCACGCTTGCTCTTGCTGTATAGGTAAATAAACAAGCAATGCGAGAATAATTTATATGTACGTTTGGAAATTTCTTCACACCATTAATATTAGCATTCATATCACGGAAACAGGCCACGTAGGGGAGTCGAGCCAAGGCATAAATAAATGAATGTTGTCAAAGTAGTTTCGTTATCGACCGTTATTTTGTCAGTTTTTTTTTTTTTTCGCACTTCGACTCCATTTTCCAGGTAATTTTTTCTTCCCTCCGCTATGAACTTACTGGAATGGTGCAAACGAAAGGATGAATATATCTTACACACACCAGTCGCTGCATGGTAACACATTTCTCTCTCTCTCTCTCTCTCTCTCTCTCTCTCTCTCTTTACACACACACACACACACACACACACACACACACACACATGCATGCACTTCGTAACACTTGTTTTCGCTCGAAAGTAAAGGTTATGAAACAGAGGTAGTAGGTAATTACACGACGGTTATGACCAAAGGATGTGGTTCTTGGGTTTTTCGTTATATTTTCTCTGAGCACAGAATCATTTTATCATTATTGTTATTATTGTTGTTGTTGTTATCATCCTTATTGCTATTATTATTATTATTATTATTATTATTATTATTATTATTATTATTATTATTATTATTATTATTATCATTATTATTACTATTATTAATACAGTTTAGAGCAGTAGGAGTACAAATAGTATTTAAGTCCCAAAGTTCGTAACCCCGAAACACCTCAAATAATCCAAAATAAATTGAATAAAGTAGAAGACAGACTTATTGTATATTATAATAAGTATTCTGCCCAGCTGACAGAATCAAACACTAAAAATGTTTAAGAAAAAAGTTAATATATTCAGTTCAATAAAAAATATGAGAGCAACACCAATCAAAGGTTTATTGGACGAATTAACTATTGATTTAAATGTGCTAACATTTCTACACTACATAGTTCAAACGGCGCAGAATTGCCGGCACGAACAATTTTTTGGGAAAAAAAATCATCTTGAACTGGGATATAAAACATGTCACGGCTGTTGCAGCCGTGACACAAATTTTGTGCTGAATGTTTTAGAGACAAAGCGGTGTTATTTTTTTCTAGGTTTTCGTTCAGTGCATATATGATATTTACCCTGCCCCTGGAAAGGCACTTTGTCTGCCTTTATGTAATCAGCAGCATTATCAGTAGACATGTATTTGAACCGAATTTAGAGTAGTGGCCTGACTGTTGGCGGCAGTCACTTTGCGAGGCGATGATTTACATTCGCAATATCTTTAATTGGTTCATCATTTCATAGTAATAAACCTCGGAAATATTCCTACTACAGCATTTCCTCTTTCCTATGACGAACCATTTCAAGCAGATAATCAGGATGGCTTCGAAATTAAATCTGACTATTTTGAAATCTTCCTCTTTTCTGTATGACTCTCTGATACACCAAAGAGTACAATGTGTAGACTTGTTGGGGAAAAGTGTGTGTGTGTGTGTGTGTGTGTGTGTGTGTGTGTGTGTGTGTGTGTGTGTGTGTGTGTGTGTTTCGGAGGGAGATCTGTGCACGCGAATGTGTATGTTTGTATGTATATGTGTATGGGTAATGGGGAGAGGATGGAAGGGATGGAGGGGCTCGTGGGTGTCAAAAGTATGCAGGTATCGGCAGGTGCGGCGAGCATTGGCGGCAGCTCGACAGCCGCCGCCAGACTGGCCCGGCTGTCTGGTCCCTCCCCTTTAAGTGGCTACCGTAAAGAGCATCTGTTGGGATTTACCTTTTTTTTCATTCCCAGGTGCATTTCACTTTTTTTACAGCTCATTAAGTAACGTCTGGACCGAGTATGTATGGCAGGTGAGCTCGACGAGTTTCTTATCGGCGGCGGGTTGAGGAGAAAACTTATTAACTATTTTTTTAACGTGTGTGTGTGTGTGTGTGTGTGTGTGTGTGTGTGTGTGTGTGTGTGTGTGTCCTCTGAAGCAATCGCAGCACGTATGAAATATAATACACACGGGCTTGTGAAGGAGACAAAGCATAAAGCAGTATTCATGAGTAACAATCTTTCCACACACTGCATTGTTCATTCACTGCATTGTTCATTCACTGCATTGTCCATTCACATAACAGCACAATACCGCGAATAAAGAGTACAGACCCAACATATAGGTAGGCCATCAAGTCTCTGCCACACTGAACAACCTACCTGAGTATTGGTACTTGACATCTGACTCCTTGCGTGTATCTCAGTCTCTCTAAGGAGTCGAGCCGCCACAGTGTGTGCTTGCTGCCACGCTATAGCAGGTGTGATGAAAAAAAAACCACAAAGAATTGTCACGAATTTCTGGGCAGGGCATCAGGATGGGATAATCACTAAATTCAGGTTTCTCTCTTCACTCCCGCGACTCGAGGCTCACAGAGCAAGACGTGGCGGGGTAATGCATGCAATTTTTTCTTTTTTGCACCACACAAGTGTATGAGCGAGTCACTGTGTGAGAAATACATTTATTCTCACGGACTTCCCCTCTCCTGCCTTTCACGACCTAAACTGTTATCGTACTGCGTAATTCATCCCCCATTGAATTCACGTGTCAGGGAATATCTAACGCTTATTATCGCACTTTGTTGAATCGGGGTTTATGTATCTGTTATGGGCATTAGTGAAAAGTGACATGACCACTGCCACTGATCTGTTGTTGGGTAGAAGAGGAGAGCGGGCGGCAGCGCGACACTATTGATCAGGCTCCCGGCACCACCATCTCCAGCACCCTGATGGATGCTGACGCCGCTCCTGCAACTCAACCCCAAAACACCAAAACCATTACCGCTGATCAAATCTACTGAGATAGATTCACAAGAATTCTTTCCCCTCTCTCCTCCCCTCTGTCTTTCTCTTCTATAAGCCCGAAGAGCTTTTCTGGTGGAACCTTTAGTTTATCAAGGCCGGCGGCTGTGCTTTGGTCCAGTCCATCAGACGCTCGTTCACTATTTCAGGGCGGGTCTGGGCTGGAAGGGGAGACGCCCCACGTACGAGAGAGAGAGAGAGAGAGAGAGAGAGAGAGAGAGAGAGAGAGAGAGAGAGAGAGAGAGAGAGAGAGAAAGAATCATTATCCTTCATTAGCCTCACAGCATCAAGAGAGCAGCGTCGAAAACTCAACCGCGTATCCCGACCGCCTTTCTAACCTTCTAGAAGCTGAGGGGCTTACCGTACTCTACCCCTCACGCCTCCCTACCCTGAGCTTTCCCCAATACAGTTGTAGTTGTCACTCAAAGCTCACCGGCAAGAAGGCAGCGTCAAAACTAAACTGCGTGCACTATCTCTTTAACCATCATGATGACAAGGGCTACGCCTCACCCCTCACTCCTCCCTACCCTGAACTAGCATTGGTCCAGTCCCAATATAGTTGTTGGTGTAATTTAAAGCTCATCCTTATGAACCTGACATCTTCCAGCCCCCATATAGCAACTCCCATCAATCACACTTCAACTTAGGCTAATCCCGACCCAGTACCCATTTGCTTGATTCAAAAGCTCACGAACAAAATCTTACTGGCCTCTTCCAGCTTTTCCCTCCTCCCCTTATACAACTTTCTCAACCTTCTAGACGCTAATGGATTGACTCCCTGCCTTCACATCTCCCCACCGTGGACAGTGCAAAGGTGTTGCTCAAAGCTCACCCATGGGAACCTGCGCAGCTCTGCAGCAACGCCGGTATGTGTAGGGCCCGTGTATTGTTACATTACTAGACGATCACTCCTCCGCCCCACTAGCGTTTATCAGGTTCTCCGTGTCCTAGACCTAGGGGATCACATAGCAGACCTTTTTTTTCTGCACGGTAAAGCAGACAGACCAGGGGCTTAAGAAACGCAATGAAGGCGCCCGCAAACTTGCTGCTCCAATAAAAAAAAATATAAAGAGGAAGAGTTATCAGAGAATGGTGATTACAGTTAATTATAATGTCTTCATGTCACTCTCTTGAGAAAGCTTGTCACTGTTATCATCAGGTATTCGCGTCTATCAGCCTCTCCACGTCTCAGCCCCCTACATTAATCATACGGTGATCCTACAGTCATCATGAGGTAGACTTGTAGTTATCATTTATCATGAGGTAACCTTACAGTTAACATGACTCTACAAGACTCAACATTACCTACGCTACGCTATCTTATCCACTGAGAACGTCTTTGAAACTTCAGCTTGCACGGTAAAGGTGATAGAACAGAACAGAACAGAAATGCCGGCAACGTCCCTCCAGTAAAGATAAATATAAGTTGCTTAACTCACCTGGATTATGCTGTTCAGTTTTGGTGCCTTATTGTAGGAAGGTTATAGATTCCCTTGAGGCAATAGAGGAGAATGACTAAAACTTACCGCACAGACTTAAGCAACTTGCACTCCTTGGAAAGGCCTAGAGTGTGTGGGGATTTAATTGAAGTGTTTCAGTGGATTAAGGGGATCAACAAAGGCGATTTAAATAAAGTGCTTATATTAAAAACTGATGTGAGAACAGGCAGTAACGGATATAGATTGGATAAGTTCAAGTTAAAAAAAGAAATTAGGTAAAAACTGGTTCACGAACAGAGCGGTAGATGAGTGGAACAAACTGAGCGGGTATATGGTAGAAGCAAACACAATTGAAACCTTTAAACGGTGATTAGATGCATTTATGGACGGGAAGGGAATTTGGTTGGCAACCTATCTTCAGGAGCGGCCTTTTCTAGTCTCTTTATATCCAAGTGTAATAAACCTTTTTCCTAAAACAATGACCTCCATATCCATAGAAAATTACACACAAAATACAGAGACACGCCAGTCCTCATCGACAGACCTATTTGGTCGGCTCGGCTGACGTCTGTCGATAGAGTCGGTCTGTCGGCACCCTGTTACGGGCCGCCATAAATTGGCGAAGGAGGAGGAAGCAATCTTTAAACAACAACACAAAATAATATTATCTTTAATATTACAATCTCAAGCATCCTAATTGAAAGTAACTTACCTACTTGCTTATGGGTAGAGCACACTATTATTGCTGAAAAAAATAACGGATATTGCCACGGCATCATTAGCATTCAGTTTCCTCTCGCATTTAATTAACTCTAGAAGTCGTGCTGTGCGACGCAGCCACCAGTACAAAGATGTAAGTCATTATAAGCGGATGAGTCTCGGGTCTGATCAGGTGGATGGTAATTACTGATCAGCAGTGTCTCATAACACGGGGAGGGTTACATAAAGCAAGTGAAATTCCAGTGGTATTGCTCATAAAAACTATTTAACCACATTAGACTAACGACAGCAGGGAAAGCGTCAATACTAGACACCCAACCATTCCTCACGAAGCGTGACTAACCACGTCGTGATCGCAAGCATCATGAATGTCCCTCCATTTTATACGCAGCGTGGCAGCAAGGAGGGACTTGTTATGGACCTCATCACTTCCGTTATGTAGAGATCCTGAATGTGGATTCCGAACACCATGGTGATGTATGCCAGCGACTGAAAACAACAAATACAACAACAACAACAACCACAACAACAAAGTGCCCAATATTGTAACAGCTTTGGTTTCATCGTTCCATTAGGCTAAGGCAAGGGTTCCCTACCTTGGGTACATGTACCCCCAGTGGTACATTTGCACTTTTCAGGGGGTACATTGGGTCCGAGAAAATAACTACCACTGTACAATACATGGTGTTGTAATCTGCATTCAAATTGCACATGTCGTTTTTTTTTTCAATTTCCTCATTTGAGTACACAAAACTGTTATTTAAATTCTGTCATCAGTCTACACATACAGATTTCATTATAAAATAATATAAAAATATTACAATTTCATCGTTTTTTTATCTTAATTTTTTAGGGGTACACGGGAACCTATAAAAATGCCCAAGGGGTACAGAGGAACAAAAAGGTTGGGAACCCCTGGGCTAAGGTATGACGCGTCCTCTTGGTATTTTTTTTTTTGCCCACAGTGATATAGGAAAAAGTTGCAATCAAGTAGCCCACACTTTCTTCATCAACGCGTTAGTACTGATTAATAGTTACTGAAATATTAATGACGAAATAGCCCCCCCTTCCCCACCACATCATGATACAGTGGGAAGGTCCGAGGGAAAAGAATGAAGATGTTGTCATTGGGTTAGTTCATATTTTTTTACCATGAATATACAAAAGAATAATAATGAGACACAAAATGTGGTGTGCCTCTTTTTAACCTGACGCTTCATTCCCTCATCATGACATAAACATCTCATATAAGGGTCACTTTCACAATTCGCCATGATGGGGATACACGGCCATGATGCCGCCATATCGCTCCAAGCCGATGATTGCACACACTTCACTCCTACCCGATTTCAGTTTTTCTCCATGTCAAATAGTAGAGACAGGAAATTGGGAAAGAGTAAAGTGTGTGCATTCGTTGGCTTGGAGCGGTGGCTGCACCGAGGCCCTGGAGGCAGCCTCAGACGCACTCTAATACATAACTTGAGTTCTATGGAAAGTACTGCTTTGACAGTTCACCGACTGGCCACGTGTGGCGCTGCCTGTATAGCCAATACGGTCCATACCAAAGACTTCGAAAATTACTTGTGTAGTGTTTGGTGATGATATTGAAGTTAACAAATTTCAGGAAGTTATACAGGAAATCTCTTGTGTATCTGGTGTTGCGTCGATAACCTAACCATAATGGAGTGTAGAAGATTAAATAGTTTGGCTCGGGCGACTACAAAGCCACTGTGTTGGACTGTGAAATTGACCCTTAAACTGTACATCGGGTGCATATTAGTAACTCCTCCTCCTCCTCCTCCTCACAGCCTCAATGTGGTGATATCAGAGTACGGACATAACCTTCTTCTTAAGGCTTTATTAAGCAGAACAGACGAGTGTGACAGAGTAAAAACAAAGAAGATAGTGATTGTAGTGGATAGGAGTAGATAGATTTTAGTTGTGGTGGTGATGGTGGTGGTGACGTGGGGAGGGGGTTGACAAGGATGGTGCAAATTGTGACAGGGTAAAAACGAAGAGGATATTGACTGCAGTTCATAGGAATAGATAATTATAGCTGTGGTGGTGGTGGTGGTGGTGTTCAAGGTGATGTCGGGGGGGAAGGGGTTGACAAAGATGGTGCAAATTGTAATTGTTAATAGAAAAATCAGAGAGGATAGTGACTGTAGTGGAAAGCATTAAATAAATTATAGCTGTGGTGGAGGTGGTGGTGAGTGGATTGACAACAATAGTGCAAACTGTGATTGTTAATAGTGAAAACAAAGAGGATAGTGCCCGAAGTAATACAAATAGATAAGTTTAAGCTGTGGTGAGCCGCGGGAGGCTTTGGGCTACCGAGCGGGTTCGCACACCTATTTGGCTGTTTTCACGCTTGTTTTGATCTCTGCACTCTTTTATTATGGTTTTCCGGGAGGTTTGAAGGTTAGTAGTAAGTAAACATGACGTCAGATCATTTTGTTAAGTAGGAAACGAGATAGTATATCTGCGTTATTAATAGCATTCTTTACCCACTGTCATGATCATATTTTGGTTATTATTCATTTGAATAACTCATAAGGTCTCAAAACATTCACAAATCTAATAAACTATTAAATGGAAGAAAAAACGCCAAAAAATAAAGGAAGCGGCAATAAAGGAAATATTTACTCACAACCTTAATAATAAGTAAGATAACAGTAGATATGAGACACGTCAACAAGATAATACTAAAATCCTGAATACTACAACAAAAAAATGCGACTGGGTAAACACACACACACACACACACACACACACACACACACATATATACACATATTATCGTACGGCAATCGAGCTGGGGCTTACTGACGTGTGGCGTCCCGCAAGGCACTAACATTGGTCCTCTCTGCTTCCTGCTACTGATTAATGACGCCCTCATGGACACCCCGCATCTCTGGAAATATGTTGACGACAGTACCGTGGGTATCCTCGTCAACAACGGGGCTCTAGACTACGCCCCTCTTCAAGCGTCGCTCGACAGCCTTCAGGCATGGACGTTGCGTGCATGGTGATGCACTTCTGTACCTCAAAAAAGAGGAGTGCCACCTCCACAGCTGTAAGTTGGCTCACATCATCTCCAGGTTGTCCTGGCCACAAACTACTTGACAATACGGTGGACGACCAGCTCAACTGGAAGCAGCACGTCACCAACACCGTCCAAGCAGCCTCCTACAAGCTGTAGTCTACATGCAGCGTAGACTCAGGGCGCTGGGGGTACCAACTGCTGAGCTGTGCAGTATATACACATCATTTATACTGCCCAAACTCATGTATGCCTCCCCGGTGTGTTCATCTTCCCTGACCCTCACCTGACGAAGGCAGCTTGATAGGGTTCAGAAGAGGGCATTCAGGATCATTTTACAAGTATAGGACTTGCTTACCACACCTGCGACAATGCCCTGACTACCCTGAGTCTGCCAAGTCTCTCTGAAAGGCACCAGACGCCAGGGAAAATTTGGCATCAACTTGCTGCATCACCCTCGCCACCGCCGTCTCCTGCCACCCCACCAGCCTCCCCCCACCCGTTTCACCAGGCACCACAACAAACTTACCCCCATTAGTGCGCCGCGTACCGACCGCTACAAATTAAGTGCAGTACCGGCAACAGTTCGAGTGATAAACAATGTGCAGCAGTGATTGTCCTGTCAACCGAAGGGGCCGCGGTGTGGATAAGCACCTCACAACCACCCTCACTGCCCCCATCACACTACCCTCCCATCCCCTTTTGTGTCAATTTTTAGCATTCCCCAACCCTCCCAAACCATCCCCCTTTTCCCTTTTATGTTACCATAGTCTTGTATTAGTGTTTACATTCAGTATCTGTAAATTTTCAGCCTAACGGTGTTATTATTATTATTATTATTATTATTATTATTATTATTATTATTATTATTATTGTTATTATTATTATAATTTTTACTATTATTATCACACACACACACACACACACACACACACACACACACACACACACACACACACACACACACACACACAGGGTTTTCAGTTTTCAGGGAGATTCTGAAGAGAATAGATAAAATCGATAGAGAGGATTTTTGCATGGGATGGGAGAGCAACCAGAGGACATGAAAGGAAGCAGAGAAAGACAAGATGTTTGAAAGATGTAAAGAAATAAAGCTTCCGCAATAGATGCATCGACCAATGGAACAGCCTAGATAAAGATGTTGTTCAATCCAGAAACATAAACGAGTTTAAAGTGAAGTTCGCCCAATTGAGACTCAGAGACGGGACCACACGAGCGTAGCTCACTTCTTGTATATCGCAACTAGGTAAATACGACTAGGTACACACACACACACACACACACACACACACACACACACACATATATATATATATATATATATATATATATATATATATATATATATATATATATATATATATATATATATATCTCTCTCTCTCTCTCTCTCTCTCTCTCTCTATATATATATATATATATATACACATGCCCTCCTTTATACGTCCTCTTATTCCTTCTTACTAAAGCAGGCAGCCTCGTAATGAGTCAACAGGCTTTATGCTGCCTGCTCTTCCATGTTCCCATGTTTCCTCCTCCACCACCTCTTCCTCTCTCTCTCTTTCTCTTCTTCCCTTGAGGGAATATCAACTCTCATCATATCTGCCACTGAAAACATGAACTTTGGAATAATGCATCTCTCTCTCTCTCTCTCTCTCTCTCTCTCTCTCTCTCTCTCTCTCTCTCTCTCTCTCTCTCTCATACACACAACCATCAGGAGTGAGGAGGGGGGGGGGGGGTAGTGAAGTGACTCCCTCTCTCTTCCTCTCCATTTCTCCCTTGCTCCTTCGCTTACTCCCACCCATCCGCCTTGATTACTCCTTTCCTTCCTTCTTTCCTTTCTTTCTGTCTGCCCTCTCTTTCAGAAAAAAAAAATGCAGAGGGAAGAACGGAAAGGAAATGATAAATAATGCATAAGGAGGGAAGCAAATAATAAAAAAAAACAAAAAAAACTGAAAGTGAAACATTTTGATGTGAAAGAACATTCCCTCCCCTCCTCCCACGTCTACACATTTACAAATAACCCCCATCTTATATACTGTTGCGGTGAGATAGAAATGTCGAGGTGTTGCAGGATGAAGAAAAGACGAATTGCAAATAAGATTAGAAATAACAAATAAATGTGAAATGTGTGTGTGTGTGTGTGTGTGTTTCCGCAATTTAAAAAATGAAACATCCGCATCCGCATTTGTGATGAAGTAATTATCCGCATCCGCATCACACACAAAGAGGATGTGGCGGATATACTTTAAACGTTACAGAGTCACAGATTCAGTGCAGAGTGCAGATTACCGAGTACAGAGTTTGCGAAATTGAAGAAAATGAATTAATGCATGTTTACTTAATTATCTACTAAAATTACACCTTGTATATATTCATTTTCTTTCAAATTTACCCAACCTAATGAGTCAAAAGTTTTGCGGAAGGGTAGGACTCGTAGGAGGAGGGAGATAATTTTACATAGTGACTATGTACAAGTTTCTTTACTCTGTCCAAGAGAGCTGTGTGTGTGGAGCACCCCCACACATGAGAAACATACTCCATAAGGGGTGGACAAGGTCCCCGCATATGTACGGCATTTGTGAATGGGAAAAAAAACTAGTGGAGACGATACAGAACGCCTAACCTCGAGGAAGTTGATTTAGTAAGAGTGGAGATATGAAGTTTCCTGTTAAGACTTTGAGTATAGACCGAGAATGTTTATTGTAGAAGACAGGTGTAGGTGACACCTAAGTGTTTGGAACATTGTGTCGAGTTGACAGGTGGAGAAATCGAGTTTTGAGGTACTGAAAGACACCAAATTCCTTCTGCCCCAATCGAAAATGAGAGTAAGGTCTGAGGTTAAGCTGTAGCCTCCGGCTTAGTCTTGTATTTCCTGTTGAGAGGGTCTTCTGTCGAAAGATGTTGAGTAATGCATGTGTGAATAATGTGTGTGTGTCTGTCTGTGTGTGTGTGTGTAATTCACCTCTTGGTCTGCTGCGGGTCTCTCTCCAGACAGCCAGCCATTCCCCCTACGGATGGAGCAGAGCTCAGACACCGATCTTTTGGGAGGACTGAGACCACTCACACACAACACACCGCGACAACGAGGTCACAACTCCTCGCCTTACGTCGCGTACCTACTTACTGCTAGGTGAACAGGGGCTACACGTGAAAGAAGATAAACCCAACTTATCTTCACCCGGTCGGGGAATCGAACCCCGTTCCTTTTGATTGTGAGGCAGACGCTCTAACCACTGAGCTACCGGGCCGTGTGTGTGTGTGTGTGTGTGTGTGAAAAGAGAGAGAGAGAGAGAGAGAGAGAGAGAGAGAGAGAGGTCAGGTGACAACCAGATGTGAGGGAAAATGATGGATGTTGTTGTTGTTTAAATATTTTGTCCCGTGGGGTGATCATGCCAGCCCTTTGTCGGGTGACGACTTATTAAGAGGGTGCCGACAGACCGACTCTATCGGCTGACGCCGACCAAGTCGGTCTGTCGACGAGGGCTGGCGTGTCTCTGATGACGGAGGGCACTTCAGGTCGCGAGGCAGCCTGTGGCTTATGAGCGAAGTTTTTGACTCCTGAGTGAGTGGCACATAGATAGGTAGAAAAAATAGTGTTTCACTGCATCACTAATTAACAGTATCAATAGCAAGGAACAAGTAGTCACCAAGCAAGCAGGCTCTGTGTTACATACTCGATCCTTATGGGGGCCATAGGGATAAAAAAAAAAAAAAAAAAAAAAAAAAACTACTTCCGCGACTAAAGGTGTGCCATCAGACCAGTCTTGTGTGTTTAGTGCAAGCTAGCGTGCCGTTACCTTGACTCTTCCTTACAAATATACTTAGCTACAGTTACATATACAAGAGGCAGCAAACATAGACTCACTGGCCCTTTAAGATCCTCGCCACAGAAAACGAATGAGTCCGCTTTCTACATATTTCCGATGGGCAAACTTAACACACATGGACACCGATGCTTCATTACATACCTAAGTCTTAAAGATAATTAATAACGCATACAGTAAGGGTTATTGTCCATGGTTGTTGTCGTTGGTGGTGGGTAAATATATCTTTCTTGACTGGATGATGAAAAAAGATGAATATGAGAACGAGGAGAGAAGAAGAAAGAGAGGAGAGGAGAAAGAGAAGAGGAAAAGAGAATAGAAGAGAAGATAAGGAGAACGAGAGAGAGAGAGAGAGAGAGAGAGAGAGAGAGAGAGAGAGAGAGAGAGAGAGAGAGAGAGAGAGAGAGAGAGATGAAGGAAAGGAGAGAAGGATAATTGGAAAGTGAAAGAGAAACGTAAAAAGAGAAAAGGAGAAAGAGGAAATATAAAACAAAACAAAGAGAAGGAGAGAAGGAGAGCAAAGGAGGAGAGAAGGAGATGGAAAGGAGGATAAGGAGCAAAGTGGAGGGAGAAAGAGAAGGAGAAAAGGAAAAATGAAGGAGAAAAGAAGAGCGAGAAAGATAAGAAGAGAAAGGAGAGAAGGAGAGAAAGAAGAGAGAGGAGAGGGAGAAGGGGAGAAGAAAGAGCGAAGAGGGAGGAGTAGAAGGAGTAGAGAAGGAAAAAGATTAGAGAAAGACAGAAGGAGAGAGCGGTAGAAAGAGCAGAGAAGGAAAAGGGAGAAAGAGGAGAGAGATTAGAAGAAAGAGAAGGAGTAGAGGAGGAGTGGAGTAGGAGGATAAGGAGAGAAGGGGGAGAAGGAGAGAAGGGGGAGAGGGAGCAAAGGAGGAGAGGACAAAAAGTAAAGAGAAAGTCAAGAAGAAAGAGGAAAGAGGAGAAAGAGAGATGAGAAGGAGAGGGAAAATCTCGTTCTCCTCTCCTTTCTCATTTTCTCCTACTTCTCTCTTTAATTTTCCTTCTCCTTCTCTCTTTCTTTTTCTCTTTCTCCTCCTCTTTCTTCTTTTCCCTTTCTACTCTTCTCTCTTTTTCCTCCTCTTCTTTTTCTTTCTTTCTCCTTCTCTTGTTTCTTTTCTCATTTTCCCCCTATTCTCTCCATCTTTTTCCTCTTCTTCTCATTCTCTCCATCTTCTCTCCTCATTCTCTCCATCTTTCTCCTCTCCTCATTCTCTCCATCCTTCTCCTTCGCTCTTTAACTCCCATTAGCGATTGCCGGAAAACGTCTCCCTCTTCCCTCCGTCAGCAACCATCGCCTCCTCTCCGGCGTCTCTTCCCCTCCCCTCCCTACAGTCTACATGACTTAATCAGGTATTATTTATTTGTTTTTAAATTTGTATGGCAGCGTTTTGCAATTATATATATATATAAATATATATATATATATATATATATATATATATATATATATATATATATATATATATATATACACACACGAGAAGGAAAAGGAGAAAGAGGAGAGAGATTAGAAGAAAGAGGAGAAAAGGAGTAGAGGAGGAGTGGAGAAGGAGGATAAGGCAGAAGCAAAGGAGAGGATATATATATATATATATATATATATATATATATATATATATATATATATATATATATATATATATATATATATATATATATATATATATATATATATATATATATATATATATATATATATATATATATATATATATATATATATATATATATATATATATATATATATATATATATATATATATATATATATATATATATATATATATATATATATATATATATATATATATATATATATATATATATATATATATATATATATATATATATATATATATATATATATATATATATATATATATATATATATATATATTGATTGATTAATTTTTGGTCTGAATGACTGCTCAGCTATTTTGTTTAACGTAATATATACATTACTCTTCCCCTGTACGTCACAATTTGTCAATGGACATAAAGTTAGCCGACCTTAGTTTAGCGGAAGCTACTTGGTCCGGTATCACTTTCGAAAGTTAGCGAAGATGCTAATCCACAAAGGAAAAGCTAGTTGCGGAACCGTGCCCACCACTGATAAGCGGTTAGCGAAACTAACTTTTCAGTTAGTTTCGCCCACCACTGGCAACATCCCAACAAGAAGATTCTTTACCAAATATAGTAAACAACGGAAAATAAATTAAAGGACATACCAAACAAAGAGATCACCAAGAAATCACCGCGGGTCGGAGCTGCCGATGCGAAGCGATAGCTAAGAACCTTTTACATAAGTTTAGCCGACTTTCAAGCTGCGTTTAAATATAGTTATGAAGTAACTTTTTGTCCGTCTAATTTTGGCGAAGCGTCGTTCCAATGAGGATTACGTCAGGCGGGGCATCCGGAGTGCGGGGCATGACGGGCGTGAGGGGACGGGGGCCTCACAGCCTTCAGGCCTGGGCACACGCCGTGCCAAACACATATTTTCTTTTGATGTATTCACCTTATAGAAAGGCCATAAAGGGAGATTTATTTGTACATTCTATTCAATACATTTTCTCTTTATCGAAAATCTGTACCTATGTTTGTACAGCCAAAGTGACGTATTAAGGAAGGTAAAGTTGGGGCATAAGCTAAGCTGCGTGTGGCCTCGGTGCTCATCTCCGCCTCATTAGCCCTTTAGTCTGTGGTGGGTAAAATACATGACCCCAGTACGCTAGGAAAATGTGACATCAGGGTTATAAAAGTTTACCTTCCCTAAGTTTCCCCGGGTATCTACTTATCGATCAGTCCGAGAGGGGGGATGAACAGCTGGGGTAGGTGGTGGTTGACTACCCAGACCGGGATCGAATCTGGGCCCGCGGATTCGTAGTTGGGCATGGTAACCACTACATTAAGGAGGTTCCAAAATCAAATAGATATCCATATACATGGAGAAAATATGCCAAAGAGGATTATAAATGAACACGGAATATATTTTTCCATTTTCATGGTACCCACGGTAACACTGGACCAAACCAGTACCATATTACAAGTACTATTTATATACTTCAACTCACTGCTAATTTAAATGATTTGCCTCGATTACAGCAGCGGAGCAGTTGTCCCCAAGTATTGCGTAGCGGGCCGTGTGGGCGGGGCAGGGCAAGGTTGCAGGGAGCGGCGGGCCCACCACCATGCCTGGCTTCTGACGCACACGGCACCGAAATAGCTGGCTTGGCTTTGGCACGCGCCCACCTGCTGGATAGGCTTTCTTTCTTTCTTCACCACCGCGGTAAAAATGCATCCAAGTGCTCCTTTTCTTCCTTTCGAGTCACATTATTCCTGCACGCGTACCAATGCCGCAAGAACAATGCCATGTCTTGTGTACTGATTGTCGTTGCCTTTGAAATACCAGCTACAACAGCAAGCCAGTTTTTCTGTCCCTTTTTTTTTATCCCAATAACACGACAGCCAACACCATCCCTGATTACATTATTCTTTTTACTTCTGTACGATTCACTAAATCATCATCATAAGCAGCAGCAATAGCCTTGGTCTCCCCTAGCAGAGAGCAAGGTACCCTCCTTTCGCGCCCCTCCCTCCCCCTCGCCAGCGCCACCACCCCTCCTTCCTCAGAAGCGCCGCCACCCTGCGAGGTTCAGTGGTGCGGGAGGGTCGCCTACCTGTGTGTGTGCCAGGAGCGGAGGCTGCAGGACGTTTTCACGCACCTTGGCCCACCACGGTGAGTTGACCCCATTTTGCTGATGCGTGTGTGTGTGTGTGTGTGTGTGTGTGTGTGTGTGTGTGTGTGTGTGTGTTACAAAAACTTTTCATTATGGGCAAGTGATGGGCGCTAAATGCTGTGGCCTCAGCGCTGACAAAAAGTTACATGTCTGGAGAACAGGGTGATGGATTTCACCTTCACAAAGAGCTCAATGGTGTTTACAACTTTGCAATTGACCTTATTTTAAATGTATTGCTTAGTATTAGAAGTTAAAGGATATCCTACTGTTCTCACACTACACCTTAGTTATGCGACGTACAGTTCAATTAATACGTGTGAAATACGATGGCGTTGTTGCATTGTAAATATTGTGGCGCAAGATGATGAAAACAAACCTGACTGTGGCAGCAGCTTATGTTTTGTACAGAAATCAATGTTGTGTCTGAATTACGGTACTAAAAACTTACACAAAAATAAATTATGTGAACGCCATTGATCTCTCTCTCTCTCTCTCTCTCTCTCTCTCTCTCTCTCTCTCTCTCTCTCTCTCTCTCTCTCTCTCTCTCTCTCTCTCTCTGTCTCGTGTGTGTGTGTGTGTGTGTGTGTGTGTTAGGGAGTTAGGGAGCCCCACAAAGCCCTGCGTTTCTAAGGTGATGCTGGCCACGGGCCAGTTTTGGAAAGTAGCCCATTACTGAACCTTTCCTGTCGGTTCATCGTTGAATTCGACAGATGAGAAATGTGTTAAAAGAAAACAGCTGAGCCTGCAATAAACCCTTATGAGAAGAGTTTATGGTAGGGTTGATGCTAAATAAGTTTATATGAACATCAGGAGCGGAAAGGGATAAGGAATAGTAATATTAAGGGAGGTTTGAAGTTGAAAACCTGAACAAATATAGTGTTGAATAATAGATTTCACTGATAATATTATTAAAAACACGACTTAATGATCTGATTAAAGTTCTCTGGAACATAAGTTATTCAATCTTTTATCGACGCTTTGGTTTTATATGCGGATTCGGAACCCAAGACGAAGACAGTTACTTAGCATATGTTGGAAAATAAACAATGGTGATGACCTCATAATGAGTCTGGTAAGTAAAGGTTCGGAGGTGCGGAGTTCTTTGTTCATTAGTGACATTTAGAGGTTATATAATATAAACTGTTAAAAATAATTTCAGCAGATATGCATGCCGAAACGTAAGCTTGAAAAAAATTAGGACTAACTGACTACAAGAAAATTAATCTACAGCCAAAGAGAGTTAGGGTATGAATATTTTTTTTCTTTCGAGTCGTTTATTATATAGGGATACTCCTAAAAGAGGAGAGTTCTTGGTCAGGTACGTTGCAAGGAAGGCAAACCATTCCATTCATCGGACAAGCACAACACAACCCAGAAACCTAGAAATGACTTGAGCTACCGAACCCTCGTTTTAGCACTCAGGCCCTCTACCACTGAGCTATTCCGACCCCGTTCCTATTCCCTAAGTATTTGTTATTCATATTTATTAATGAAAACTTTCTAAAATGGATTTTGAGACTGGATGGAAACGAGTAGTAGAATGTTCACCACCTTGGGCTGTATTTTCAAGAATGTTCAGAAGTCTTGCCCCTTGCCCCACTTTGCCACACCCCTAGCCAGCAACCCGTTGTCCTGCGGGAGCTATGGTCAGGGCAGAGCTAGGGCATCATACAGTTAAAGATTCTCTGCCTACGCTCTCTTCACCGTCGTCCCAGTGGATCTTTGCTCTACAAGGGGATAAAGGCCGGCTGCTTGGCAATCACTTTTCGTATAAAAAAAAACATGTAAGTATGTTCGCTGGTTGTATATGTTCGAGAGAAGGGGAAGGCTGTGTGGCGTTCACTGTCTATCTTCCCGTAAAAAAAGTTTTGCTCGTTGTATATGTTCGAGAGAAGGGGAAGGCTGTGAGGCATTTACCCTTTGCCTACAAAATTTGGAGGAATGCTCATTCGTTGTATATGTTCGAGTGGAGGGGAAGGCTTGGACCATTTTGAGATCAAGGTTAAGTGTTGTCAACGGGGTGGCGGCGGCCGAGGTTCGGCCCACGAGTGTTGGCAATCCGCCAGTGACTTAGTGACGCGTACGTCAGCAGAAGCTTCTAACTTCGTACAGACATAAGATTTATCCTCATGCCTGGATCGACAAAGTGGTGGATGTATAGATGTTGGGAATGTATCGGAAAATTATTTTGATGATGAGCATTTGTTTAGTTTCCGTATACAGTAATAATTATTTCACGCCATACTAACGTTAGGTTTGAGATTTTGTTACCGTGGTCGTTTTTTTTACAAACTGAAACGGCGAAAAAAATCAAAAGAAATCTTTTAAAACTTTACAGCAAGTTCCTCTCACACATATGTGTGGTGAAGTTTCTTTAATCACAATGTTGTGATGGCAGCTCGCGCCTTTTCCTGAGGCGATGTCGTGACACTTGT
Source organism: Eriocheir sinensis (assembly GCF_024679095.1). Taxonomy (NCBI): domain Eukaryota; kingdom Metazoa; phylum Arthropoda; class Malacostraca; order Decapoda; family Varunidae; genus Eriocheir; species Eriocheir sinensis. The sequence goes on from NC_066511.1 coordinate 8,457,686, forward strand.
TGGCGCTGAACAAAATTATTTGGTCACATTTTTTCTTTGTGTGTTTGTTTTCTAGCGCATTCTAGGGAACTAAATCATTGACAGATGAAACATTTTATTATAAGAGCTGAGGTTGATTGTGGGCGTAAAGGGCATTGTCTAGTCGGTGGAAAAAATAGACATGTAAAATCCCAATTAATTAAAGAGAAATTCATGGTTGAAAACAATATATAACTGTGTTCTTTTTGTATGTGATTTCGGACATAATGGGAAGCATAATTTAGTTATAGGTAAAGATAAAGTAAGGAGCATGTTCCATAGCTGCGCGTGGCCGCAGTGCTCATCTCCGCTGCATTGGCCCTTGAGCCTGTGGTGGGTATGAACCAATCACCCCGGAATACAGGACAAGTGCAATATCCATCACAATTCACCTTCTCAGTTTTCCCAAGGTACCAAGTTATTGACCAGCCCGAAAGGGATGATGAACAGCTGTGTGAGCTGCGCACCGACTGCCCGGGCCGGGATTCAAACCCAAGCCCGCGGATTCGTGGCTAGGCACGCTAACCTCTGCACCACGGAAGTGCAGGGTCGAATGCTAGTCAAGTATAATTTACTTCTGGAAGAGTATATTTTCTCTTCAATTGACGTAGAATGTAGATAATCTGAAATAGAAAGAGATGGCCTTAAAATTTAATAACCTTCTAAATTTCATATAAACCACTGACATCATGCAACCGCAGCTTATTAGGACAGCCATAATTTTAAGGTATTTGAGCGAGTTACTCCCCATCATTAATGGCTGATCCAGGAACGACCCGCATTACTGGGGCTTGCTCCTGTCCTCTTACTGAAACTTACTGAAAAGAAGTGCAAGCTAACTATAACTTTCCCACAATTTTGAAGCCGTGAGTGTTGTGCACCGATTATTGCTTATAGTATTTGCCACATCAAAATGTTCTGGTTATTGCTCTTCTCGACCTTATATTCTTCAGACAGTAATCTTTCCATAGCTTTCCTATTATCTCTAGTCACCCATTCCTTCGCATTACAGCCCAAGAGTTTTGCTGTACACTTTCCGAACTCATTGAACCATTTCCGAATAGGTAAACAATTCTTACTCAATGTTACTTTGTAGTCCAACAGTTTCCTAGTATTCAATAATTACGTAGGGACCATCTCTTTAGAGGAAAAAAGTTTATCAGTAGCCAACTTACTCTGGCCAAGGAGTTTTGTTTTATTTTCACTATAGTGTTCGTAGTCCTAGATGAAGTCATCCCAAATAGGTTTTGCATATTTCAGTTGATGCGGCCATGACTAAATCAGATACAGTCCTTTCAGTTGACATACTACAAATAGAATCTTGTATAAAACGTATAGCAAAACTTCCTCTCTCCCTGCAGAAGGCCGTCGTCCGGGGAACAGCAGAGCGGAGCAAGGGACATGTTTCCTCACATGTACAAAGTGAGGTAAGGCAATTGACAAACTCAGGGGAGGGGAGGGGTCAGGGGGGGAGCCGAGAGGGGAGCCATCCAAGTGTCAGGGTGGCAGGATAGGGAATCTGTTTGACCCATTGAGCACACGTTCTGTACCACACCAGACGCTGGGCGAGGACTGGCGAGGTGGGGAGCCGTCCAAGTGTTGTGAGAGTAAATGGTATGTGTCTGACCTCGTGTGTACATTTCGTTATCATCAGATATTCATGGGGCCTTTGCAGAAATTATGTAACAGGCTGACGCACTGCTTCTAAGCTAGTGTGCACACACAAGTTATTGCCAATAGTAATCAACGATGCTGCTTTGGCGTACCGTATTTTAAAGATATGAAAATTAGAAAAGACACAACAACAACAACAACAAAAAAAGGCTACACCTCAGTGGATGTTCCAACAATACAAACATGACTAGAAATCAGGAATACAAGTTAATTATATCAGGAAAAAAACACGTGTCCAAAACATCAAACTTACTAACGGGAAAGTGACAGATTTGAGCATTCTCGATTATCAAACTAGAGAACACACACTCCACACCTAAGAGCTTCTCCTACGTTCCCTAATATTGAGGGCCATATGTTTCTTATCTAAATTCAGTTCGTTTTTGAATGGTTTCACCCGCCACGACAGGCTGTTCTCAAGGCACCTTAGAGGGTGACTCCCGTAAACACGCCGTAAACCTGCGCGAGATTACAGACAGTGTTTACCCTCTTTAGACACAGTTTATGACGCAGGGCTGAGAGAGAGAGAGAGAGAGAGAGAGAGAGAGAGAGAGAGAGAGAGAGAGAGAGAGAGAGAGAGAGAGAGCACACACAATTTGCTGGGCCCAGTGTGGCTAGCTGACAGTGAGAGTTTGCCAGGGGAAGATCATTCAAGATAAGACTAATTTATTGCTTTACACTAAGGAAATGTCATCATGGTCCATTATTCAACGAACACAGTGGCTTCTAATATGTAACATCTAGTCATTCATCTCCACTCCTTTAAACTCCTTGACAACATTATAGCGATACGTGGATGACTTACCCGCACGCTTCGGCCTCAGCAGCTGGAGGATGTTCGAGTGTAGTGGTGCCAGCCCAGCCCGGCGCGGCCCACCTTCTACATCGCGTGCTAATTTAATCCCGAGGTATCCGGGTCACGCAGAAGGAGGGAGAGGAGTAAATGTGTCGGGCGGATGTAGCAAGAGTGTGTGTTTGTGTTTGTGTGTGTGTGTGTGTGTGTGTGTGTGTGTGTGTGTGTGTGTGCACGATCAGACACAGACAGACAGACAGACGGATAGACAAACAGACTAGCAGACAGCCCTCAATCTCCTCCTCCTCCTCCTTCTCTTTCTTCTTATTCGCTATCATCATTACCATTATCATCATCATTTATTTTTTTCTTCTTCCTTCCCCCTCTCTTTTTCCTAATCCTAAATACAATCCACTACCACCACCATTCTCTCTCTCTCTCTCTCTCTCTCATCATCATCATCACAACACCCACAGACAAATAATAACATCCTTCTGCCCTGAATCAACGGAAGTCCATAAATCGGGTCGCAATGGATACATAGACATGACCGATGATCCTCGCTACGTCACGCCTCCCTCTCCCCGCTTCAACACGTCACTGTCCTAGACATAGACGACCGATCTTAGGAGCGGTACTCAGTGTCAAGTTATGCTGATACGCGTTGTCGTCTCTCCCCGCGGCTATTCGTTGCATGTGACAGTCCTCGTGCCAGTCTGATTTGTGTGTGTAGTTTTATTTTTATTTTTACGAGAATAGAATACTGAGTTAAAATAGGATTTAAAGATGTTACTCTCTGCAAATTATCACAGCAAGCAAACATACGAAGGTTAATGGTAGGAAAATCTAGAATATAATATTTTTCTTGAACTCTTATTGTTGAGTTTACACCGCAAGTAGGCATAAAAAAGCAGGAGACATTTTTATCGGCGTCGCAGACGCCGATCAATTGTTGTTGTTGTTCTCTTCACGTTGTTTTACTGGCTTACCCATGCATTGTAGACATGACATTGTATAATAACGTTTATTAGCCCTGATGAACCCTACAACATGGCATAATAAAGTCTTTTTTTTTTTTTTACGTCTTGGCCTGTGGCGCCGGTAGGCCTTCATAGTAGGGCTTGATGGTCGGCCCCAGCCCGTTGTGGGGCAGGCAAGTGTTTATAGTGGCGCCATCTTTACTTTTCAGCATTGTCCATTTTAGACCCCTAGTTGCATAATATAAATTGCTGGGGGGGCGTTGGAGGGTCATGCGACGCCGATCTAGTACAGTTTTTCTGCTATAAACACTTGTTTTTTTTCTAAATTTTACCAACAAAAAGATAAAAGATTAGCTAGAGTATATATATATATATATATATATATATATATATATATATATATATATATATATATATATATATATATATATATGTGTGTGTGTGTGTGTGTGTGTGTGTGTGTGTGTGTGTGTGTGTGTGTGTGTGTCTATATATATATATATATATATATATATATATATATATATATATATATATATATATATATATATATATATATATATATATATTTTTTTTCAGGGACAGGCAAAACTTTCTTTGAATAAACTTCTTGATTATTTTTACGAAACTCTACGATTTGTGAATGACAGATTTCTTCCAATAAGCGGGTTCTTGAAATTTTTACGAAATTCTACAATTCTAGCGTAAATATTATGAGTAAAAGTAGACGGTGATTGCGGAATTCATCACCATCATCGGCCTGTATCACTCCACTGCAGGACATTGACCCATCCCAAGTATTCCCATTAGTTTCTGCACTGGGCGTCGTTTCAAATTTTGATATAAACATTCCGTAGACTTTTTTGTATTTCATCACACCATCTGAACGGCCTCCCCTTCAGTCTTTTTATATCCATCATCAGTGCCCCAATGTTCGGGCATATAGCATTTTCATGCCATCTTGACTGCGGCATCGGTGGTCAGCCCCAGCCTGTTTTACAGCGGACAGGTTATCTTAGTAACGTTGACATATTTCACTTCCTTTCGCAGTTGCTATTCGGCCCTTTGACGTAGCTAAACAGGATCAGCCACCAGATCTGGGTTCCACCATCTCCGTGTCCTGACCACTCAGCCATCTCGTCCTCTGGGGAAAAATTACCATGAAACACTTAAGATGTCAACTCCATCCTGAGCGTCTGCCCTGTTTTTCTCCATCGCACTAGGACAGAAACTTCATCTAATTAGGTTAATGGTTACTATACTCATTCTAACTAGGCCAGGAGTTACAATGAGTTCAAATATATTGCACTGCTAAATCGTTAATATTCCGAGGATAATAGGGAGGGAAGAGAATTTGGTTGTTTACTTACTGAGGGGCAACAGGCATAAAATTAACACAAATAAACAAAACCAACTAATGAAACAACAATTTTACCTTGTGTACGCTGATGCCTGAAGAAAAATTTACGGATATATGAAAAATAAATATAAAAAAACACAATGCTCAGAAATATCTCCTGTAATATACAACATGCAGTTTATTTTTATAACATTTTTGCTCGGTGGACGTAATCTCTTGAGTGGACAAGACCTTGGGCAGCGGCGCCAACCTAAAGACGAGTGCATTTGTGTGTGTGTGTGTGTGTGTGTGTGTGTGTGTGAGAGAGAGAGAGAGAGAGAGAGAGAGAGAGAGAGAGAGAGAGAAAACGTGTGGTGATAATAATGAGCCCTTGCTTAACAACAATACCTATAAATATGAGGCAAAAACTGTTCGATATTTAAATCTTTCGTCATCGACTACGATATTGCTGCATTACTGTGTTGTTGTAGTATACCCGCTGTGTATGTCAATCATGCGTAGTAACTTCCCAAGACTGAATTACGGGTCTGTGAATGGCATGCAAATGAGGGTGAAAAGGAGATCTGTTGGGCGCACATTACGAGCCTGCAGTCCTTCATCCACTGGCCTATTGCGGGAACCGAAAGGAGTGAGGAACTGAGAGATAGGCAGATAGGAGGTCTAAAAATACGTACAGGGGGGGAAGGTGGAGAGAGAGAGAGATGCCTGAGTGATGTCGTGTTGTCATATTATTAGAAGAGTGAAGTTGTATGAGCTTGGTTGGCCGCCTCTTCCTGGCCGGGCCGTGCCAAGCCAGCAGCGGCCATGGTCGGCGGTGGGCGGCTGCGGGGGCGTAGCAGCGAGGCGGTGCTGGTAAGGAAGGAATGCAGGGCCCGGCTATATAGGAAGTGTGTGAATTTGGAGGGTTGTTTTTTGAGAGTAAAGGCTGTGACAACTTGGTGACAGACTGAAGATATGATTGAGAGTAATTCACTTCCCTACACTTGTTTTTTTTTCTTCGGATAATAATAACAATGATAATAATAATAATAATAATAATAATAATAATAATAATAATAATAATAATAATAATAATAATAATAATAACAACAACAATAATAATAACAATAATAATAACAGCTTTAATCATGGAGGATTAATCTTCTTCTCATCACTATTTTAACCAATGAAGTGGTGTCGCCGTTGTGTATATGAGCTGCCTTCTGTGGTGTCTGTTTTATATTCTTCGTTCGTTGGTGTTTTTTGTCTCTGGCGGATTTATAATACACAAATATGATGTAAACATTCTCACATACAGTGTTCCTTCGCATATTATTTCTTCGCCTATCATCCTTCACACAAATATGAAGTGAATACAAAAATACAACACAGTGCTGCCCTCTATATAGGAACAGCTCAAGTGTCTCCCAGTTCTTAAAAGTACTCGGTTCTATAAATGTTGTGAAGAAACTTATGCGCATCTGTGTTAGTCTTCACTTTCCTTGTTGTCTTTCCTCTTCCAGGCATGATTAAAGTACATAACAGTTGTGGTAATGTTTTCCTAGTTATGAAGACCCTGTGATATGTTTAAGCGTATACATCATTACTGCTTAAGCTTGAATACCTCGCCAGCGCGTGTACACACACACACACACACACACACACACACACACACACACACACACACACACACACACACACACACACACACACATTGATAATAATAAAATAATAATAATAATAATAATAATAATAATAATAATAATAATAATAATAATAATAAAAAAGATAACTTCTCCCCCTCCTCCTCCTCCTCCTATTACTACTTCTACTACTACAACTACTACTACTACTACTACTACTACTACTACTACTACTACTACTACTACTACTACTACTACTACTCCTACTCCTCCTCCTACTACTACTGCTATAACAACAACAACAACAAAATTTTAGGTCCCGTATTCCCCTTGTCCCCGTTTTCCTTGAGCTGTTTCCTTTATTGTAAAAAAAGAAAATATACTAGCTTAACCCTCGTCTTTTGCCCCGCGCCGCCTAGCCCTAGACTGCATGATCCTGAAGCACACCCTCAACGTGGGCTGGTAATGATGAGTGGAGGGCCTCGCTTGGCCACGACACCCTCGGAGACTGCCAACGAGGAGGCGGAGGGGCTACACGAGTCCTCGCTCTCCTTGTTTTTAGAGTATTAACGGCTGTAGATAACCCCGCCGAGACACACTAAGGAGAAAATGAAATTCTGCTTGTGGGAAAACCCGTTCTGATAATCTCGCGCTAAATCTGTTTTAACTTAAGATCGTCAGATATTTTCATTAGTATGCACTGATGCCTTCCTGGATTTGGCTCCCTACATGGTACTTGACTTTATATTTGTTTGTTTATTATCCATTTACTTTCACAAGAACGTGTTCCCGCGCTGTTTGTAAACACAGCGTGAGGAAAGATGGCCTTGGTTAGGTAACATTCAAACGAGTGCGTTTTTACCTTGCAGAAAGCACTCTCGCTGGGCTAGAAATGTTCACTGAGTTTGAATCCTTTAATTACCTGATGTGGCTAATTCCACGCGTACACGAAGGAAACTGGTTGAGAAAGCATTCCTGTGCTTCCATACAAAAGTAGTTCCAGTTGATGTGCAAACAATGCTTGTAGTTGAGTTACAGATCGACCCATGAAAATCCGTGACACTCCCCCGTGTTAATTTTATTTGTATTGATAAATCTACTTAACTATTTGTTCATTAATTCAATCATTTCTTTTAATTCCTTATATATTTTCTACTTATCTATTTGCTTTATTTCTGGGGTGGGGACAAACCACGAGCATGCGAGGCACACAAGTGGCGATGCCTCTCACCGCTTTAATTTTCACGGACACGCCTGATTTGAAACGTACCTTTGAGCTTTCTGCATTCCTAACATGCAAACTTGGTACTTGTGGCGGGAGACCTAGCGTTCGGCGGCCAAGCACCGGCGATGAGTCAGCAGTAGCGGGGCCGAACAAGATGCTTCTAGACTTCTGCGGTTAGTCACGGTGAAAAAATTAGTTGATTCGTCATGGGAGTGACAGCATACTTCTTTGATTTCCCTTTCGTCCCCCGCAGAGAGAGAGAGAGAGAGAGAGAGAGAGAGAGAGAGAGAGAGAGAGAGAGAGAGAGAGAGCGGTGTTGTAAGAAGGTTGGACGCTACAGAACGCTTAAGCTCTGACCTTATCATCATTTCCGAATGGGGAAGATGGAACTTGGTATCGTTCAATGCATCAAAAATTCAATTTCTAACTCAGTTTCTCCACCTGTCAACTCGACACAATCTTTCAAACAGCTATCCTCTATTCTTCAACAACACTCAGCTGCCACAATAAACGCTCTCGGCCTATCCTTAATTGACTCAAAATCTAAACTGGAAACTTTATATATCCTCTCTTGCTGATGCAGCTTCCTAGAGGTTAGGCGTTCTGTATCGTATCCACCAGTTATTTCTCCCCTCACATAATTATGGTGTCCATATACAAGGGCTTTGTCCACCCAAGTATGGATTATGCTTCTCATGTGTGTGTGTGTGTGTGTGTGTGTGTGTGTGGGTGGGTGGGTGTGGGTGGGGGGGGTGGGGGCTTCACACACGGGGCCAATTTGGGCAGAGTGGAGTCGAAGGTTTTTTGTCCCATCAACTCCCCTCCTCTTACTGTTGGTCGTCTGTCTCTTAAACTCCGGTGCAACGTTGCCTTTCTATCTTCTACTGATACTTTATTGCTAACTGCTCTTCTAAACTTGCTAACTGCATGCCCCCACTCCTCCCACTGCACACGACTTTCTATTTTTGCTCATCCCTATTACTATCCAAATCCCTTATGCAAGAGTTACCCAGCACCTTCATCATTTCATCCCTTCCGCTGATAAACTCTGGAACAGCTTTCCTTCGTCTGTATTTCCTGCCTACGACTTAAACTCTTTCTTGAGGGGAGTATCAAGACACCTCTCTAACCGAAATTGACCTCTCTTCTGGCCTCTCATTCCTTACTCTTTTCGCTGGAGTAGGGCTTGGCTGGCTTTTTTTTATGCCCTCATGCTATTACCATTAATGTTAAAACTACATACGCAAAAACTAGTCTATTCAATACAAATGAACCTGCCCACTGATTTTCACTGCCTCGGTAGATCAATTATCACGACCAAACCAAGCATATAACTACGAGCACTGAGCGAACATAAGTTTATTCATATTGAAGCATCTCTACCATTCTCAAGATTTTTAATGTTATTTGTCCTGTACATCTAATGGACGTTTCTCCCGGAATGTTTTTTGCAAAGTTGTGTGTGTGTGTGTGTGTGTGTGTGTGTGTGTGTGTGTGTGTGTGTGTAAAAAGTAGTTATGTGACGTTTCGCAAGCCTTATCTAACGCTTCAATTTGTTTGCACTGGGCGGCAGCCACTGACAAGATAATTTCTACGTGACAGGATGTCCTCAAGGTCTTTATCTATTCTAAGGACGGGGCGCACGTACTATACACTCCATCCTTGCTCGCCATACAATGTAACCACACTAGCCTCTATACGCCTCTCTCCCTAGATTTCTCAGAACCTAATATATATTCAAAGGTTACTCTCCACACGCCATTGCTTCCAAACGGAATAATGCATCTTTTATTATTCCCTGTATCGAATTTTTCTTTGCGTGCACTATGATATTTTGTTCATTCGGTGTTCCATATCCCGTGACGAAGAGGGTTTTTCAGTCTGCTCTCTCTCTCTCCCTCTGGTCCGTGTTCGCCCTATTACTTCCTTAGTCACTCCTTCGTCAAGCTTCTCTCTGATTCTTTCAGCTTCCCCTTAACGGCGATCTGTTGCCAGTGCGTCTTCATTGTCACATCTTCCGTTTATTACTTTTTAGCAACTTCTGCCCCTCGTGTTGATTTTCCCATTTTTTTCCCCTAACCTGGCTTGGTATTAGAGACGATATGGTGGCCTGCTATCAAGTAACGGACAGCTATTCTCGAATGTACCCACTGACCCGATAAAATAATAACTCCGAACAAGTTCGAAGATGGGGCATGACAGAATAATTACATTAAAAATCAATATTAAAAGAGGACATAAATTTATGCCAAAGAGGTAGGTACTCATGTGTTGTCCAGGCTCACCTTTGAGTCCGCTGCTCCAGCTGACTGGTTTTCGGGTGAGCGTTGGGAAAGTTGTCTCGAAGAACGTCCCGCGTCGCTCACTGAAATGTAAAACCAAACCAAAATTTTTATTTTGTTAGGGTTTGTCAGAAGTATGAGATGGAGAAAATATGATTAAAAACAGCATGTCTGTCTGCAGTGAGATTACTTAACATTAGTTCGTCACCCACAACTTCTGGGGCCCCGCTATAATGAAATACGCGCATATCCATATTATTGGCTGCAAAGTAGAGCTGGACAGCCCACAAACCACCTCAGTGTTGTGTGTGTGTGTGTGTGTGTGTGTGTGTGTGTGTGTACATATATATGTGTGTGTGTGTGTGTGTGTGTGTGTGTGTAAATATAAATATAAATATATATATATATAAAAATATATATAAAAATATATATATATATATATATATATATATATATATATATATATATATATATATATATATATATATATATATATATATATATATATATATTAATTTGGGCTTATGCTGTTGCTTATGTATCCAAGGAATAGTTTTGTGGGTCTGTGTTATTTCTGGCTCAGCGATCAAAACATAGTAGCGAAAAACAGATATGAAGACAGCTTAGAAGAGCTAGAGGACAGGCGAGTGCGGAAGACGAAATGTGTGTTGGCAGAGGGCAGAGGGATGAGGATAAAAGGCAGCCACAGGTGTACCCCATTCATAAGATTTATTGAAATGCACCAAAGGGACACAAAAGGTTACTGGAGAAGCAGACTGTTGACTCTCAACCTGTTACAATCGTAATCTCTCGTATATTTAGAGCTTTAACAGAACATTTTAATGAGTGTATATTAAGAAAAATTTTCATTCATCTATAACACATTCAAAAGTAGGACTGAGGCGTAAAACACACACTGACGGATTTCAAATGATTTTACTAAAACTACCCACACTTCCCTTATTGGTTTACACTTTACACGTTTTCACCATTTTATGAAGTCTTCAGTCCAAAAAGCTGCACAGCCTTGAATTACTTTTTTCTAACTAAAATAAAGAGTACATTATGGGAAGGAGACGGACGTGCCCTTCCCTTGCCAGAATTTGAATTATAGCCTTGGGGAATAGACGGCAACAAAATGGATAGCGTTCAGTGATCCATAGAGTAATAGGTGATATTGAGGGCGGGAGCAAGGAAGGGGGTATATTAGGCTATTTTCTATGCCTACTTAATATTTAGGCTACACGGCTGATGAGTGAATGGATATAATCAAAATTAATAATGTTCAGCTATCAACGCAGTGAGTCTGGAGTGGGGGCGCTTGGCGGGGGCAAAGAAGACGAAAGGAAAGACACGCCACTCTTCATGCCCACTTTCATATGGAGTGCTTAGTGATCGATGGAGTGCCGAGTGGTATAGCAGCCTAAAGTGCGGGGGAGGGGATGCCTGCAAGGGAGGTTTTTATATCAGTACTATATTTGCATTTTCTTTGTTTATCCCACTTATACCTGGAGAGAGAGAGAGAGAGAGAGAGAGAGAGAGAGAGAGAGAGAGAGAGAGATTCGTCACTGTTTGATGATGTTGGTAATCCTGCCACAACACCAAAAATATCATAGCTGGGAATCCCACCAACTCAGTGCTGCCAACGCTCAAACGCCCACCTCTCTCCCTCTCTCTCTCTCTCTGAAGAACCGGACTGATAATTCGGGAAGAAAGATGCTTGTAATAATAAATGACTATCTTAATTTCGAAAGCGTTCATCATTTAAATTTTAACAGTGTGCGATGTTGGCAATAACCCGCACTTTGGAAGGAAATACCACAGTTATATACCGGTATATAACTCTGTGGGAAATACCCATGATGCTGTTTGACAATCCACAAGATAATGGGAAACTGTTTGCATTGTTCATACTCTCTGCTCATTGTCATATTTCGTGTGTTATCAGCGTTGCATGAAAACCTAGTTGAGACTATTAACAGTACAACATGGATGTATAATGGAACAGTGATGTTTGTAAGGCTGCTTGACATTACTCGATCGCTGCTTCAATCGGTGACATTTGTAGGTAAATATACTGGTAGTTATACTTTCCGTGTAATGCATACTGCCGTGGCGTAAGGCTATGTTATTATCAAAACAAAACATTCGTTGCCTCCACCATACAGAGCGGTAGCCCTCGTGCCCGCTGACCCAATTTCGTGATGGGCAAGGAACGCGCGTGCCAACCGGCGCGGATGTGGCGTTCATTGGTTATGCGGCTGCTTGGGGGCGGGGCGCGCCAGCCACAAAAAGAGCGTCACTACGAATACAAAGTGTCACTACGAAGTTTTGATTAGAGAATAAAACATTAACTTTATATAACAAAGAGTGCCTTACTGATTATAATAACTATCATGCAAATTAATATGTAGATCACGAGGAAGATTAATTCGCAGTAAACGTATTCCAGATTGCGATGAACAAAGGGAGTTCATGATGAGACTGTGTTGGCCAAATGTTTTTATTGTGTGAAATTGAGGATATCTTCAAACATATGGCAGGCATCAACTTACAACACGAATCAACAAAGGAGTTAGCGTTGTTGGCTAGAGTCTCATCACGGAGGAATTAAGCGTATGTGAACTTGCTGAGCGTACTAACATGACCTCCTTACGTAGTATGTATTCCCTTGCCTTCCGAGGTGACCCCCTCAACCCCGCCCTTACCTAGCGTGGAATATAGACTACAAACTATGATTACAACAATTATAATGAGGATGCCTATGATTAGTGAAACGGCAAAGAAACAAACATTTACAACTTATAATACATTCGTACATACATAGGCTACATATATACATACATTCATATATACACACAGACAGACGGACAAACAGACAGACAAATATACATATATAAATGCATGCATACACAAATACATATGTAGGAGAGACAAACTAACAAGAAAAATGTAGTATATAAAAGATTAAAAATGAGATGAAAGGAAAACTAAGATAAGAAAATATAACTCTCTCTCTCTCTCTCTCTCTCTCTCTCTCTCTCTCTCTCTCTCTCTCTCTCTCTCTCTCTCACACAGACACACACACACACACATATATACACGCGCGCGTGCATTCCACTATAGCCGCAGGCCGTGAGTCACATAACATCTCGTGACGAAGCTGAGCGGTGAGTCAGCACGTTGGTGGGCCAGGCGGGCAGTGCCACTGCCAGGTGTGTCGTTCCGCGCCGCCCACCTGCACCTCATCCACAACACCGCCGGCTGAAGCAAAACACTGAACACCAACCTGCGGTCGAACAGGATTTAACAGCTTGTGTGCTGATTCTTTACAACTGTTAAGACAATCTACTGTGTATGGATTTACTTAATTAACCGATCTGCTTTTACAAAGTTGTATAATACTGTACAGCATATATTCACTGTTATAAAATAGTATTTCAAGGGAAGAGGTCAGTGGGTGCCGGCGATATTCAAATATGTAGCTATATACAAAAATAAATCTCATATTCATACAATTATGGGTCATAAATATATTAGAAAAAAAAAGGTATATACATCAGTTTCAACCATTAAATGTCCACCGCAGAAAAGGCCTTTCCCAGCGTTCTCCACCTCTCTGTCTCGTTAGTGTACTCCATCCTACTCTCGCAAATGTTATAATTTCATCAATCCACTTGGTCCTCTGAGATACAAAAACAAATGAGATAGCTATGTAATTGATTTCATGTAATTGCACAATTTTTTTTTTTTTATTCCTGCTGTCCGGACTTAACACCTACTGTTATTCAGTTATAAAACCACGATGTTCTTCGCACCAACCACCCTCACAACCACCACCACCACCACCTCCTCCTCCTCCTCCTCCAGGTCATTCCATAGGTTGATATAACCATTTGGGAAGCTATTCTTCACTACGTTATTTTAAGCTTCTAGTCATGTGTGTGTGTGTGTGTGTGTGTGTGTGTGTGTGTGTGTGTGTGTGTGTGTGTGTGTGTGTGAGAGAGAGAGAGAGAGAGAGAGAAAATCATGTGTGTGTGTGTGTGTGTGTGTGTGTGTGTGTGTGTGTGTGTGTGTGTGTGTGTGTGTGTGTGTGTGTGTTGTGGCCCCACACAGTTCACGTCTGCCAAGCTGCCAGGCCCGCAACGCCTCTCCTCAGCCCTGTGCGTGGATCCATCACACGCTGCCCCCGCCACCACCACAATCACGGTGCCCGCTCACACAGTACCTGCGGCGCTTCACGCTGTGTTGTGCACCCTCCCGCCCGTGCCTCTGTCCATCTAGTCTCATCATGTGATGGTGCCGAGTGACAGTAACATGTAACTGCATCAAGCCACCGGTCTAACATGGATAGATTGATAGATTTGTGATAAAGATACATGTATAGTATTTTAGATGACAAACTTTTGTCATTCACACGGAATAACATCAAACTATACAGTGCTAAAAAATTGTTATAATATTATGAACATGTACGGTATTTCATATTTTTTTCTTTCTTTTACGATCTGCACGGTTACAGGAAATCAGATTCATAGCAAAAAAGTGACGGATGTGAAAACGCGCGCACTATAGACTGCGAATATCGACTAAGAGTGACTGATCCTGACCTGCATACTTATACGTCTGATAGCATTGGACGGATTGGTGTGTTACTGTGCGTTCGGACTTGCAAAAGATACAGTGACAAACAGGCTGCTGCTTCACGGTGCGACTCAAGTATTCGCCCAATCAGCAACCCTCTTCCTTCCTCTCCTATTGTGAAGGTGACGTACTGCTTCAAATCACCGTCTCATTCCTCACCTCTCCCTAATGATCACACCTCTTTCATTCTCAGCCCATTACTCTTCCGGACAAGGTGATAAATGAGCATGAAGGGTATTTTTTGTTTCTATCTGTCCCCTCTTAATATGATCACACCTACTTCACCCTTCCGTCATTACTCTCCCGGACAGTATGATAAATAGTACGTTTTTTTTTTCTCTCCTCCTTAGTCTTGTTACTTTTCATAAATAATTATATTTTCCTTTTGTACTTGTTCTTTCTTTATTTCTCCCTTACTTATTTATTTATTTACTAGTTTATTTTTTCCCATCCATATTTTCTTGCTTTCGTCTTTCTTTTATACTTTCCCGTAGATATGCCTGTATAGTGCCAAAAGTTTGTCCATTATTCATGGTAAACACATTAAACACTCATTTCGTAATATGACTAAACAAATGTTTCAAATAGGTATATCTTCATAATCATCATTGGAATTATCCTCTTCATTTTCCTTTTCTTTAATAACTTTTGTTGTGAGTAACGAGTTTACAATACCGGCGTTTGACATCGATTAAGATCCACATCCATATTGCCTAACAGACCTTGTGTTGATTGCCGCTTCAGATAAAAGCTGCCCAGGGGAGTGGCTACATATATCTGACTTAGTAAAACAATAATTTAAACTTAACTTTGTCCCACGCCATGCCCTGAGCTCTCTTGATGATCTAAACCCAATCGATACACCTACTTATTTCCATAAGTATTTTTAATTAATTGAATTGAGCTGAATTGATAATATACCTCAGAACTTAAGCAACATAGATTATATTCAGCGGAACTTGCCCCTTAAATATTAACATTTTGATTGGTGGCTGCGTAATCTAGACTTCAAAACTTGTAGGATTTCGCAGACAAAAGACAATTAGTGCAATGAAGGGTGATCTACAAAGACACTGTGGCGCACAAGGCAGTAATCTATTTGAAAACAGATGTTAAACATTGGTATTTTTTTATGAAACGAAAGAACATCAATTTGACACGTATAGTGTATTTGTCTTAACGATTATTAAGATGAAGTAAGTGGCGGTCGAGTTGGTTTTAAAACGCATGATCATGTTACACTGAACCATTGAAAAAGCGAGTTTATTCCATTCCCGTATCTCAGCGTTGGTGAAAAAGGATGTGGAGCTGCCTGCATTGATTTATTTATACGCTTTGTGCCTTTATTTCTCGCTCACGACTTGTCATATGTCATAAAAAAAAAAATTGGATTCATCCACATTCGCACGCTTCCCGGACGTCGATCCTGTTCGCAGGATTGTTTCTGTACGAGACAACCCTGACTCATGGCTGGAGCAAGTGGACCGATCCTGCCGGGAAGGACTTGAGATGGATAGGTCAGCTGCGTGCGAGTTTGTTCGGGAAGACCGTCGGGAGTGGAGGCGGCGATTGAGTGAAGTGACGCATACCCGGATGTATGCTCCACATTAGTCAGTTATATTCGTAAAATCATGAATGATTTTGAAACATTCTATCAGTTTCCTTCATAAGTGACGTTCCTCGAGAGCCATAACAAGCTTTTCCGGTTACATTTGTTGCGTAAGGAAGATATCATGTTGGTTCACCAATGTTAAACACAACCAAATTAAGCAATATCCTTCGCATTATGATCACAACTATTCTCTGTATTCTAAGTGAGGTCTGACTAGTCTGTTGTACAGTGGTTATGGAGAGAGAGAGAGAGAGAGAGAGAGAGAGAGAGAGAGAGAGAGAGAGAGAGAGAGAGAGAGAGAGAGAGAGAGAGAGAGAGAGAGAGAGAGAGAGAGAGAGAATGTGTATATATATATTTGTGTGTGTGTGTGTGTGTGTGTGTGTGTGTGTGTGTGTGTGTGTGTGTGTGTTTTGCCCAGGCCGAGTGCCATAATTTTTAGCCCAACTGGCAATGAACGTTTGGCACTCACAACGACTTCCTCGAACCAGCTGGCGGCCTGGCAGTGGAGTGGTGGGCAGGAGCGTTGGTACGACCCACCAGCCTTCCATCAAAATAACTCTCTCTCTCTCTCTCTCTCTGGGGAGGAGCGATGTAGGTGCATGGGTGTGGGTGTGGGTGTAAGTTGTACACAAGGAAAGATCTTAACCGATGCGCAGTTATTTCATATACATAAATGAAAATATAGATAGATAGATAGATAGATAGATAGATAGATAGAGATAAATAAATAAATAGATAGATAAAGGTATATATGAACGGATGTAATACACACACACACACACACACTGTGTGTAGTGGTTATAGCGTGTTCGCCTCAAAACCAAGAGGTCCAAGATTCCTGATCGGAGTGGAGAGGGCTGGGCAGCCTCCTTTAATTCGTGCCCGCTGTCCACCCAGCAGTGAATGGGTATCGGGTATCAGTCGGTGGTTGTGTCCCGCCTCCTGAGTGTGTGAGTGTAAGGTTCCAGTCGTACCGAGACCAGTTCCCGAAGCTCCAGAGATCATTTAAGATTGGGATCGCGAGTTCAAAGCGTTATCAGACCATGGTGAATTACACACACACACACACACACACACACAACTTGCATTTTTACTTTTCTGTGATTTCTGCATTCTCAAATTAGATGTAGCCTAAGTATATCTCAATGAAAAAAAAAAAAAACATTCCTGTGCGTAGAACACTTTTACCCTCGAGTTGCTTCTTTTTTCAACACGCTTTATTTAAAAAAAAAAAGGCAAAATTGTATCTGATTCATCCATCTTGAAGCCACTGCTTGCGCACATACATGAATGAAAAGAAACAAGTACTGAAATGCAGATAACACTTAACATTTTGCTGTAGAAGGTGTATACACATAATGATAAGGGATGGTAACTTACTGTATTACGCGTGAACACGCTCACATCACAGGCATTCAAAGCAGCGATGATCACCAGTAATTGATAAAGCAACATGGTATACGTTTTTTTTCTTTTAATGGGTGTCGCAAGGGAAGAGGACGGTACTATAGAGGTAAAATGTAGGGCGATAAACAACCCGGTATTGGGGAGGGGAGGATCTAGGGTGTGCCAGGCAGCCCTAGGTCACCTGGCACGTGTAGCCTCTGTGTTAGTGGGTCATAAGCTCGTCATCAGCTTGCCAGAAGCTGCAATTTGCTCAGTTTGATTGAGGCGCGTTGTAGTGAAAACCTACTTGAACCCCGACAAAATTTGTGGTTGTGTTTTTATTGATAGTTGCACTCCTCTCAATGTGGAGGTTATATATTCAATCAACCTCTGAGGAAGTGGCTAAAATCCTTCCCCCGCAGGTAATGTGACTCAGTGCTGTGATGTGCGCGCGATTATTTTAGTGGTGGTGTTCATACTGATGTTTCTGCGCCTCTTAATACGGTGGTTATAAACTCCGTCATCATTTTCGTTATCTGGCGCTGAGAAAATTACGCAATTCCATCTTTTATAAGTAACGCAGCTATAAACACTGATGTGCACGGGATTATAATTATTTGTCCATGATGCTTTTATTAATATTTCTACGTCTCTCGATATGGCGGCAATAAATTTCGTCACATAATTTCTCTTTAAGTCATGAGCAAGTGGCGTAAATCCTTCCCCGACTGGAAAAGTAACTGTTATGTGAATTGAGTGGGGATTTAACGTGATCCCAGCCAACCAACTGTGGTTGGTTTCTCTTGCTTTATAAATTTAGTAATACACTTTGTGCATACTAACTTCTTGTAGGCTATTACTCATTGTTCGTGTCTCATCGTGCTTTTATCCAGTCTTCTTGATCACTGTATGTCATTGGCGATAACAGGACGCAAGAGAATATGCGAAAATACTCTACGGACATATTGACGCATGTTTCATTAATTTTATATATTTTCTACAGACTATTGTAGTGGTTCTTAAACCGGGGACGTTAGTAATTTCCATGGGGAGTCTTATGGAAAAGTTGGAATTTCTGTTGTTGGAAATTTTTTTTATCTTAACAAAAGTGTAGGCTAATATGCAAGGGGGGAGTGAAGAGGAAGGCCAATTCCTGGAGGGGGATAGCTTGTAAAAGTTTAAGAACCACTGACCCATGGTAATTTGAGTTGTTTCCTTCTTATTTCCTTTCCATTCTCGAATCACTGATCCCTTTCATATATATATATATATATATATATATATATATATATAGAGAGAGAGAGAGAGAGAGAGAGAGAGAGAGAGAGAGAGAGAGAGAGAGAGAGAGAGAGAGAGAGAGAGAATCTGTTCTAAGCCCTTCAATTTATTTCTACTTCTCAACCCATGGATAATTGATTCTTTTCTAATCAATTTCTATGATTGAACTCCTGCAGTTTTGTGGAGTAGTGGGTTAACATGCCTGGTTATAAAGCCGTGGGTATGGGTTCGATTCCTGACCCAGGCCGTCGGCTCATCATCCAACTAGCTGTTCATTATCCCATTCAGGCTCGTCAATTAATGAAAACCTGAAGAAGGTAAACTGTGGATTGCCCTATGTCCCAAGGTAATGGGTTTTTACCCACCACAGGCTCCAGGTCCAATGAGAAAGAAATGAGCATCAAGGTCATGTTCAACTATAGCATATGCCCCAAGTTTTACCTTTACCTTTTCAGTTCACTGATTCTGACCGGGCCAAATAACATTAGTTGTTAAACCTCTTGAATCCTCAAACAATGTTGCCAAGTTTTATAGAAATTATTCCCCTGATGGGAGTGGGTAGACTACAGACAAAAATTTGACCAAAAGGCTGATAAAGGTCACTTTTTCACAAAGGATCCATTACACTCTGAGTCTAAAACTCAGGCATAAGCTTTGTCTTTTGACATGCTTGTTTCATTCAATATGGATCCTCCAACCTATTTCTCAAAAATGAGGCAAAGACTAAATGCACATCAATATCTGTAATATTTGGGGTATTAAAAGTTATGGCATGAATTTAGCCCATCATATATGCTTGTATACATGTGGAAATAGACCCCAGGACCACTTGGTCTTGTGCTTAGACCTAAGTCTGATAATAGCTCAACAGGCACCCCTTAACCATGACCATGATATTGATTTTGTGATAATCTCTGTACTCTGTGTCCCAGAGAAATGGATTCTCACTCACCACAGGCTCAATGCCCAATGGTGCAGAGGTGAGCACCACGGCCATGTGCAGCTTATAGTGTATGCTACCAACTTTACTTTTACTAAATTCCCTTACTCCATGATCCTAACATTGTTATTCATTTAAAAGCTGTTATACACACACATCACTCACCATTTGCATATAAAACTACTATAGTAATAGCTAATGTGTCTTTAATTTCAAATTGATAACTCAAACCTGGGTATAATACAACCAACTCTGGTTTGGCATCATTACCTGATCATAAATTAGTATGCGTCGACATTAGAGCTCAATCATCAGTGACTGAAAATAAAGTAAAGGTGCCCAATTTCAAAAGAGCTAACTTCGTAGAAATCCGACAAAAACTAACAGAAATACAACTATCAGATGACAGCAACGTAGATGAAGCCTGGCTAAGCCTTAAAAATCACTTACTCACTCAGCAGAACACATTCGTCCCCTTGTGCGAGAAGCGAATTAACACTAATAAAAGCCCACCATGGTTTAATAGCGAAATTAAACAATCAGTCAATGAGAGAAAATTGTTTTACAGGTTAAAGAAAGAACAAAGCACGCCCGAAAACATTTAGACTTTATAATGATGCCAGGCGACGAGTAAAAAGACTAGTAGGTCAGGCAAAGCGTAGATATGAAGAAAATATTGCAGCCAACTGTAAAAATAATCCGAAATCTTTCTTCAGTTACATAAACAACAGAAAGGCGATCAAAAGTGGTATTGGACCTTTAACAAACAGCGACGGTGCACTAGTGACTGACAGCCAACACATTGCAAACCTTTTAAACAATTACTTTTCCTCGGTGTTTAATACTAACAGTCATCCTCTCGCTACCAACAACACCAGTACTATTGTAAATCTCGAGCATGCATTGCCTAATTTTGAAATAACAACCGATGAAGTCCTTAAAGCTCTCCATTCACTTAAAACAAATAAAAGTCCCGGACCCGACAAAGTATATCCTATACTGCTTAAAGAAACAAAGTGCGAAATACTCTCCTCCCTCACTACTGTATTCAATATGTCCTTGCGACAAGGCATCGTCCCTTCAGATTGGAAAAAGGCTAACGTGACACCGATTTTTAAGAAAGGAGACAAAAAAATACCAGGTAACTACCGACCCATTAGTCTAACTTCAATTGTAGGTAAGCTACTCGAGAGCATAATTAGAGACAAAATTGTGAGTTACCTCGAAAGCCACTTATTAATTGGGGATTCACAACATGGCTTCCGTAACAAAAGATCCTGCCTGTCAAACCTACTGACCTTTTATAATGATCTCTTCTCAATTTATGACGTAATCAAATCAGTGGACGTAGTCTATCTTGATTTCCAGAAAGCGTTTGATAAAGTCCCACATCATAAATTACTTTATAAATTAAAGCAAATAGGCATTGACGGTCAAGTAAACCAATGGATCGCGAATTGGTTGAGCAACAGACAACAAAGAGTTGTGATTGACGGATTTAACTCAGAGTGGGCGCCGGTCACTAGTGGCGTCCCTCAGGGCTCGGTTCTTGGCCCAGTGCTCTTCATTATTTACATCAACGACGTGGATGTTGGACTCAATAATCGCATTAGTAAAGTTGCAGACGACACAAAGATTGGTAACTCGGTTCTCACTGACGAAGACAGGCAAAGCCTCCAAGAGGATTTGCACAAAATTTCAGCTTGGTCGGATAAATGGGAGATGCCCTTTAACGTAGACAAGTGCCAGGTCCTTCAAGTTGGAACAAAAAATAAGAAGTTCGATTACGAAATACGCGGCGTTAAACTCACAAGTGTTCAATGCGTTAAGGACCTGGGGATTAAAATCGCGTCAAACCTCAAATTCTCACAGCAATGCATCGATGCAGCAAATAAAGCGAACAGAATGTTGGGCTTCATTAAAAGAAACTTTTTATTCAAAAATAAAGATGTAATACTTCCGCTCTACAATAGTTTAGTCAGACCCCACTTGGAATATGTGGTACAGTTTTGGTCTCCCCACCATGCAAAGGACATTGCTAAACTAGAAGGTGTTCAGCGTCGAGCAACAAAAATGATCCCTTCCTTGTGCAACAAATCCTACGAAGAAAGGCTTTCCACCCTTAACATGTTCTCTCTTGAGAAACGTCGCCTCCGAAGAAAACTGATCGAATGTTTTAAAATACTTAATGGTTTCACGAAGGTAGACAGAACAAAATTGTTTATGATCAATGACACTTTGCGAACGAGGAACAATGGCACAAAACTCAAATGCAGACAAGTAAATTCAGACTGCACCAAATTTTTCTTCACCAACGTTGTAGTGCGAGAATGGAATAAGCTCCCACCATCAGTGGTCCAGTGTAACACGATTGACTCCTTTAAAAACAAGCTCGACCGTCACTTCCTTGAACTTAATATTAACTAGAGTAGAAAACCAACGTTTTGGAGCCATCTGATTAATGTAAAATCACTTAGGTTTAAGGACAGACCACCTAGTCTGGACCATGGGGTCTGTGTGGTCTGATTTTCTATGTAAATCTATGTAAATCTATGTAAACTTTCCCTCTGTCCTTTAACAAGTTACAACACCCAGACTGACAGAGAAGGCATCAGAAAAATACCTACATCATTTGCCTGGTTACACTCCAACACTCCACTGTCTTCTTTTGATACTAAATTATTGGACTTCATAGAATTTATCCTTTTTAATGTCCTATTTCCTTAAAGTTATCATTAGGTGCATAATTACAAATGCAAAACATGGGAAAATTTATAAAAGCCAGAAAGAAAGTGTGGAGTACAGTTACATAGAATAATACAATGAAAGAATGAATGAGGGAGAAGGAGGTGTGGGGGGGAATAGTAGACTTGTAAAAAATTAATGTGTAACATGAAAACTGGAGACAACCCCACAAGTTGAGTGGAGGGAAGACAGCATCAATGACAAGTATTGGATTGTTACATATAATCATTACTCATGATATGTAGCATTGATTTATAATATTTTTCCTATTTTACTGTTACACTACACCATAGAAAAGCACATGCTTATACTACATACATAATCACTTCATGTAATTAATCCTGTTATTTTGTCTGTCTCTGCAGGCCCCCTAAAGGGTCAAATATTCGGGACTCTTCAGGATCTGAAAGTCCTGGTGCTGAACGTCAGTGGCAAGGGGATTCCTGGAGAAGAACTAACCGCTGGGACCAGTCATCCCCTTCTGCCTCCCCACAGCCTATCCCCTCTTCCCCCACAACCCTTCAGAGCCCTGAGCCCCAAACAAATCTTGTTCAGGTAAGATACTGAATAATATTTATCAAGTCCTAGGTACCAGTTATTAATGTAATTGCCAGAGGTGGGCGCGGTATTGAAAAATTAGTAGTGCGGTTGCGGTAGTGTGGTCCCATTTTTTTTTTTCCCAGTGTGGTACGCGGTGTGCGGTACTGCGGTAGCGGTAGTTAAAATAAAAAAAATTCTTCAGTGCCTACCCTGGCTATCCAAACAAAGGAAACATGCTTAAAATAGTACAATTGCCTTAATTTACAATAGATTTTCCCAAAATTAAAAATCGGCCGGCACCACGGACGGGTCCGGGGTTCATAAAGGCGGCACCGCGCAGGTTAAAAAAGACTTGCAGTGTAGTAGTTTAGTCTGTCTATTTAGTATTTAATTTTGAACAATAACTGAAAAGTCAGAATGATTCAATCACTGATTCTGATGACTGATACTGATTGACTGATTGAGTCAGAATCACTGTAAAAAAAAAAAAAAAAAAAAAAAAAAAAAAAATTCTGTGAGCATGCTGCGCTGCAAATGTCGTCTTCAATAGTTTTCAAAGTACCGCAAAAAAGTGCTGCAGGATTTTTTAGTGCGCTCCGCGGTAGTGCAGTATTTTCAGAAATTTTGCGGTAGTGCGGTACTTTTTTTGTGATGCGGTACTACCCCACTACTGCACTACCCTACTAAGTACCGCACTTGCCCACCTCTGGTAATTGCCTTCTGCTATGAATTTAATATCGTGCATAAACAAAAGTTTTACACAAGCTAATTTGAATTTTCTGAAAAGGTATTAGGTGTGCATTGACTTGAATCAGGTTTCTACATGGACAAAGAGAATTAGGAAAGGTGACATTTGTAAAGTGTTCAGAGTTGTCAGGACAAGAAGCATTGGCATGTTAAATAAATTTAGGTTTAGGAGAAAAGTAAGTAGTATAAGGAAAAGGTTAGTGATAAATGGAACATGTCATTAGGTTTATGTATATATAATTTAAATCTTCCAAGGTAAGTTGCATAGGTTCAGGCCTCAAATATGAAAAAAAAAAATTGTTTTACCAATACACACAAAATGAAAACAAGTTACATAAAACATAAATTAATCAATATCAGATCTTCTGCCAAGGGAAACACTGTAACTCTGCTTTCTTAACATCTAATTCATAAAAAAAAAAAAAAAAAAAAAAAAAAAAGCCAGGGGAATTTCATATTAAATTAATGAAAAGATAGAGATAAATACACATATGTATGTTAATAAATTAATAAGTATGGAATTTTTATGGCAAGAACAGCAAATCAAGGCTCTGCATAGCTCACTTACTAATTGAAAAACATGCTCGGGAACAAATAAACAAATAATGGATCTTTCTTGCTAGGAAAGCATATCAGTTGTTAGCGACTCAGAGACTATTATTTTCTATCTTGTTGGACTCTCACCTCTCAGTCAGTCTTGAATGCTTTGTGATGTCAAGGATATTGAAGAATAAAGACTGATGGCCACTGCAGACAAGAAAGGAACAGTGTGACTCAGTGTGCCATAACAAATTAAAGGGTTGAGGATAGTGTATCTTAGTAGTGTGTGATGCAGCCACTTTTATACTAGGACTATAATATAAATACATTGATAAGAGATCAACCTCTTCCCCAGTGTCATCCACAAAGCTGCCGCCTTTCTCCCAGTTATTCATTTTCTGGACTAACTTTTGTGGATCTCCATGCCTTCCCGGCATTACTAGGCCTGCCAAGCCCAGAATAAATGGGCCAATATGCATTTGTTTAAGTTTAAAAGATGCAGACCAAAAATACTGGTCTGTTGCAATCTATTACAGAAAATAAATTAAAAGAAAGGAATAGCCATAAAACTAAGAGGTGTCTTCATACTCCCCCGTCTGATGGATAAGCAAGGCCTTATCAGCAGAATTGTGGATAAGGATAAATCAGATGGCTATTTTAACATCCAGTCACTGTTATTGTCTAATTGTTTGAAAAAGTCCAGATGACTAACTATCAAAACAATGGATCCAAAACTGACAAATACACTTGAACTTCATAATTCAATCTGTACAGCTATTGTCTACATTTTTGTTTGTATTTACATATCTTACTTTCTATCTAGCTATCTTTCTATCTATTCTATCTGTCTGTCTTTCTTTCAGTCTATCTGTCTACATACACACACACACACACACACACACACACACACACACACACACTAGAAACTAGAAAATAGAGGAGGATTGAGAGGGAAAATGAAATGCTGGATGGAAAGCTACTTAAGAGGAAGAGAGATGAGAACCGTGGTTAAGGACACTAGATTGGAATGGAGAGCGGTGGAAAGTGGAGTGCCCCAGGGGTCGGTTTTAGCACCAGTACTCTTCCTAGTCTATATTAATGATATGTCAGAGGGAATAAACAGCTACATGAGCCTGTATGCGGATGATGCTAAACTGCAAAGACATATAAGAAACAGTGAAGACTGCAAGGAGCTGCAAGAAGACCTAAACAAGATTTGGAAATGGAGTCAGAAATGGGAGATGAAATTCAACGTGAAGAAATGTCATGTTATGGAAATGGGAAAAAGTGTAGAAAGACCAAAATGGACATATAAAATGGGAGATGGGGAAATATTAAAGAAAGTAAATGAAGAGAGAGACTTGGGAGTAATAATGCAAGATTATATGCAACCAGGAAGTCATATAAATCGGATCTTCGGTGATACATATAACATGGTGAGAAATATAGGTATAGCATTCCACTACATGGACAAAGAAATGATGAAAAAATTAATAACTACTATGATCAGACCTAAACTTGAATACACGGAAAGTGTGGTCTCCACATATGAAGAAACACATAGTAAAACTAGAAAGAATACAGAGGATGGCAACAAAAATGGTTCCAGAACTGGAGGGACTAACATATGAAGAGAGACTAAAGGAAATGGACTTGCCAACACTAGAACAATGAAGAGAAAGAGGAGACCTAATACAAATATATAGGCTATTGAGTAAAATGGAAGAAGTAGATAACGAGAAATTGCTACTAAGAGAGGAATCTTCCAGCAGGAATACTAGAGGACATAGTAAAAAGTTGAGGAAGGGAAGATGCTCAAGAGACATAAAGAAATATAGCTTCCCACAAAGAAATATAGAGGTTTGGAACAGACCAAGTGAAGAAACAGTACCGGCAAAGAATGTGCAAAGTTTCAAGGAAAAGTTGGATAATTATAGATACGGAGACGGGACCACACGAGCGTAAGCCCAGGCCCTGTAAAATTACAACTAGGTACAACTAGGTAATACACATTTAATAGCGGTGTATAGGGTGATGAATTGTCTAGAGAAATTGGATAGAGATGACCTTTTGATAAGAGAAGAGAGAAACTTAAGAGGAAATGGAAAACTGTTGAGAAAAGGAATTTGTAAAAGAAACATCAAGAAGAACAGCTTCCCGCAGAGATGTGTGGGGGTCTGGAATGGGCTGGAGAGGGAAGTGGTACAGGCTAAGTCAATAAGAGCATTTAAGGCCAAATTAAATGGCAATAGTTGGAAAGATGGGACAGCACGAGCATAACTCCGTTCCTGTAGATCACAACTAGGTAAATACACACACACACACACACACACACACACACACACACACACACACACACACACACACCATTAAAACTTGTTTCATATTGTCTGACCTTTTTTCATTTCATATTCTCAAACTTAATTGCATGTTGTGAAATGCAATTTAATATAATCTACAATAATAATCACACTGTGACCTAATAAGGGCAATGTATTATCTAATTTTCAAAGTTCATCACTTCTAATTACTTTGGCCTCTATTTAGCTTTTTTCCAAGTAGTACTATACTGCTTACATCCTGGGACTTGAGCCTTATCCCCTTTAAAGGGCAATAGTTCACAATACTACACAGCATAAGTCTTGGATAAGTTTGAATTTGTTTTGAGTTTTGATTGTCTCAAACAGTGTGTGTTTGAAATCTTTACAAATAAATCAAAGTTGCTATATGAAATATACATTTTTTTTTGTAAATATATGTTTTTAATTTTCTAACATTTTATAATTGGTTTACCTTTCATTGCATCTACTTACTGCATTCGCTACATCCTTTTCCTTCACAATTAACAAGACTGAGGGGATGTCAATCTGAAATCTTACAGGACCTTCCAGTCAACAGCACAATGCCAGTGTGTGCAGGTGATGGTGACACCTTGACTGGGGTAAGACCAAATAAGGAGGATTGGTGTTAATATAGAGTAGTGGAAATTTTCAACCCAAACTGGCTGGGTTATAATCTTGATAAGTGTGATTTGTGATTCTAATAATTTGTAGATATAATACATTACCAGGCAATAATTTAAGAGGGAATTCCTCTGGCACAAGGATTCATATGTAGTCTTAGCAGTAAAGACCCAGCCTCTCTGTTTTGTTTTTCACTACTAATAATTATGAATAACTTTGATTTACTAATCATAACAGACCAACATTTTTCGTAGTAGACAACATATTGTATTAATACATGACTGAGTAGTATCCTTATGCATGAATAAAAATGTCAGTTTTAACACATACCTAAATCTATAGACAAATTGAAACAAACTAATATGTTAACATCTTAACAAGAATGTGTTCCATGGGTTCAGGGATTCCAACACTGTGGTGCACACATATACATACAATCTACTTTGGTAGCAAATATATGAAACACCAATAGTAGAATGAGGTAGTAGATGCAAGGGTAATCATTCCAATATTATTAGGAATGTCAGGTGATTTCTGCAAGATGTGACAAGAATCTAGGTAATATACTTTTGTGGTAAAAGCACTTTGAGAGTATCTGTTACTTTACAGAGGGACAATCCAACACCATGGCGAAGGAGTAGTCATATTAGGGTAAGGAAGAGGCAAAAGTGGCAGATCTCTTTGGCTCTTGTATTCATGTTTCTTTCAGTTTTCCACACTGCTGTATGCTCCAGCTACCCTTCCTACAGCTTAATAAATCCTGTGTTTGTGTGCTCTAGAAAGATATGTGCTTAGTGCCTGCAATGGTATGTCCGCATCCATGCATAAAAGGCCCCCTGTTCCAGAGTGAAAATATTAATGCATATACGGATGCACGTGTATGTTTTTTGTAGTAATTATGTTTTGAAAGTTTTACTTTTTTCCCTTTTTTTTTTTACAGATTATTGTGATTGCCTGACTTATTTGTTATGAACATGTCTTTGCTCCTTCCTTCCTACCTCTCTCAGTGCCATCCTTTACTAACTGGACTTGCCTTGCAGGCTTGCATCATATATTCGGCTCAGTTACATTTATCTATCGTTGGTTAAGTCAGCCTAAATTATACAAATCCTTTTTTTTTGTTAGAAGCTAGTCTATTTCAGGGATTCTTTATAAATAACAGGTCACTTGCATTGTACAAAAATCTTGATCACACCCATACCATTCTGCTTTTGAAAAAAAAAAAAGTCTACACATCATGCATACCATTCCTGTAATCAGCTGCTGATGTAAGTATACTGTAATATTCTGTAGGGAATATACATTCATATATTTGTATTTTAGTAACTCTTACTGTTCATGCCAAACTAATTAACAATTTTAATTTAATATCATTGTTAAATATTTTGTTCCTTACATTTTTGTTTTTTAATTGATTAAGAAATCATTATCTTTACAGTTTGGATACTTTTATCTACACTAAGATGTAGTATAAAAAATCTTTTAACATGGCTTTTCACTTAACAAACATGTCAAGCTACAGTGTTTTGAAATATCTAACATTCAATTTACTTTTTTTATTAACTGATTTCAAAGATATTGTATTCAGTTGAAGGCTCTGCTCGCTCACTACATGTGTATCTGCCTCCAAGAAATCAATAGCTATGGCTTCAAGTAATTTTATTAAGTATCTTATTAATTCTAACCACTCAATCATATGATTATTTGACTCAAAAATTCTTACATTGGTGCTGAGAATTAAACCTTCAATAGTGCAAATCTCAAACAATACCTCTAGCAGTTGAGCCAAAGAACATGGATATGGTCTAAGCAACTTTTAGAGGTCTCACATTTGCTGGGATACAGTAATGCAGACAGTATTTGGATACATGTTATCAGTATCAGTGTCATAATCATCATACTAAGGACACATGAAATTTTGATGTTTGGTCCCTATAGCATGATATATATTCTATATACAATATGAATATTCTTTGGAGTGAATTTGAAGAACAGTAACAGTGTTAAAGTTCTGCTTCATCAGCTAATGTCTGTTGTGTATTTGCATCTCCTCATTAGTAAATACCAGAAGAAATTACTATAATTGGAAGGGTTGCTCCAAAGTCTCAACCATGACTTAATAAAAGTCAGGTCAAATGAATGAAGGTTCACTCTGAAATAGTCTGAATTTTACAGAATGAAACTCCTGCACCGTCACAACAGCCTCAACATAAATCAACTTTAGTAAGTCCTCTGTAATTATTACTGTAGTGCTTCATTTTCAAGAAAGTTACAAATTTACCTGAGCCACAATTTATATAGGTTGAACTTTGGATGTAGGGGATTCCTAGAAATCTGTCTATAAAAACGTAGATTATAAGGGAATTGCCAACCAAAATAAGAATTTATGGATTGACTGTCCTGAAATTTTCATGTTAATGGAAATCGTATGGTGACTTGTCCGTAAAATTTTCATTCAGATCAGTCCAACAGTTTTTAGGAAAAATTGAAAAATAAGTAAATTTTTAAATAAATTTTGTCCTGATTTTAATTCAGCTTTGTTTATATATCAGATATATAATCTAATCATAATGCAAAGGAAAACAGGCCAATTTTTGCATATTCATGTTGCCTAGAAAAAAATTATATCCATTTCTTTTATACTTATAATAATCACCAACTTGAACAATTGATTGAAACGAAATCCAAACCTAGTTTTAGTTTTTCGATCATTTAGCAATCTATGGATGACAAAAAATAGGATCAGTAAAAGCTGATGGAGATTTTTTTACAAGAGAATATCTTAAGTTTCTCAGAAATGGGCTTTATTTTTTTTACAGCCATGGAAAGAGCTCAAGGGCAAAAAAGAAGATAGAAATAAAAAAAGTAGTGTGTGTCTCCTAACCCCTTAACTGTGGGAAGTCACCTGTAATTTGACTTGTTTCAAGCACCTCCTGTGGAGTAGGATATTTTTCACTCTTACATGAGAGAGGTTACCAGAAGGTGCCACCTTCCTCATTGTCACCATGTTTGAAGTTCAGTTAATACATACCAGGATGGCATGTATTGGCTACTATATTTTTTCACTTTTCTCTGTAAGTTATGGTGTCCAGGTGAGTTCTTGAAGCATCCCTGCTGACACTGACAGGACCAAATTTCAAAATACAAGTGACCTGAGAGGGAGGCAGCCTAGGATGACCACCTGTCCCTTAAAATACGGAATCGTTCTGTATTAGAGAATGAAATGGTGCGTTCTGTTTTGAACCAATACGGAACGCCATTTGTTCCGTATTTGTCTGTCTGAATGGGCAAGGAGATAAAATTCAGCCTTTTAAAGCTGTAGTGATGGCCTTTTTCAGTTAATCTAAAAAACAGGCTGTAAAATTATATTTGTCAAGGGTCGGCCTGAAATACATGTACAGTACGCGACCCCCCTTCCTCCTACCTCCACAAGCAGCAGGCAACGACTGTCACAGCAGGGCAAGCTACAGAAATTTTAGGGTTGCCACCCGTTCCTAAAAATACAGATTCGTTCCGTACTGGAGAGTGAGATGTTCCGTTTTTTCTGATCTCAAGGTGGCAACCCTAAGGTAGCCATGAACCCAAAATTATTGTCAAGTGCAGTAACTTAACTCCCGCAGCAAATTCTTTGCAAACCAGCAAACTTGTTCTTACTGCACTTCTTACACATCTTGTGGTGTTTTCTCTCATTTAGGTTTTAAGTCTGACCCTTCAGGCATCACTGGAGAAGGTCAGTCCTGGTCCTTGTCCTAATGTCCTGGTCCATGTATGTATGGTCCTTGTATGAGGAAGAATGTCATCTTCAGCTGATGTGATGGTGGCACCAAGCCTCTGGTCTCAGCTATCTTGACAAAACACTTAGGATCTTTTTAACATTACACCAAAAAGCACAACCTGGCAGAACACTTAGGTAATTGGAATACATCACACACACACACACACACACACCACAAGTTCCCAGTTTGTAATTACAATGAATAACATGTCTGTCACTGAAAAACAGATAAAATTGGAAGACAGCATAAAAGGTGTGTATTATCATAATGATGAATACAGAATATGGAATACTGTGTTAAAATATGAAAGCAGGGCACTCAAAATTACTAGATATGATTGACTTTAGAGGTGAAGGTGTTTCCATATTATGTTAAAACTTTTGCAACAGAAAACCAATATGTTTTAGAAAGACACAGCAGGACAAGGAATGCATCATCTAATGCTATAATGAGTAGGAGATTGCTTGCCGTCTCTTGCTCTCAGCTACTGCCACGAGATAGCTCCAGTGAAAAGAAGGCAGAATGCGTAAATCCTTCCCGCCGGTACACAGGTTCTTCCTTGTCAAGACCTTTAGAGTGCCTCCTTATGATACCCTTGGTAACTGGCACTTTGCAGTTCCTGGCTAAATCTCTGGAGGATCTTGGAGCAGGCTGGAGCCCAAAAAGTGTTGGGTGCATGGCCCACTGACAGGTGGATACATCCTGCCACTTTACCAATCCAACCCAGGCAGGTGGGGCTCATAGCCATGGTAGGCAATTCACACAGGAGAGGGACAGCTCTCACTACGAACCAGGGCAGGTGGGGCTCGTTAGCCATGGTAGACAGTCTACCTCGGCTCTCCGCTGAAAACTGGAGATGCCTGTCAGGAAGGGTATCCAAGGCACCACCCCCCTCCCCTCCAGATACAAAGATGAACAACAACATCGTATCATTGACTGTTTAACCTCATTAGAGATTATGGGAAAATCTGTCATTAAATAGAAGATGATTATGGTGATGGTGGCAAGTAAATTATTATTTTTTTTCATCAGCATTATAGGTGGGCAATTCCCTTAGGATATGTAGTGGACAAAGTTGTGATTTGAACTTCCTGTCACTACTAGAAAAAAAAGTGCTATTGCATTTCAGCCATTGTGTTCAGTGACACTAACCACTTCTTTTTTTGTCATTTTAGTTCAGGATTTTGTAATAAAAAATGCTGTCCAATATTATTTGAATTTTAAGTATAACATGTAGATTACTGGCTGTGTTGCATATTCATAAATTATTTTTTTAGGTTGTCACAGATTTTTTTCAATATAAAGTACAGTGGTTTAGCTGTAAATGTTTAATCCTTCAGACTTGGACTCCAGCTCAACCAACTACAGACAGGAAACAGCAGCAACAAGTAAGTCTGTTCTTTGATCTTTGTTTTCTAGATATGTAGTTGTCACTAAGATGTGATCTTGTGCACCTTTCTGCTGACTATTCTAGCTATTTGTTTTAAGTTGCCTTATGTCTGCAATTTTCCACGGTCTTGGCCTTTCCTGGCCATTGACCACACAACATGCACCCTTAGTGACATTGTAGAGAATGACTGTGCCTTGTCATTCCCAATTACTGTAGTTGAGGGCTGCAGGCATACCTAGATTATGCATTTGAAAAGTAATATAACTGATTTTTTTAGACTTTTTGCTGACTTAGATTACTTATTCTAATTATTTTTTCTATATAATTTAGATGTAACAAACAATAAAGTATTAGTCTTTGAAAAGGTTTCAAACGACACACTTAACAGACACATACAAGCAACATGTCATTGGTAAAACTTATGAATTACACCATACTGTTACAACAAATTTAATTATCAGTACATAACTATGAGTTATCCAAAATTGTACAATCTATATATATATATATATATATATATATATATATATATATATATATATATATATATATATATATATATATATATATATATATATATATATATATATATATATATATATATATATATATATATATATATATATATAATGTGAGAGAGAGAGAGAGAGAGAGAGAGAGAGAGAGAGAGAGAGAGAGAGAGAGAGAGAGAGAGAGAGAGAGAGAGAGAGAGAGAGAGAGAGAGAGAGAGATTTACATAGAAAATCAGACCACACAGACTGCATGGTCCAGACTAGGTGGTCTGTCCTTAAACCTAAGTGATTCTACATTAATCAGATGGC
The DNA here is from genome assembly GCF_024679095.1 of Eriocheir sinensis. Lineage (NCBI taxonomy): Eukaryota > Metazoa > Arthropoda > Malacostraca > Decapoda > Varunidae > Eriocheir > Eriocheir sinensis. The sequence goes on from NC_066511.1 coordinate 8,491,022, forward strand.
TCCAAAACGTTGCATTTCAACTCTAGTTAATATTAAGTTGAAGGAAGTGACAGTCGAGCTTGTTTTTGAAGGAGTCAGTCATGTTTCACTGGACCACTGACGGTGGGAGCTTATTCCATTTTCACACTACAACGTTGGTGAAGAAAAATTTGGTGCAGTCTGAATTTACTTGTCTACATTTGAGTTTTACGGCATTGTTCCTCGTACGTAAAGTGTCATCGATCATAAACAATGTTGATCTGTCTACATTCGTGAAACCATTAAGTATTTTAAAACATTTGATCAGGTTTCCTCGGAGGCGACGTTTCTCAAGAGAGAACGTGTTAAGGGTGGAAAGCCTTTCTTTGTAAGATTTGTTGAGCAAGGAAGGGATCATTCTTGTTGCCCGACACTGAACACCTTCTAATTTAGCAATGTCCTTTGCATGGTGGGGAGACCAAAACTGTACTGCATATTCCAAGTGGGGTCTGACTAAACTATTGTAGAGTGGAAGTATTACATCTTTATTCTTGAATAAAAAGTTTCTTTTAATGAAGCCCAACATTCTGTTTGCTTTATTTGCTGCATCGATGCATGCTGTGAGAATTCGAGGTTTGACGCGATTTTGACCCCCAGGTCCTTAACGCACTGAACGCTTTTGAGTTTGAAGCCGCGCATTTCATAATCGAGCTTCTTATTCCTTGTTCCAACTTGAAGGACCTGGCACTTGTTTACGTTAAAGGGCATCTCCCATTTATCCGACCAAGCTGAAATTTTGGGCAAATCCTCTTGGAGGCTTTCCCTGTCTTCGTCTGCAAATTTACTAATGCGATTATTGAGTCCAACATCCACATCGTTAATGTAAATAATGAAGAGCACTGGGCCAAGAACGGAGCCCTGAGGGACGCCACTAGTGACCGGCGCCCACTCTCAGAGAGAGAGAGAGAGAGAGAGAGAGAGAGAGAGAGAGAGAGAGAGAGAGAATGTAGATATCTATAATCTGTTTCATCAGGGTATTACATGTGGCCACACACCCTCATGCTCTTAAATTTTGACTGGCCAAGTGGCAGCCAATCACCATGCTGGAAAAGTTAAGTTTGGTTGGCCAAGGAAGCTCACTCTGCGCTCAAACTGCCTCGCCATGAAATATTAATCTAATGCAATTTTACCATTGAATGTAGTGCCCAAAGTGTCAAGGATTATGATGAGACAAAAAAAATAGCCATAAATTAACTGTTAACTTGAATATACATAGATAGAAATATAAACTTGATTTTAATGTATAAAAAAATATCTTCATTCATCACATGATATCTGCAAGAAAAAATAATTTGTCATCTTGTGTTATAGAATAAATGTTATAGATAATGACTCAAGGATGGTAATGCTGCTAAGAAAACACAGGTAAGCCTCGCAGTGTTCCAGATATTATTAAAAAACAAAGAACATTGTGCAGTGTCATGACGGCAGGAGTCGACAAAAACAAACTGATGGTTGTGCGCGGTGATTGGCTGCCACATAACTAACCAAAATCAAGAGGAAAAAGAGGAGGCGTGTTTGCTTGTAATATCTCATTGAAACAGACTATAGTATAGATATATATGAGGGGCTGCACATTTAAACGATGTAAAGTGCAAAAACTAAATTCTGCAGCAAAGCTCACTCAAAGTTTGGTGACCACATGGTGTGAAGCGCTAAAGTTCAAAGTTACAGGATTTCCAGTACTATTTCCAGTGATGTAACATCCAACTTCACACATTAATAGGAGGGCCAAAAGAGTGTTACATGCAGTAAATGACTATACCCTAAAAATGGCACTTTACATCATCAGGATGTGCAACCCTTCATATATATATATATATATATATATATATATATATATATATATATATATATATATATATATATATATATATATATATATAAAATGATTCTTCATAGAAATTGTTTATTATTATTTTTTAGCAAATTCATTATTATTTTCACCATGTAGTCATCTGCATAAACTAAAGATCAATTGATCCTGATATCAGAGTTTTTAGTAGGTTTACCAGAGACAGCACAGTGTTGAGGAATTAACTATGTAAAGAGCCGAGGAGGTAGGTAACACAAGGCATTTGGATTTTATTATTGGTTATGTTGTCCTGATTTAGACTATTAGTATAGTAAGTGTTACTAATCTCTCTCTCTCTCTCTCTCTCTCTCTCTCTCTCTCTCTCTCTCTCTCTCTCTCTCTCTCTCTCTCTCTCTCCGAATAACAGCATACAAATGAAGGTTTAAGGTTTTAGGAAGAATGAAATTGCATATGTAGCCTAAACTTGTCTTGATTTTTGTCATCACCTTTTTCCCTTGCTCCACCCCCTTCCTGTAACAGCAACAGGGTCCTCCATCAGAAATGTCTGCTTCAGTGCTCAGAAAAGGAAAGCCTGACCCCACGCTCACCTTCCCAGATGAGCGGGTATCTAGGTTCAACCAAAATAAGAAAAGCCAGGAAGAAAATCAAGAGGCAGTGCAGCCAAAGAGAGCAAGAACACTTAAATTACAAATTGACCATCAAAATGACATAAATTCTACAGATAATAATGGTAGGAAGAGTCAAGAAAATCAGAATACATATCCACCTCCAAAAAGGTTCAGCAGAGAAGAAGCAGACCTCATTAAAAACCCTAGGGTGGACCCAACAGACAGAAGAAATAGGTTTCAGAGGGAAAATAGCAGAGATGAGGAGCGTTTAAAACAAGAGAGGGAGAAAAGGGAAGAGCTGAGAAACAGAAGAGATGAGCTTAGGAGAAAGGAACAGATTGAAAGAGAAATGAGAGAAGAGCTTCAAAAGAAGGAACAAGAGAAAGTGAGGGAGAGAAATGTGAAAAAAGAGCCAATAAACAGAAATCCAGTAGAAGATCTACGTAAAAAACATGAACGAGAAAGGGAAGAGTTGCAACGGCTCCAAGAAGAAAGAGCTAAAATGGAAGAGCAAACCAAAAAGGACCATGAAAAAGGCAGAAACAGAGAAGTAGCACAAAGGCAAGATGAAAGAGAAAAAAATGAGAGGGTGAACCAACGGCAAAGAAATGAAAGATGGGAAAAGAATGAAAAGTTTGGATTGAATGATCAGCAAAGCCCAAAGAGAGATTTAAATGAAGGGGTTTCACGAAATTCTAAAGCACAAGAGTCGAAAGAAATACCAAAAAACACAAATGAGAGCAAACATGATGTGATATTAAGAAAAAGAAGTCAGCCAGAACCAGAAGGAATGTTGAGAAAGACTAGTAATCCAGAGCCTGAAAGGCCACTGAAAAAAATGAGTGGTCAAGAAACTGGGGAAATGCTCAGAAAGACAAGTAACCCAGAATCTGACAGGATGCTAAGAAAAACCAGCAATCAGGAGCCTGAAGGAGCGCTTAAAAAGAATAGTAGGCAAGAAGCTGGGCAAATACTAAGGAAAACAAGTAGTCAAGAGCCAGAGGGAGTGCTTAAAAAGAACAGTAGACAAGAAAACGAGCCAATGCTTAAGAAAACAAGTACTCAAGAACCTGAAGGAGTACTGAAAAAGAACAGTAGACAAGAGACTGGACAAACCCTAAGGAAAATAAGTAGTCAGGAGCCAGAAGTACAGAAGAAGGACAGTAGACAAGAAAATGAGCAAATACTGAGGAAAACAAGTAAACAAGAGCCTGATAAAGTACAAGAGGCTGGCAAGGAGCAGCCGGAAGCCCTGCAGGACAGGGCCAGTGTGTTTGGTGTTCAGCTGAGACCAAGAAAACAGTCAAATACAGCAGGATTAAATAAAGATCCTGTTGCTCCACAAAATGAAGATGATTTGGATTATACAAATGACAAGAACAAATTATCAAGTCTTAGAAATAAATGGGAGTCAAAAATACAAAATGAAAATGATCAAAAGGAGAGAAGGCAAAGTATAACCCTGAAGCCTAACAGATCAGAAAATGAGTCAGGCACAAGGAATGTTGTCAATGAGAACAAACCAGAAACTGAAAAGGAAATAAAAGAAGTAGAGAGCAAACCAACAAAGCCTTTACAAACTGCCCTTGGGAAAAAGAATATTCCAGAAGAAAAGGAGGTGCAGAAAATTGGAGATCAGCAAAGGAAACCCTCAGCTGAAACAAGAAAGGACTCCATCAACAAGTCAACGGCAATATTACATCAGACTGATCATAAAGAGCAAGATAAACCCAAAGATAGTAACAGCACAAATAATGAAGAGGTCAAAAAGCCTCCAGGTTCATTATTCCGAGACATCCAATTGAAGAAGGCTAAAACAAATACTGAGAAACCTAAACCAGAAACCAAAAACTTTCTAGAGGAAGTTAAATTGCGGAAAGTTGAACCAATCCCACGCCGCGTCAGCCGTGTATGTACCACCAGAAGGTTCTCTGCCTCTAATGCTGCTTCATAACTCTCCTTGTGTGTGGACCTGACCAATGGCTTGCTGATGTGACCAGGATATTTATTCTTAATAGCTCTCAAGCACAGTTTCTATTTACAAGCTTGTGAATATACCTTTTTTTCATTTGTAAAGATGTATATATTAACAACTGCGTCTGAAGTAAAACATGAAATACTTTTTCACATTTGTAAACTGTTTGAGACCAAACAGTCCAATGCTAGAAACTAATTATGCACTTACACTATAAAAGAATATGGTACTTGACTCATGCACAAAGCATTTTATTCAGGATGCTATTTTTGTTGAGAAAATATATTTGGGTGAGCATTTTTTATTTCTACAATGCTTTTAATATACATGTATACTTGGAAAAAGTCTGATATTTCATAATCATTCAGTTCCTTGCTATAAAACTTTTTATGCATGAGTTAAATATACACTTTTGCTATGCTATGCTGCATCCAGTAATGCTCTTTCATGACTAAATATGTAAAACACTGACTGGTTGTGCAAGCACCAAAATCTATCCTCATCAACAGGTTTTACATAGAACATTTTTCAGCATATTCTGCCATGAAATGTTACTTCAAGAAAACAATTAATGCTCTGATCCAATTAATTTTGAGCTTCTTTGTAAAATTCATAGGTTTCAGATGGCATGCATTGCAAATGTATATACTTGAAGATTATCAATCAAAGGATCGTGTCTCTTGAAGACAAAGGTAGATGATTATGAGGCTGTCAACAGGAAGCAGCAAGAAATTCATTAAGGCATGAAATTAACTAATGATTTAATCTCTGCCATTGCAGGTAAATAGCTCAATAGGGTTCTCAGATGAAGAGGATGAAACCGACAGAGTGAGTATCATCAACATCTAATCTTGATTATTTCAAGTATCAGTATGTTAATTATCATTATTATTTTTTTAAACTGGCAATGTTTTAAGGTAAGTTTATTAATGATGACAACTACTAGACTGCTGTTGCCATTTCTTCTTAATATTATCATTACTATTATTATTATTATTATTATTATTTATTATTATTATTATTTATTATTATTATTATCCTTTATTTGTGGTGACTGACATGACAAATCTCAGTATATCCTTGCACGTCAAAAGAGGTGAAACTTCTGGTGAAAGCACAACCACTCTGTGGTAAATGAGATCATTAAAAGTTAAATTTAGTATAGATTAACAAAAGACATGTAGTTTAGTCATTATCAAAGAAATTGCCTTTACCTCCTGATAAATCTCACTGTTCCTTGGATCAACAGCACACATTTTCCTCAAATAAAAAGATATTCCTCATTCTAGGGAGTCTTTAAAACTTCCATTCAAATCACAACTTGCCCGAATTGGTTTGCCAGACTTGAGTTTATATAATACAATTTTGTTTATACTTCATAATTTAGAATACACAATACTTATCTAAAAGCAGTCCAAATCTGATATGTGCATATAAAGTTGAAAGAAAATATAGTTTTGATGATAATTTTCTTTCTAGTCTAAGAGTTTTACCCCAATCTAAAAAATGTATGGTATGATCTCTTTTTTTCTGGAAGCAAAAGGTGTTAAATACAGAGAATGTGGAAGGATGAAGCTCAATGAGTAAAGATGGTTTAGTCACATGACATATTATCAAAATGATTCCTTTGTAAGAAGCTAGGGTGCATGAAAGTAGAAACAGACTTGAGATGACTGACAGACCAGCAGCTGGGTGAGTTAATGGGAAGGAGGAATATGAGGAGCAGGAGGGAGGTCAATGATTTTGAAGAGACCGAGTGCCTGGATAAATGAGTATTCGATTGTGACAATGTTAAAAACCAATTTTAATATGAATTCATTTGAAGTAGACTTGAGATGAACAGACTATTTGCACGGATGGCCAAGAATTTAAACCATTTACATCAGTGTGATCATTGTGATTTAACTGTCAATCACCCAACCGTTTCCGTCCGCATCCATAGTAGTACTATACCGAGAGAGAAAAAAACACACACTGAAAAATGAAAATGACTAGAGTATCGCCACTGGATATCGGATTTAGAGTACAATAAAAAAGCATTATACTGCGTCATCGGATGCAAGGGGTTAAATGGACTTTGAGAGCATTTTTCACAACAAATAAAAAATAAAAAATAAAAAAATAGCATAACAGGTGGGATTAGCTGTAATGTATGAGTTTCTACAGGTTGCTTTCTCCAGGCTGCCTCAGATAACTATTTATCAGCCAACCTGCATAGATGGATGAAGAGCTAAGAAGACTGTGTTGTTTAGCATGGCCCAGACTAAATGAGGCTTGGCACAATAATTATTCTATGGACAAACAAATTTTTAAAGTTAATTTTTAAATTTAACATTTTACAATTTTCAGCATGGTTGCATATATAAATACTTATGTTTCTAATCTCTGAATGGTTTCAGATAGTATGTGGATCTCACATGTGAGCTCTGAAATAAAACCAGTTATGTATGTTTCTAAAATAGATGTTATTTTCTGGTATGTCAGATTCTAAATTAATTGCTATTATATGAAAAAAAGTTTTTTTTTTAAGTTGTATAGTTTAAGATATATTTAAAAAAGTTGATGCTCAAGATATTGTTATTGTCAATACTATATGAATATTATATGAATAATGTGGTACATGGCACCCTTAATATAAAGTGTCATTCATGCTTGTGAGGAAAATCTTTTGCAAATAGGTAATCCATACATCTGTCCAATACTCAGAGACTGTAACAACAAATGCAAAAACCATTTGCTATAATATATATCCATAGGGATTTCCTTTTTATTTTTATTTTTTTATTGCAAGATGGGTATCAACCAGGAGTGATTTTTTTACACCATAACTCCTCTGTGTTAGGAGGACATAGTATGGTCAGGCTCAGGGTTTATTTTAGTTTGTGGCATCAGTACTTCACTGGTGTGCTAGAGTAAGGAGTGACCCTATTTACTAGGCAGTTTTCCCATTCCCAACCATATATACTATTATCAAGACACAGCACCCCACCCTATGAGAGTGTGCAAGTGAGTGGTGATGATAATAATTATTAAAATCAATATAATGATAATGACAGAAGACCAAAAAAGAAAGATCCTTTCAGACTAGGAGTACTGAATAACAACCATTAATTTGTTTTGCTGGTTTTGAATTATGTAGGTATCATTAAGGTGCACCATAGCACAGATGTATCATGACATTTAGAAAAATGTTGGCTCATGGAACCAAGATATGAAATGTATTTTTTTGTCAAATAATAGTTATTTTAATGTTAAGAGAGCTTCATAAAAGAATTCCCTGACAAAACGGAAAATCAGTTAATGACTACATCTTAATTTCATCATTTGTCCTCCAGATGTAATTTCATTATTTAGAACTGTATAGTTTGATGAGAATATTCAAAGAATCTTTATCTTATAGAATGGGTTCCTTTAGATGTGCCCACAGCTTTAATTCCCTGAACCCTACATAGGGGAGAATTTGTGTGCAATTTAACAATATATTTACACACTATTCCATGCCTATTTACAGTACTGTTGTATTAGCTAAATAACATACTTTCAGATCACTAAGTAATAACCATTAATGATGTCATACAAGTTTTTCTTATTTTAAATAAATAGATATATAAGTAAATAGATAAATAGCTGCACATATAGAAATATGGATAATCAGATTTGTATATATACATACATACATACATACATACATACACACACATACATACATACATAAATACATACGTACACACATACATACACATACAAACAAACATACACACACACACACACATATATATATATATATATATATATATATATATATATATATATATATATATATATATATATATATATATATATATATATATATATATATATATATATATATATATATATATACATGCATACATACATACATGCAAGCAGACATACATGCATGCAAACATACATACATACATTCATACATACATACATACATACAAACATATTTACATGTCAAGAATATGAGTTAGTCAGTTCCATAAAAAAAGTACTCACTACTTCCAACCTGATACTTCAGAGAGAAGAATCTAATTCAGACTCAGAGTCTGAAGAATCAGAAGAGGAAACAGATGAAGATGAAACATCAGAAGAAGAATCTGAAGAGGAGGATGAGGATGAGGAGGAGGAGGAGGAGGAGGAACCAAAAGTAGATAATAAAGTCAAGAAGACTGTGAGTGAAGAACAAGAAGCCATTAACAAGTTTCATCAAAGACTCTGTAGTTTGATTAGTCTGCTATTTCATTCACCCAATCTTTATTATGTTTTCAGTTGCATTATTTTTTTATGGCTTCTATATTTCTCTAATGCTACAATAAATGCTGAGCTAAAATCTTTTGCAGATATTTATGGCAAATATCTAAATTGACACAGATGCGAGCTGTAAATTCCAGTTTTGTAAATGCATTACAAACTTAGCTGAATGCACACTAAATATAAGAAAAGTAAGCTAACACCTTGCCAGAATTTGATTGTCTGGTTTCTGGTTTTACACCTATACAGCTTTTAGAAAACTACAAATATGCTTTTAAATGGTTATTAATGTTTACGATTATACAGGACGTTAGTGTTAACTAATTTGTCAGTATATATCTTAACAATTACACATGCTGTTAGTGTCTGTAATTGTTATTAAATATGCATCTTACAGCTAAGTTGTTATTTTAAAGTAATTAATTGTTTATAAACCAGTTAACTGTTAGCTGCTCATAAATCTACTTATTTTGGGTATAGGGACACTCATGATGAAGCTCTTGACTAGAATTTGTGGCAATACAAGAGATTTATCTTTTTCAAATTTCGATTTTTTGAATGGTAGCTGCCATAAGATAAAGAAAGACAAAATGGGAGTGAATTTATTCACAAATAAGCTTTGTCTTGTAAAAGTTACCATTTAGGAAATCTAAATTTGCATACTGGCAGTCAGATCATTGAGGTGGTATGGTGCTTATTGTCAGGAGATAGTCACTTCTGCATCATTTTGATCAACCCTTTCTACTGGCTATTTAAGTATTTCTAGGCATCTGGTTGATAATGTTCTTGAGATAAACTCCTTGCACAGTAGGAAAGAATGGATACTACTATGGTCTTATGTGATAGTCATTGGCAATCTGCTGATGATAATGAACAATATTTGTTTGAACTGCAACAAAGTGTCAACTGCTTATTGGATGGCCAGGGGATTTATCCTCTCAGGGGTTCTATGTTCCTGCCCATGTTTAGCAGTCAGTCCACTCTGATCTGGTTTGGTTGGGGAGGGATCTCCAACCCCTTCCTGTAAAGACTGGGATGTTCAATTCACTTGTGCTCCCTGTCTTACTTTATGGCTATGATACAGCTATATAGTTACTTGTAGAGGCAAACATGCCTTTGGTGATAAGAGTCTATGCAGAATCAAGGGATATTGCCGGAATGACTTTGTGTCAAACTGGTGATAACTCAGTGAGATTGAATTGAGGGCTATTGCTGGCATAGTCTGTGAACACCAACTCTGGCTATATGGGCATGTAACATGCTACCCAGAAGTCAACCCTGCTTAATGGGTTGTCTCCATATGAAACAATCTCGAGTGGAGGAGGTCAAAGGGATGCCAACAAAACTCATAAAAAATTATTGATTCCTGTCATGAGGTAGTAAGGATTGGAACTTTGGAAGGGGGCTTGCATGGAGTTTTGCTCAGAGGGCCCCCTGGGGTTGGTGTCACAGAGTGGGCATGGTAACGTGCCTTTTGGCGCATGCCACTATTGATTGCTTGATTGATCAACTGCTTTGAGTCACAACATGAGTCATTGATGGCACTCAGGATTAGTTGTTGAGGGGGGGGGACCATCTATCTTCTTTATAATGGTTAGTGTCTAATGAGCGATGGAAATATGGTATTATTTTTAATATACTCCTATCCATTCTTGTATATGCATTTTCATTAATCAGCAAAACCTATTTTAAATACTTATTTAATACATCAAGGACAGTACCCCTGGTTGAAATTCTTATACTATTCTTGTACTAGACTAAAACAAAATAATGTTTACTTTTGTAATCTTGTATTTACTTTTGCAGGAACCACCACAACCAGCCCATCAAGCCAACAACTCTGTAAGTAAACAGTTACTATGAGAGAGAGAGAGAGAGAGAGAGAGAGAGAGGGGGGGAGGGGGGGCGTATTCACCTAGTTGTATTTACCTAGTTGTAATTTTACAGGGCCTGGGCTTACGCTCGTGTGGTCCCGTCTCCGTATCTATAATTATCCAACTTTTCCTTGAAACTTTGCACATTCTTCGCCGATACTATTTCTTCACTTAGTCTGTTCCAAACCTCTATATTTCTTTGTGGGAAGCTATATTTCTTCATGTCTCTTGAGCATCTTCCCTTCCTCAACTTTTTACTATGTCCTCTAGTATTCCTGCTGGAAGGTTCCTCTCTTAGTAGCAATTTCTCGTTATCTACTTCTTCCATTTTACTCAATAGCCTATATATTTGTATTAGGTCTCCTCTTTCTCTTCATTGTTCTAGTGTTGGCAAGTCCATTTCCTTTAGTCTCTCTTCATATGTCAGTCCCTCCAGTTCTGGAACCATTTTTGTTGCCATCCTCTGTATTCTTTCTAGTTTTTTTATGTGTTTCTTCATATGTGGAGACCACACTGTTTTTGCATATTCTAGTTTAGGTCTGATCATAGTAGTTATTAATTTTTTCATCATTTCTTTGTCCATGTAGTGGAATGCTATACCTATATTTCTCACCATGTTATATGTATCACCGAAGATCCGATTTATATGACTTCCTGGTTGCATATAATCTTGCATTATTACTCCCAAGTCTCTCTCTTCATTTACTTTCTTTAATATTTCACCATCTCCCATTTTATATGTCCATTTTGGTCTTTCTACACTTTTTCCCATTTCCATAACATGACATTTCTTCACGTTGAATTTCATCTCCCATTTCTGACTCCATTTCCAAATCTTGTTTAGGTCTTCTTGCAGCTCCTTGCAGTCTTCACTGTTTCTTATATGTCTTTGCAGTTTAGCATCATCCGCATACAGGCTCATGTAGCTGTTTATTCCCTCTGACATATCATTAATATAGACTAGGAAGAGTACTGGTGCTAAAACCGACCCCTGGGGCACTCCACTTTCCACCGCTCTCCATTCCGATCTAGTGTCCTTAACCACGGTTCTCATCTCTCTTCCTCTTAAGTAGCTTTCCATCCAGCACTTTATTTTCCCTCTCAATCCTCCTCTATTTTCTAGTTTCCACAGCAGTCTTGAATGTGGAACTTTGTCAAATGCCTTCATTAAGTCTAGGTAAATGCAATCCACCCATCCGTCTCTTTCCTGTAATTTGTCCGTCACTCTTGAGTAAAAGCTCAGCAAGTTTGTCACACATGAGCAGCCTTTCCTAAACCCATATTGATTGTTTGTGATTAAATTATGTTCTTCTTGAAATCTCATCCATTGTTCTTTTATTAATTTCTCACATATTTTACATACTACGCTGGTCAGAGACACTGGTCTGTAATTTAGGGGTTCTTCCTTTTTTCCACTTTTGTATATAGGTACCACTTCTGCCCTCTTCCACTCCCTAGGCACTGTGCCAGTTTTTATTGAGCACCTAATGATGTCATATATCGGGCCAACTAACTCATTTCTGCACTCTTTAAGTATAAAACCTGAAACTCCATCCGGTCCCATGGCCTTCCCTTCTTCCAATTCCCCCCAATAGTTTTTTATCTCCTCTTTATCTATTTTGACTGTGTGTGTGTGTGTGTGTGTGTGTGTGTGTGTGTGTGTGTGTGTGTGTGTGTGTGTGTGTATTTACCTATTTGTAGTCTACCAGGCCTGAGCTAAGCTCTAATAGTCCCATCTCCATATCTACATTCATCCAGCCTTTCCTTCATTTGTTGGACACTGCTCGCCTCCACCACCTCTTCCTGCAAGCTGTTCCATGTTCTTCTATGTGGAAAACTATATATTTTCAAGTCACTCAAACAGGTTCCTTTATTAAGTTTCTTTCCATGTCCTCTCAGCCCCTGTGTTCTCGCAGTTGAGAAGAGATCATCTCTATCCACCTCATCAAACTTTTTTACCAACTTTTACAGTGTGATCAGATCTCCTCTCTCCCTTCTTTGTTCCAGTGTCGTCAAGTCCATCTCCTTCAATCTGTCTTCATACGTCATATTCGAGAGTTCTGGGACTATTTTAGTTGAAATTTTCTGTATCCTTTCCAACTTTCTGATATCCTTTTTAGGGAGGCGACCATACAACTGCAGCATATTCAAGTTTTAGTCTTATCAATGTTGTTATTATTTTCTTCATCATTTCTTTGTTCATATAATGGAATGATACCCTTATATTTTGCATCATCCTATAAGTTTCTCCAAATAGCTTGTTTATGTGCTTTTCTGGGGATAGTGTGTCTTGCATCGTTATTCCCAAATCTTTTTCTTCATGTACCATCTTTAAGTTTTCTTCTCCCATCCTATGTTTTCCTTGGTCTTTTTTTACTTTTCTCCATTTCCATAACATGACATTTGTTTGCATTAATTCCATCTCCCATAATTGGCTCCATCTATACACTCTATCCAGGTCTTTTTGCAGTGTCCCATAGCTTTCCTTTCATCTTAGGTTTTCATCAGCTGTATCAGTTCCCTTTTCTCAACCTTTACATGATTTAGTTTCCCTTCATTGCAATTTTTGAGACCCCAGTCAAAGTCGGTTTCTTTCATAACCACTCTGTGAAAATTCTTATTTAATATTTCTGCAATTTCTTTGTCCTTTTTGAAGAACAAATTATTTTCTTTTAGCCTTTCCACTCCTTCATTTCTGTTTAACTTCCTGTTTACGAATGTATAAAACATTTTTGGTTCTTCTTTACATTTAAAAACTATTCTTCTTTCAAATTTAGCTTCCTCCTCTCTCCTTATTTTCACATATTCATTTCTTGCTTTTTTTAATATTTGTCCCTGTTGTTTATATTTGGTCTTTTCTTTAAATTTCTCCATGCCTTATTTCTATTTCTTCTTGATGTTTCACACCTCCATCCAAACCATGTTTTCTCTCCTTTAGTTTTTACCATGTAGTATGGAACATATATCTCTATTTCTCTGTTGTAAATATTCATAAAAAGTCATATTTCTCTTGAATATTAGTACTCCTCTTCATATCAGTCCAATACGTCTACTCCACCGAAGAAAGTCTTGAGTTCAACATAATCTGCCTTAGTGTAGTTTTTCCTTTTTTCCATTATTTTTTATTTCATCCGTTAGTGCCTGTATTGTATCTTCCAGCATAGTGTTATATCTTACTTCATTCCAACTTTTAGTTTTAGGGAGGACATAGGCTGTTATTATGTTATTCTTCTCTCCACCTTTTACCAGTACTACCTTCACAACCATCACCTCCGCACTGTCATTTCCATATCTCACTTCGATCACTTTCAAGTTTTATTTTGTCATTATCATCGCTACTCCTCCCTTTCCTTCTTTCCTATCTTTTCTCCAAATGTTGTACTTGCTCTTTCCCTCCAGCACAAGTTCCAGTTCTTTTACAAGTTTTGTTTCAACTATACATATAATATCTGGATCACTCTCCCTTAAATAATCAGTTAGCTCAATTTTCTTTGATACAAGACCATCCATGTTTATGTGTGTGTGTGTGTGTGAGTGTGTGTGTGTGTGTGTGTGTTTACCTAGTTGTGACATACGGGAAAATAGCTACGTTCGCACTGTCCCGTCTCCATATCCACTCTTCTCCAACTTTTCCTTAAAATCATGAATGTTTCTCTCAAAAACCACCTCCTCCTTCGGTCTATTCCATAGCTCAATGCTTCTGTTTGGGAAGCTAAACTTTTTCACATTTCCTGCATGTGGTCGCCTTCAACTTCTTTCCACGTCCTCTTATTTCTCTCTCATTCCACACACACAAATGTTCCACTCCAAATGCTCCACTCCGCTCGCCACCCTGTACACCACTATCAGATCTCCTCTTTCTCTTCTTCTCTCCAGGGTTGTGAGCCCCATGCTATTAAGTCTCTCCTCATAAGTCCGATCTCGAAGTTCGGGTACCATCTTAAGTTGCCACTCTCTGCACTCTTTCCAGCTTCCTTATGTTTTTCTTTTTGTGAGGAGACCAGACCACTGCTGCATACTCTAACCTTGGCCTTATCATTGTGACTGTTGTTTTCTTCATCATCTCATCCAAATACACAAATGCCATCCTTATGTGTGTGTGTGTGTGTGTGTGTGTGTGCCAATGAATAGCATCCATATAATCTTTTCTTAGGGTATGTTTTTAGTATGGGTATGGGCAAGGTACACAGCATTAATATTAAGCCGGACAAAAATAGATATGGAGACTGAACAACACAAGTTTAAATTTACATCATGTACCCTACATACAACTTGGTGAATATAATGTAAATACTATCCCTCCTTCCTTATACCCACAATTCTTAAAATAAAATAAAATAAATATAAAAAATTCTATTCACTTCAATCGGAGTGAGTATTTAATTAATTATGTTGTGATTACCATGAGCATGAATGGTTTTTTTTCTTTGTTTGTTTATTTCATCTCTTGAATTCTGAACCCTATTTTTTCAGCTGGAAGAAGAAGCTCCATGGTGGGAGAAGACCTCATTTGAAGAAGAGGTATTAATCTTGTACTACTTTACAAAGAAGGAAGATACTTCTGAATATTGGAAATAATCTTATCTATCACATTTCAACAGCGGTGTATTTAGGATCTTGAAGCATTGGGGGCTTAACCCAGCCAAATTGTCTTTAGAGTTTCACCAGAGTGGCAAGTGGCCATGAAAAATTATAGGAACATGAACCAGACAGGATCAAACCAATTGTTTTCTGAACAAGATTTATTAATTCAAGTACTAACAAATATTATAATTTGTGTTGGCCTCAGGCATGGGCAATTCATAAAACATACTTAGCAACAAAGCATATAACCCCCAATGTCCAGGCCTAAGTACGCCAATGCATCTCAACATTGTCTTTTAATGTTTTTTTTAACTATACTATATTTTCTGATATTCAGAGAGTATCCTTTGATGTTATTTTATATTTTCAATGATACAAGTTATTGATACTCTCATTTTTATCATTCCATTTTAGATCTGGCAAACAATTTTGTAGCAATTGCTACATTCCACAAGAATTTCATAATGCTAAAGTTGCAGTCTGGTTAGAAGGATTCATTTTTAAAGCTCAGTAATACTAAATATGATATCTGATTACAGATGCTACAATGGAGCAATTCAGAGAATATAAGCCTTTCACCTTTTTCAGGAAGATGAAGAACTGATTTGGGACAATACAGATGAAAACGTTGTTTCACAGGTGCTGACCCGGGGTTGTGAACTGTTTACCTTTGCTATCCTTGGACAGTAGCTTGATTTAGATACCTGCATGTTTTTCTTTCAGACTCTTTAATTGATATGTAGAATTTTTCAGCAGTTTTCCTAGCTCAATTTATATATATATATATATATATATATATATATATATATATATATATATATATATATATATATATATATATATATATATATATATATATATATATATAATACAGAGATAGGTGAATATGAAAACATTGCCAAGTAAATAGTTCATGCTTGATTCACAGTGGAAGAACTCATATTCCTCATATTTCATTAACTTCGGAATACAGATCAAGGAGTGTGATCAACTATTGATCATCTCACAACCTATATTGAATTTTTACAAAAAAATAATTTTGTAATACCTAAAAAGTACATTCATATAAACTTTCTCCTTAACCCAGTAGCTGCGGGGATCATGTTTCTTAAAGGCTCCTCTAAACAAATTAATGAGAAAAAATCATCACCCACACAAATCATTATGTAATATATATCAACACATTTGTGATCAGTTTATGCATCTTCTATTTTGGGGGGGGTTATGCCAAGCCAAAAATTTGGCCCGTAGCTGGTACGCGGTAAAGCCACAAATTTGGCCTGTCGCTGCTACAGGGTTAAAATGTCACGTGAAGAAAAGGAGTTTGAGTTTGTAAGTGACATCAAATGAATAATTAGGATTAGAACTGACTAGGCCTCAGGTTAGTCTTACCTCTCCTAACAGAAGTAAATGGGTAAATGAGTCCAAGTTTCTTCTAGGATAAGTGCATGTCCCCTTCAAATATTCAAACCACATTACAAGACTTTTAATAGCTAATGGATCTTAGAAAGTATGTACGTATGTGGTAAGATGCATGAGAGGTTCTCCACATTGTTTAGTGCGAGAAAATTAGACAACAACATGACCTGTGTACCTGTGTTGAAAGATTTGTTGAGGTGTGGTAAAGAAACAGTGGACCCAGTAGATACAATATGCTTAGTTAAGCATGGTAATAAGAGATGCTATAGATTTGCAGGTGCTTTAAAGATACACATTCAGGATACTCCATTCTATCCCTAACCATTTTCTCAAACCATTTGTTAAAAAATCATAAATGCATTTAGCTTTTAGGTTTTCCTGTTTTGACTTCATCGTCCAGCTTTGGCACCCACATACCCTACACTGTATGGATTTTCAAAAAATTTCATTTTCTTTATTCTACATGGTAATGGTCACAAAAAAAAAAAAAAAAAAAAAAAAAAAACCTCGGTGATCTGCATTGTGTTTTTCAGATTATAATTTCCATCCTTCCAAATTATATTTATTGAGATTTTCAAACCACTGGAATTTGGATTAACAGACTTACTTTTCATACAATGTTTCCTACTTACCACAGTGCATGCATCATGCTTTGGTTCCCTTAACCTAAAGCTGTCATTCTGAATAAAACCCACACTGGCAGACAAAAGATGTTTACTTCACCATATATTTTGCCATGAAGCATACTATTTTTGTGGTAAAATATACATCTTTCATCTGCCAGAGTGGGTTTTATTAACATAGAGACCATGCCGGTGTGATTATCCTAGTCTACAGACATTCTACAAGGCTCTTTCTATTTTTGAGCTTGTAGTTTTTAGAATGTGACCGCATGACTCATTGTGTTTAATTTTAGCTTACTAAATATGCTTTCTGTTATTTTAAATTTCTGATTTTTTACTGATTTTACTAAAATTCTACACACAAACTATATATTTTTATTTAGTGACATCTGAATAAGAGTTACAGTTAAAAATTGGAACATTAAGCCAATCTTTTCACCATCTGTAGATGTACTTTTTTGAAAAAATACAATTTATCATTTTCATTTTGGTAAACAGTAAATGTATTGTGTTAATTTTAGTCAGATTTAATCAGGAAAGGCACTTATTGAATAGACCCAAATTATGACAAAATATCTTAAGGTAGGTACTTTGACATAAGCACTAGACTTGATTAAACACACACACACACACACACACACACACACACACACACACAAAACCAATTCATGAACAGAAGAATTGTATAAGAAGAAGCTGGAAGACACATTGGATTGCTTAAGGAGGTTGTTGGAGAAGGATAAGATTCTGATAATGGGGGATTTTAATTGTAAGGAAGTGTCATGGGAAAACTGGTCAATGGAAGGAAGTGAAACTTCATGGGAGAACAAGGTTTTGGAATTGGTTATGGATAACGTCCTCACACAGTGGGTGGAGGAAAATACAAGATTTAGAGAAGATGAGCCATCTAGATTGGACTTGATAATCACCAGGGAGGCGGATATCATAGAGTAGATGAACTATAAGAGCCCTATAGGGAAGAGCGATCACGTACTTATCAAGTACATATTACGAGAAGGAGGTAAAATAATCAGGAATGAAAACTACAGGAAAGAATGGTTTAACTTTAATAAGGCAAATTTTGAACAACTTGGGAAACATTTTGAGGAAGCACAATGGGATACTTCTTTTGAGGCTGAAAATGTGTAGGAAAAATGGGCTATCTTTCTACGGATTTACAACGACGGAGTGGAAAAGTGGGTACCAAGGATGAAAGAAGGCCAGAAATCAAGAGATGAGTGGTATAATAGAAAGTGTGTAGACGCCAAGCAGGAAAAGGAGAAGGCATGGAACAAATGGAGAAAAAATATGAGGATGGATCTATGGAATGAGTACAAAAGGAAGAATAATGTTTATGTCAAAGTAAGAAGAGAAGAAAAAAGGAATTTTGAGAAAAATATTGTGGATAAGTGCAAAGACCAGCCAAAACTGTTTTATAAGTTCATAAATGGAAAGTTGAAAAATAGAGATGAGATTCAAAAAGTTAAAATTAATGGTGAAACTTTTGATAGTATGTATAAGTGAAATAGTAGAAGTGATGAATAAATGTTTCCAAACAGTGTTCACAAGGGAGAGTGAGTATGAAGGTGTAGATGCAGTGACGGGGAATAGAGTGGGTCTGGAGAGAAAACAAACATCAGCAGATGAAGTTAGAAAATTATTGGAAGAATTGGATGTGAGGAAATCAGCAGGACCGGATGGTATATCAAATTGGGTGCTAAAAGAGTGTAACCAGCAAATAGCTGAAAAGTTGAGCAACTTGATTAATGTCTCACTAGCATAAGGGAGGGTACCGAGAGACTGGAAGAGGGCTAACATCGTCCCAATATATAAAGGAGGAAGTAAGGAAGACCCGTTGAACTATAGGCCAGTGTCATTAACCCTTTCATTGCTAAATGCTTGCAGCGGGTGTTAGGCGTATTTGCTGGTGGCGCTAAACGCTCGCTGCGACCTCCAGCTGCACTCAAATCTCCCACATATGAGAGTGTTCCAACACTAATTCTCACAACACAGGATTGCCAATTGAGTGGGTTCTTCACTAAATTTGGTGGAAAATCATGTCAGCCCAGCGCGGAAAATCTATGGACGAGCAACTGGTGGATGTTGTTGACCAATATAGCGACATTTTTGCATAGCTTCACCTATCACATGACTGATATTTTGACCAAATAGTTGTAAATTTTGCAGTTGGCAATACTGCCCTGCCAGCACCCCATCATCAAGAGATCTACAGTAGTTGCCTTATGGCTGACCGTCACGCACGTATAAATGTACATCTTCATAGGCAACACCCCCTGAACGTGCCTGTACTTTTGCAGGAGAGGCTTACATTACTGAATCGTATAAATCTTGGCCTCCTCTTTCCAATGGTGTTTTTGTTTTTTAGCTGTGATGAATAGTTTTTGAGATACAGCGGTTAAAAGAGCAAGCACTAGCGTCACTTGCTGGTGGTGCTAAAAGCTCGCTGTGAGCACCAGTCGCACTCACAGCAAAAAACACCCCCTGAACGTGCCTGTACCTTCGCAGGAGAGGCTTACATAACCGAATCTTATAGATCTTGGCCTCCTCTTTCCAATGGTGTTTTTGTTTTGTAACTGTGATGAATAGTTTTTGAGATATAGCGGTTAAAATAGATCCCCTCCCCTGCTGGGGTGCCCGAGCGTGTCTGAGGGGATAGTCTCGTTGCGAGCGCTTAGCAATGAAAGGGTTAACAAGAGTAGCAAAGATGTGTGAGAAAATTTTAAAAAACAGACGGGTGAAGTATTTAGAAGAAAACAGTATATTAACAAATAGCCACTTCGGATTCAGAGGAAGACGGTCTTGTGTAACTAATCTGATCAGCTTCTATTCAAGAGTAACTGATATAATACAGGAAAGAGACGGTTGGGCAGATTGTGTGTAGCTGGACTTAAAGAAGGTGTTTGATAAAGTACCACACAAGCGATTAATATGGAAACTTAATCATGTTGGAGGACTGGGTGGTTCAATATTGGATTGGATTACGGACTTTTTGACGAAGAGAGAAATAAGAACAGTAATCAGGAATAATAAATCAAGCTGGATGGAAGTGACGAGTGGAGTCCCCCAAGGATCAGTACTGGCTCCGATTATGTTTGTAATTTATATTAATGACATGACAGAAGGGGTGACAAGCTATATGAATATGTTTGCTGATGATGCTAAAATAATGAGGAGGGTGGCTAATGAAGATGACTGTGTAGCCCTGAGCCAAGATCTAGATAGAATAAGCGAATGGTCACGCAAATGGGAAATGACATTCAATACAGAGAAGTGTAGCATGATGGAGTTTGGTAAGAGCAGTAGACGAATATTGGGGAACTTCTCTCTGAGTAATGAAATAATCATGAAAAAAACTGAAGAAAAAGATCTGGGAGTGATCATAACAGACAAGTTATCCTTTGGAAAACATATAGACTGGATAACTAAGGAAACATACAATCTTCTTAGAAACATAAAAGCAGCATTTACATATTTATTTGAAGAAATGGTGAGGAAATTAATAACATCGGTGATATGTCCAAGACTGGAATATGCAGCATTAGTGTGGTCACCTAGATTGAAGAAAGAAATTAGAAAGTTGGAAAGAATACAAAGAGCAGCGACTAAATTACCGGAAACTCTGAGAGAACATACTTATGAAGAAAGACTGGAGAAATTGGGACTAACAACACTGGAGAGCAGAAGAGAGAGAGGGGACCTAATAGCATTGTACAGGATAAAAGAGGGATTGGAGAAATTGGACAGGGAAGACCTAGTGGTACGTGACAGAAGTGTGACAAGAGGCAATGGTAAGAAATTGAAGAGTGACTGTAGGAGAGACATCAAGAAATACAGTTTTCCATACAGAAGCATATCAACATGGAACGGACTTGACAAGGAGACTGTGTGTGCGGTAGACTACAAATAGGTAAAATAGGTAAATACACACAAACATCACTGCGATAGCTCAGTGGTTAAAAGCTCTGCGCTGCCAGGCCTGGCAAGCGGAGGTTAAAGCCCCGCTCAGGCTGAGATTTTCCCGCTGACAAGGAGTGGTTACTGTCCCCCTTTGAGTAAGGGGGATGGGGTGTGTGGTGTGTGAAGGTCCCAGCAGTACCCACAGATTGACTGTAAATAGCTTGCTCTTGTCAGGAGGGCATTTGCTGGCAATTGTGAGTTCAACTCGTGATCAGGGTATGCGTGAATTACACACACACACACACACACACCACTCTGATAGCTCAGAAGATTAAGGCTCTGTCCTGTCAAATACTGCTTGGCAGGCAGAGGTTTGAGCCCCACTCAGGCTGAGATTTTTCCACTAGCAAGGAGCATCGTCGTCGTCGTCATCTCTAGATTTATACCCTCAAGGGAAGCAATCCTTTGTCGCGATGACAGCCCGCAGCGGGAGTGTCGAGGTGGTGAAGACCTCGGGTGGGTGTAGTGGGTCGCCCCCGCCAGCAGGCGCACCGAGCGGAGGCACGGGTGCGTGAGGCAACCCGTAGCAGTCGACAGCTGCCAAGAAGGGCCAACCGAGTTGCTTACTTGACGAGGGCTGGCGTGCCTCTGGGCAAGGAGCACCTCCTCCTCCCTCCTCCAAAGACTGCTCCCTCCCTATGGGGGGGAGCACAGACCTTTGCCAATGGTGGCCCGTAGCAGGGTAGCAGCGTAGCAGACTGACTCTATCGGCGACCGCAATCTATCCGATCAAGTCGATCTGTCAACGAGAACTGGCGTGTCTCTGCAAGGAGCACTCCCCCCCTCCTCCAAAGATTGCTCCCTCCCTATAGGAGGGAGCACGGGCCTTTGCCAAAGGCGGCCCATAGCAGGGTGCCGACAGACCGACTATCAGCGACCGAAACCTTGCTGACCAAGTCGGTCTGTCGACGAGGATTAGCGTACGTGTCTCTGTGCAAGGAGCATCTTCATTCTTCTTCTTGAAGATATCTCCCCTTAAGGAAGACGGGCCTTTGCCATATGTGGCGGTCCGTAGCCGAGTGTTGAAGCAATGCTACTCCTCGGGCGTGGGGTAGGGGATGAACCTGCCGGCTGGCGTGCTGAGCGGTCCCCCGCCGGCTGGCGTACCGAGCGGGCCCCCGCCGGCTGGCGTGCCGAGCGGGCCCCCAGCCGTCGGGTGTGCCGAGTGGGCCCCCACTGGCTGGCGTGCCGAGCGGGCCCCCAGCCGTTGGGCGTGCTGAGCGGGTCCCCGCCGGCTGGCGTGCCGAGCGGGCCCCCAGCCGTCGGGCATACCGAGAGGGCCCCCGCCGGCTGGCGTGCCGAGCGGGCCCCCAGCCTTCGTGCATACCGAGCGGGCCCCCGCCAGCTGGCGTGCCGAGTGGGCCCCCAGCCGTCGGGCGTGCCGAGCGGGCCCCCGCCGGCTGGCGTGCCGAGCGGTCCCCCGCCGGCTGGCGTGCCGAGGGGGCCCCCAGCCGGGGGGCGTGCCGAGCGGTCCCCCGCCGGCTGGCGTGCCGAGCGGGCCCCCGCCGGCTGGTGTGCCGAGCAGTCCCCCGCCGGCTGGCAAGCCGAGCGGTCCCCCGCCGGCTGGCATGCCGAGCGGTCCCCCGCCGGCTGGCGTGCCGAGCGGTCCCCCGCCGGCTGGCGTGCCGAGCGGGCCCCCGCCGGCTGGCGTGCCGAGCGGGCCCCCGCCGGCTGGCGTGCCGAGCGGTCCCCCGCCGGCTGGCGTGCCGAGCGGTCCCCCGTCGGCTGGCGTGCCGAGCGGTCCCCCCCCCGGCTGGCGTGCCGAGCGGTCCCCCCCCCGGCTGGCGTGCCGAGCGGTCCCCCGCCGGCTGGCATGCCGAGCGGTCCCCCGCCGGCTGGCGTGCCGAGCGGGCCCCCGCCGGCTGGCGTGCCGAGCGGTCCCCCCCCGGCTGGCGTGCCGAGCGGTCCCCCCCCCGGCTGGCGTGCCGAGCGGGCCCCCAGCCGTCGGGCATGCCGAGCGGGGAACGGGCACACAAGGCAGCCCGTAGCAGGGCCGAGCGAGCAACTCAACAGTCCACAAGCTGGCGCAGAGGCCAGGAGAGCTGCTCGCTCGACGAGTGCTGATGTTCCACTGCAAGGAGCACCTCCTCCTCCTCCAAGATTTATCCCCTAGTATCACTAGGAGAAACGGGCCCTTGTCCACAAAAATGCTCCCTCCCTACGTGGGGGAGCACGGGCTTAGCCTAATGGTGGCCCGTAGCAGGATGCCAACAGACCGATTCTATTGGCGATCGAAATCTAGCCAACCGAGTCGGTCTGTCGACGAGGACTGGCGTGTCTCTGTGAGCAGTTACTGTCCATCCTTTATAGTCTGGCTCGGCTAAACATGCGGTTCAAAGGTGCCATGTGAGGAATAATGCAAAACTACAGCATTGCCATGTTTTTAACCCCATGTTGGTTGCCTCTCCCTCTCTCTCCCGTAGCATTACCGCCACGAGGATTTGAATGTATTTTTTTCTTACTTATGTCAGCTTATTTTAACGTACATTCCTTCATGATATGATCTAAATATAATTGTGAAACTACTAACACATCCCAAAACGAAAGGGTAACTCAATAATATATATAGCATTTTTTTTAGCACCACTGTAAAATATGTATGCCACATTTCTTTATATGCTTATAAAATATCTTATCCATAATAAGTTAACTGTTCTTTCATATGTTATAATACTAAGATTAAATGTGTATGCATATTTGCTGATCATATTTGCCATGGTTTTACTTATATTAGAACATCTCTACATCGCGGGCTAGGAGACACGCGGCACCGCTGTACAATGGGATCGCTTACGCTGAACCCGCCCACAACCGATTAAGAATGTGGTCAATGATGAATTGAAGGAGTGGAGAAGTGAAAAAGGCAAGGAAAAAAAAGAGCTTTAGGGAAATCCTAGAACAACAGCAACAGGAACAGAGACAAGACATAGAAAAAGAAGCTGTGAATGTACTAAAAAATAGAGAAACAATGGTGAGAGACATGGCAGAAAAGAAAAAATGTGTTATAGTGTTTGGTGTAAAAGAGGAAAAAAAACAGTGAAGACCCAGAGATGGAGAGAGTTATGAGAGGAGTAAGGTGAAAAGTATATTGAGCTATATGAATACTGAAGAGGAGGAAAAGTTTGAGGAAGAAGCTAAGGTCCCAAATGGCAACAGAAGCCATACTAAACTGGTCATGGAAACTAAACAACTCTGAAGAGTATAAGCAAATATATGTGAGGAGAAATATCTATGAGGATGAAAGAATGAAAGTAAAGAAAATGATAAATGAAGCAAAGAAAAGAAATGATGAAAGATCAGAAGAAGAAAAGAAGAATTTTTTTTGGAGAATGAAAAATGAAAAACTAATAAAGTGGTGGATAGGAGGTGAAAAGAGGGAGTGAGGGAAAAAAGGTTTAAAGATTGCATACACAAACATAGATGGTCTTGTATCAAAGAAAATTAAACTAACTGATTATTTAATGGAGAGTTATCCAGATATTATATGTATAGTTGAAACAAAACTTTTAAAAAAAATGGAACTTGTGCTGGAGGGAAAGAGCAAGTACAACATTTGGAGAAAAAGATAGGAAAGAAGGAAAGGGAGGAGGAGTGATGATAATTACAAAACAAAACTTGAAAGTGATTGAAGTGAGATATGGAAATGACTGTGCGGAGGTGATGGTTGTGAAGGTAGTACCGGTAAAAGGTGGAGAGAAGAATAACATAATAACAACCTATGCTGCAGTTGTATGGTCGCCTCAATAAAAAGGAGAACATCAGAAAGTTGGAAAGGATACAGAGAATTGCAACTAAAATGGTCCCAGAACTCTCGAATATGACGTATTAAGACAGATTGAAGGAGATGAAATTGACGACACTGGAACAAAGAAGGGAGAGAGGAGATCTGATCACGCTGTATAAGTTGGTAAATAGGTTTGATGAGGTGGATAGAGATGATCTCTTTTCAATTGTGAGAACGCTGGGGCTGAGAGGACATGGAAAGAAACTTAATGAAGGAACCTGTTTGAGCGACTTGAAAAAGTATAGTTTTCCATATAGAAGTTTTAACACATGGAACAGCTTGCAGGAAGAGGTGGTGGAGGCGAGCAGTGTCCAACAAATGAAGGAAAGGCTGGATGAGTGTAGATATGGAGACGGGATTATTAGAGCTTAGCTCGGGCCCGGTAGACTACAAATAGGTACACACACACACACACACACACACACACACACATTCACATTAAGCTTCAATAATAGCTTTTCTTTATATTCACAGTCTAACAATGCTCTGGAAAGTCCTGTTCCCTGGTGGGAACAACCGGAAGATACCAGGGTGAGATTCTAACTTAAGCAGCTTTTTATCTAATATGCTCAGTTCTTTCACAATTACTGCTGGGTTTACATAAAACACTTTTCTCTGTACTTGCCTACTAGATTGTGATCATGGTGTGATTTGTAATAAAATAGCAATCAAGAAAACCCTTATATGCAACAAATTAGCACAGCATTAACAGTGGAAGAGCTGAGTAGCTTATTGCTACTTTCATATTTCATGTTCATTGTTATTTTAATTTTTCATTTTGGCAAAAGTTTTTAACCAAAAAGACTAAGTAATCATATTCTACAATGCTTTATATATGTAACATTATCATGCTTTGACAGTAACAAATATTTTAAGTGCAATGCATATTTTTTGTTTCACTAATGCCACATCAATTTTCATTTCCTCATTACAATTTCTAACATTAACAGGAATGGAGTCCAGGTTCACCTATTTTCAAGAAAGATGTCTTTGATAATATGGTAAGGTTATCAAAAGCCAATAATTTAGTTGTGTGTCAGTATTTATTGCACCTTTAGAATTAGGAATTGCAAAGACTTGCTTTAAAGCTTTACTAATTGGGTTTTAGTAGCTGACGTTAGAATATTCAAGAAACCAAGCATCTTTCCATATAGTAGTACAGCATTTTATATAGGCATTAATTGTGTTGTGTGTTTTCAGTAAGACCTGAAGTGGAGCATGACATATTTGAATGAAGCACTTAATGAATGTCTGCCAGTGAAAAAGGTTACCCCTTGCATTTACATGGCCAGTCTCTTATAGTCTTTTTTTATCTTAACCTTCGGCCTACAGTACCCTCTTGAGTTTTGCACTTGCTTCGTTCAGAAGGTTTAACGCTAAACTCGAGGATCGCGAAACTCGAGGTATTGAAAACACTGAAAAAGCGCTTATCTGTTCCGTCCCGTGGATTTTTTTTTTTTTTTTTTTTTTTACATGTGGGCTATGGCGCCGGTAGACAATCCATCTGGGCCTGATAGTCGGCCCCGAGCCTGTCATGGCCCAGGCAACTGTTTATTGTGGTGCTATTATAATTGGCTCAAGCTGCCCTCCTAAGCTCACTTTTTTTCCTCCGGCCTTTACTCCCTTGTTATCTCAAAATACATACCTTGGAAAAAGGAAGAAAACAGGAAGAGAGAACGGGTCGTTTTAAAGCCACAGATGAAGCCTTACGATTGGCTGAGCTCTGAAAACACGCTTGTGATTCGCTAGGAGTCAGATGACGTCATCGCCGGCGCTCACCTGGTTAGCGGCCTCGCTGCCTTGGGGCAGTATCACACTGTCCGTTTTCTTCTAACCGTTGTGGCTACTGGGAACTCCCGTGCGCCCATCCGGGAGCGAGTTGTCGGTTAACCGTAACCTGGTGTCACACTGGGCCTTTTTCTTCCGACCGCGTTGGCGGCAGCTTGGGCAACCGGCAAATCCAACTTTTCCGGGCCAAGGTCGGTTGCCCGTATCCACATCCAAAACGTATACAAAGCACTTGCCCTGTATCGACATGGCATCGTCTGCTAAAGTAAGGGATGTCGCAGCTTGTGCTGCCATTACCCAAGTTATGGACTTGTTGCATCAGTTAAATGGCAGGAAGAAGCTGTTCTGGGTGTGGTGTGTCTGAGGTTCCTCCGTGCCAGTTCTCATTGTCACCATTGTGCGTGAGCGGCCAACCCACCCATCTAGACTCCGACCACATAAACACATGGATTGAGTAACAACAAAGACACATACACACGCATGCACACACCAGACTCATCATGAACCATGGCAGATGTTTCTCACAAACAAAAATGGCTTCGCCATTTCCTAGAGTGTGTTAGAACATATTTGGTGAGTGGTTCATACAAACCAAACATATCCAATGGCAAGAAGAGAGCAGTGTTAAAGACGACTGCTCTCTTCTTGCCAAGAGCTAGGTTTGGTTCATGTGAGGCACTCACCAAATACGTTCTAACACATGCAAAGAAATGGTGAAGTCGTTTCAGTTTGTCAGAAACATCTGCAATGGTTCCTAATGTGAGGTGTGTGCGTGCGTGCGTGCGTGCCTGTGTGTGTGTGTGTGTGTGTGTGTTTGTTGTTATTCGATCCATGAGTATGGGTGGGTTGGCCGCGCACGCGCAGTGGTGACAATGAGAACTGGCATGGAGGAACCACAGGCATGTCACACCCACAACTGTTTCTTCCTTCCATTTAACTGCAGCAACAAATCCATAACTTGGGTAATGGCAGCACAAGTCGCGACAGCCCTAACTTTAGCAGACGACGCCATGTTGATACAGGGGAAGTTTTTTGTTTACATTTTGGATGTGGATACGGGCAACCAACCTTGGTCGTGTGTGACGCACACCAGGAAAAGTTGGAGTTGCCGGTTGCCCTAGGAGGTGCCAACTCGGTGGGAAGAAAAAAGCCCTGTGTAACACCAGCTTACGGATAACCGTGAACTCGCTCCCGGTTGGGCGCATGGGCGTTGCCCGTAGCCCCAACTATTGGACGAAAACGGCCATTGTGACACCGCCTTAAGACAGTGAAGCCGCTGGTAGGGTGGGCGTCGGCGATGACGTCATTGGACTCCCAGTGAATCACAAGCGTGTTTTCAGAACTGTCAGCCAATCGTAAGGCAGCCGCCTTCAACTGCGGCTTCAAAACGACACGTTCTCTCTCTCTCTCTCTCTCTCTCTCTCTCTCTCTCTCTCTCTCTTGCCATAGCCACAATGTTTGGAGGAAAATGTCCAGTGTGATACTACCTTTAAAGGTAGCGTGCGTGACGCCGATGGTAAGTAGACGTGACCCGTACGTGTCAAAGCAGCGCGAAACTCAGTGATAATGCGCGAAATTCGGGATGGTAAGAATTTAGGACTAACCGCGAGACTCGTGGATCGCGAAACTCGGATAGCGCGAAACTCGAGAGGGTACTGTATAGTGCCGGTAGGGTTTCTTGATGGGGTCTGCTAGTCAGCCCAGCCTGTAATGGTGCAGGCAAGGGTTTTTTAGTGGCACCATCTTGCTTGGTTCATGCTGCCCCCCTGAAGCTCATCTTTGATCCTCTTTAGAAGTTAGCTAGAGTTGATAGGTGGTCTTCAGGACAGCATGTGAGTAGTCTTAGGTCACTCAGCGCTGACTGAGTCAGCTTGTTGCAGGAGGCGGAACTTGCACCGAGTCCTGCATGCTGACCACTCAGCCACTGCCTACCCTTTCTCTTATCAATGTTTCTCCTCCTTGGGAAGACTTCTTAAGAATACTGATGGACCATTGTTATTTTCCTTTAAACTTAAATTTTCATTTATATATATTTGATTGATAGATTGGTGCTAATTAATGGGCACAAGACAATCATGCTTTCCTATAACAATAAACATTGGTGAGTGTGTATGATTCATTTCATGGAATCTGCCATTGTACTTTTTATATTATCATATTATTATTTATTTATTTATTTATTTATTTATTTTTATGTCCTAGCCTATAGGGCCAGTAGGCTTTCTCTGGGGGCCTGGCGGTCAGCCGAGCACATCTTGGAGCAGGCAAGTGTTCACAGTGGTGCCATCTATTCTTGGTTCATGCTTCCCCCTGGAGCTCATTCTTGATTTCCCTTGAACAGTTCCTCCAGAGTCCGGGTTGATAGGTAGTCTTCAGGACAGAATGAGGGTAGTCTTAGGCCACTCGGTGGTGACTGAAAAATCCCAAGTGGTAGAAACGGATTCAAACCCGTGTCATCCAGAACATGGTGGAACACGGGACCGGTACGCTAACCACTCAGCCACCACCTCCCCCACTATCATTATTATTATTATCATTATTATTACTATTATTATCATTATTATTATTAATGCTATAATTATCACAATTACTATTATCATCACTACTATTAGTAGTATGTAGTCATTACAACTATTACTGTCATTATTATTACTGTTTATTATTATTTTCTATAACTATTAAGCAGATTCCATGTTCAATGCCATGACGAGTTCATGAAGAGTGGAGAAGCAGACATCAGTGAAGTTGGAATTGATATCTTTAATATTTAATAATTTATTTTCCTTCTGTTACAGAGTGCCAAACAATACTGAATACTGAAATTTAGTGTGTGCAGTTCCATCTATAATATCATAATATGAAAATTTGGCAACAGTGGAAATTTTTATCCATAAAGAATATACTAATGAATATTTGAATGAAAACAAACTAGTTTCCAGTATTCTTTCTGTACACACTATAATTCATTAATTTCATACTATTAAGTGATGTGAATTTCAATTTAGAAAATCTTGGGTCATCTGTATACTCCTGAAGATGCCTCCATAAAAAGAAGATAAATGCTGCAGTATAAAAAAAGCTACATTGTCTTTATTTACATACTTGTTTACTTTTTTTTCTTGATAGATGATTGCATGTACATTGTTGCCATTACTATTCCTTGAGTGCTATAGAAGAATGCACCATAGCAGCCATTTATAGTTTCTTGTTCTATATAGTACTAGACCAAAAGAAGTCTCACTCATGACTGAGTTATCTGCTCATGAATGAGACAGGATTTTTTTTATCTCATTCTTTACCTCTGTGGTCACTGTTTGGTGTGGGTTATCATGTGTCTCTTAGTTCAAAAGTTTGTGTATGTTACTTGCAGAAAGTGAAACCCCAACCTCAGCCACCACCTCCACCACCACCACCAGCTCCAAAACAAAAAGCAAGTACTGTATAACATTAGGCTGTATTAGTTAATTTTTTTGGTAACTTGGGAGTTTACATGATTGTGTCATATATCATTTGCATCTTAGAGGATCTAAGACGGTAAGTATTCAGATAACATATCTTTTTTTTATTTACTGTGTTTTTACAGTATTTACATCAGCCCACAATGTAAACACGATCCAGGCTTAACAGTGAACTCTTAGGTTTGATGAGGAAAGTCAGAACAGCAATCCAGGTTGAGAATTCTTTATCTGAAATTCCAAAGTCCAAAAACCTCCAAAATCTGAAAGATTTTTGAATGCTGACATGTCATAAGTGGAAACTTCCACAAAGTGATGGGAAGGTTCCACCACATACAGCAGTTGTGTACTGCTCAGGGTTGCCAGGTCCATGGTTACCCGCCCAATTGGGCGGGTAAACCTACTGCTGCATTGACACCTTAGGCTACATTCACAAAGGCTTAGTGCGTAGTTTTGGGCCCTTAGTGCGTAGTTTTGAGAACATTGCGATACACAAAGCTCACGCGGTAATAACTACCAACTAATCGATGACGTCACGGGTTAGTGCATGGATTCACAAAGCTTTACCGTGCTCTGTGTGACGTTAAATTTGTTGTTAAATAACTACTGCCTCAGGAGTTTAGTAAACGCTAACAATATTATTATATTTACGTATAAATGCTTATAAATCGCGTTTTTCAACTTGAAATATAACTTTGCGAGTAGAGGAAGCCCATTTCTTTATAAAATGATGATATACACACACTTTGAGAGGCATATGATAAGTGTGGGCGGTATGGCAACATCCGGCCAGGAGATTGCCAGACCTCCCTCCTCCTTCATCTTCCTACCTCCTCATCCATTCAATCATCCATCCATCTCTACTTTTGTCCCTCCATGGGACCATGGACCTTTGTCGGGTGATAGCCCATGAGTTGGGCTGCAGATATGGCAAGACAGTCTTAACTTTTCCTCGTTCCTTCCTTCCGTCCTTGTCTGCCTCGGTATATATATATATGTGCCACATTATTTTTAATTTGCTCTCTTCCTGCCTCAATTTCCTCCTTATCTTCTTTTTCTTCCCCTTAAGCATGTTCTTAGATAACAAGACATTGAACAGCAGTCACCTTGACATAAATGTGCAGCAATCAACGAAATAATTGTTCCTAGATCATGATTTAGTACAGTTTGCCTTAAAAGAAAGAAAATGGGAAAAGAGAACAGGTTCTTTTAAAAACCAGCAGCTGGAGGGGCCTCCCTAGGATTGGCTGACGGTTTTGTGAACGTGCTTGTGATTCGCTGCAAGGGCAATGGCGTCATTAACCAATCAGCGGCCTTGCTGACTTAGCGCGCCTCTAACTACCATCTAAAGTTTGCTTTGTGAATCTGACGCTAATGTTGGTCGCTAAATCAATAGTGCGTAGTTATGTTAGTTCGTAGTTAGTGAGTATGTTTGTGAATTCCAGCCCTTGGGCGTAAAAAAATCTGCCCGCCACCACCGCGGGTTTTGGGCAGCTTTTGGGATGGGATTGGGTGGGAACACAGTCCACGACCTGGCAGCTCTGGTGCTGCAATGTGTTAGTTTGTCAGCAGTGATCACAGTAACACCTTCCCTCATTACTCATTGTGATTACTGCGTGTTGTGCGCTCTGTGGTGTAAAGATATGGTCGAAAATGTCAAAAGGGCCTGCATATTCCGAAATCCCCCCAAAAATCCAAAATCCGCAACACTTTCAGTCCCCAGGGATTTCAGATAAGGGATTCTCAACCTGTACTAACATATTCTTATATTTCCTGAAAATGTAAGAATATATGTTTTACAGGGTCAAGGTTCAGGACCACCTCCACCTCCACCAATGCCTGGACCACCCCCACCACCCCCTCAACCTGGCTTGCCGCCAAAGAGGCCAGTGTCTGCAGCAAAGAAACAAAAGCTTGACCAAATCAAGAAGGCTGCTCGATCACGACCTGACTGGAACACTTTACTACGAGACATTGAGGTGAGGTTGTGCTCCCAATATTCCCTACAATAATTTTAATTTGATTATTAAGATACTTTACTGTCAAAGATCAAAGTCAGCTTGGGTACTGGAAAAAGAGCATAAAACTAAATAGCAAATAGTGCCAAGAATTTTCAAAAGGGGTTGCCCAATTGATCCCACCCTCCTGTGTTCGTATTGTTAGCAGTTAATTTTAGGGTAGAAACAACAGAGGTGGAGAGAATGAGAAACAACAGAGGTGGAGAGAATGACAAACAACGGAAAGGTTAGGAGCTGCAGAATACAGTGTGGGAGGCAGTGAAAGAAGTCTTATAAGAGGAGTTTGTTCTAAAGCAAGCATGATTATAAATGAGAACAAAAAAAGTATACATAGTTGCAGATGGTTTTAAAAAAGCAATATAGCATACAAATGACAATTTTATACGCCTTTTAACCTGCAGAGTGGTATCAAACTTCGACGTTTACCATCATGTGACAAAATGGACAGGTCCAACCCCATGCTGCCAAACTCCAGAGGAAAGGGTGGCAAGGTATGCATTCAATTATCTTTATCATCTGTAGCATCTATAGGATTAGTATGTTTCAAATTAAATAGTTACTATGTACTGAATCTCTGTATATTTTCTCCTTGGAAGAGTAAAATTGAGAACCTAGGTCAATAGATGAAAAGCTATTGGATTAGAAAACTATCACCATAGTTACAGAATATACTAGAAGAAAAGAAACATGGAAACATTTTGAGGGTATGTTACCATTCCTTTATTATCTTTACTAATTAATATAATTAGTAGCATTTAAAATACCATATGCAAAAGACTCCCTAAACCTTTTTACCTTTTATGCTTTCATTTCAGTTTGTCTATGAATCAGAAGAGCCAATTTCTCGCAATGAACTACTTCATGAGATCCACCGAGGTGTGAAATTACGGAAGGTCAAGACCAATGACAGGAGCAAACCATGCTTTAAGACTCTTGGTGGGTGTCTAAACAGATGTAAAGTCAGTGTATTTAGTCACAACACATTGCATTGGGAGATTATGAGTAAAATAACAGAATAGAAATCAAGGTCTCTCATCCCTTTTTTGAATAGTGAAAAGCTTTAATTATAAATCTATTGCCTTTTCAGTACATATAAAGCAGTATGCAAGTCATCACCATCACTATTGTAAATATCATCATGACCCTCATCATCTTTATCTTTAAAAGTAAAGGAGGAACAGCAGAAGCAGATATCTAATGAACATCAATGGAAGGGTGTATGTGAATGAGATAGAGGGAGGGAATGCTAGAGGACGACCTCCAGTGAAATGGAGGGATAGGATGCAAGAGTACGTTAGGGAGAGGGGGGAAAGATCTTTGAGAAACTTTGAGCAGGCAAGGAGGGAGTGTCTGGATAGAGAAAGTTGGAAGCTCTTCTGCCGTGGCCATCCCCTGGTGGGAGCTCCTAGGAGCAGGCGTCGATGAAATGAATGAATGGATGGATCAATGGAAATCAGATTTTATAGATATACTATGCAAAAATTGTTAGAGAAAAGTAGGTTTAACCAGGTAGCTGCAGGGATCATGTTTCTTAAAGGCTCCTCTAAGCGAATTAATGATAAAAAATCATCACTCACATAAATCATTATATAATAAATATCAACGCATTTGTAATCAGTTGGTGCATCCTCTATTTTTGGGGGTTTATGTCAAGCCAAAAATTTGGCCCATCTCTGGCACACAGTAAAACCACAAATTTGGCCCATTGCTGCTACCGGGTTAAAACAAGTTAAAGATACCCCAAAGAATGTGCCATTAGCCTTAATGGAGAAAAAGATTTTTCTATCATGCTAATTTCAGAGTCTGAATATTCCACTAATTGCAGCTATTTGGTGGAAGACACGGAGTTTTTTTTTTTTTTTTTTTTTTTTTTTTTTTACAGTAAATGAGACAGCTCAATGCCTTCTGATGCCCATTTTGCTTTCAATTTAGACCTAGTTCATATGCCTGTGCTGATACATATTATTTTTTTCTGTAAAACGGGAAATTTTCATGTTTTCAAAGAATTTTTTTCCCTTTAGGTGTGAGAAAAGTACGGCGCCAATGTACCATGGAGAATTTAAACAAACTGGAAAATATGCCTTCTTCATCTGATGAGGAAGAAGACATTGATAAAATGAGAGATGACCTGCAGGCTACCAAGGGACAACTAGAAGAAGAGATAAAAAACAGAAAGAAATTAGAAAGGGAAAGTAAGATCTACAAGATTGATATAGATGCATTACAAGCAGAGGTAAAGAGGTTAAGGAGACAGCTAAAGATGGCAGGAATTACTGATCCAAAGCCAATGACAAACGGTGAGGCTGATGAAATTGTGCCTAAATTAGAAAAATCAATGAGTAAGCTGCGCATGCATGAAGATGAGCCTTTAGACTTCAATGAGCTAGATACTTTAGAGACTGAAATCAACAACCTCAAAACTCAAGTAGATTCATACAAGAAACAGTCAGATGACTATATGAACAGATACAATGAGGTGGTCCAGAAATTGATGGTATCAGAAAACTCTGCCGCCGAATGGGAGCTCCGCAGTAACTACTATGAAAAGAAATTCAAAGCTTTACAGAAAGAGCATGGTATTGAACTCCCAGACATAGCAATTATTGGAGTGCAGACAGATCCTATAGATATTGCACCACCTCCATCACCAACAGAAGACAGAAAACCTTTCCCTATGCCATCAAAATCAGGTTCCCGCAGGAATTTTGCATCATCGATCCATAAAATGGAAAGTTTCATGGAAGAAGAGGAAGATGATGAGGATAATGAGGATGAGGATGATGAAGAGGAAGAAAGTGAAGAAGAATCTGAAGAATCAGAAGAAACAGAAGATGAAGATGAAGAAAAGGCAGCTGAGAAAAGGGCTCAAAATGCTGCCCGAAGAAGAGAAAGAGACATCAAGTTATTGATTAATAAACTTGATAACATAAAAACTAAAGAAGATAGAATAAGAGATGAGAGGAAAACACTTAAAGACAGAATCAAAAAGTGTCACACTGCCACGAAGACTGAAAGACAACAGTATTTCAAGACTAAGGAAGAAGTTGATGAAATGGCTAAAGCTTTCAAAGCATCTGATGATGAAGACAGCAGTGAGGATGAAGAGAGTGATGATGATGAGGAAGAGGAAATACCAAGAGAAAAAGAGGAAGGTGAAGAGTGGTGGCTTGATGACACAACCAAGAAGCCAATAAAACTTAAAAAGAGAAAGAAGAAGAAGGCCAATGATGATGAAGAGGAAGAGGAAGACAGTTCAGAGAAATTGCCAAATTTAGATACACCAACATGGAGCGAGTCTGAGCAAGAGGTAAGTGAGGTAGAGGATGAACAGAATGATCCCGAGAAACGATTATCACAACTTAGAGGAAGAACGCAAAAACATGAACGGACACTCACTACCCTCAGAAAGGACATTAGCCATCTGAAGACTCAGTTAACACGTTCTGAGGAAATGTTAGCTGCAGAGAAGAGGAGGCGCCAGAGACTAGATGAGGAGTTACACATAATGTTGGCTGAGCTATCATAGTTTTGCTGTCAGGTAAAGTGAATGGAAGTATATAGTGGATAAAAATATTGTAAGCTTTTTAATATATTAATTAAAGAGGATATATATGTATGTCAGCGTATGAATGGTTGAAAGAGTTGAATGACCAGTCACTGTGTGGAAGAATTTGAATGCATTTTTGTGCTTCAAACAGTGGGTGATTATTGTTGTAATATATCTGCGTGCTTGAGATCACTTGTGATAAAAGGCCATAAATATGTGACCAATATATGGCTTCACTGCTCTTGACTAACCCATTTCAGTGTAGCACATTGGATGTAGGCTAGTTAGTGCAAGCAGTCAGTGCTCCTTCATCTAGTGGCCAATCAGTTATCTCGTTATTTATATACATTAACTTACGTATGGAGAAAATAAAGCTCGATATGGCACATTTTTTCTCATTACCTGCCACCTGTATATTTTTAATCTAAGATAAGTACATCAGGGTCATTCCTAGAAGTCAGCTGCATGTAAGGCGGCCATAGGCCAAGCCATCTTAACCCTAGAACAGTCGACGTATGAAATTGCAATGATTAAGATCGACGTGTGCCAAATGGAATCACAGTAGGAAAAAATAAAAATAAAATATGAAAACATGCTTTTTTTTTCATTCCAAATGGTACTGTGGTACAAAAATAATGCTTGTAGACTGCTACTGGCTGTAGATGACTGTAATTAAGTAAAAATAAATCCGACTTTGAGATGATTGAAAAAAATATCGAAAGAAAAAAAAGTATTGAGAACTTAATCCTCAAACCCAAATATATGAAATTCAGCAAAAAATAGCTTCTACACTAAACTAGAAGGTACACTCGATGTCCCAGTCTGCCTGCCAACCCTGGGCTGCACAAAAATCAAGGTGCCTGGAAATGCCTAGAAATGGGTGATTTTGTACTTGCATCTTTGGGTAACATGCAGCCTGTATAGCCCTTTTATTTATTTATTTTTTATAAAAAATTTAGTAATATCTTTAGTAACGTCAATTTAGTAAGGAGTGGAGTGTGGAGTGGTGGAGTGGGTGAAACATGGTGCATAGAGATGGTTTGGACACGTGATGAGAATGGGGAGAATTAATTCATGAAGAGTGTATGAGGGAAGAATTCAGGGAGGGGAAGACCACCTCTGAAGTGGATCAATAGGGTGAGTGAGTATTGGAGCGAGGCACTTCCGCCATGGCCACCCCCAGGAGGGTAGTTCCTGCGAGGGAGCAAGGCGTCGGAGATAAAGATAGATAGATAGTAATGTCTGATAAGTCATTGAACTCCTCAGAGTTCACTAGGTTTCCTAAGTCGTGAATCTCGTGTGTTCCTAGGCCATGACCACATCTACAATAAAAAAAAGAGGAAAAAAAAAAAAAAAAAAAAAAATATATATATATATATATATATATATATATATATATATATATATATATATATATATATATATATATATATATATATATATATATATATATATATATATATATATATATATATATATATATATATATATATATATATATATATATATATATATATATATATATATTATATTTAGCATAATATGGGTCAAGTTTACTAAATAAACATTATAATCATATGACTGAAACACTCGAAAATTTCGCGTCATCATATCACAACCCAATAAGATGGATACTTTCACTTAGGTTTTTTTCACATCCTGAAACGTATACGGTCGACTTGTGCCAATTGGATACACAGAAACTTACCGCACCTAGAAATAAAGCCAGCTCAGAGCATTAAATCACGTATACATTACCTCCAGGAGTAAGTGGCATACGTGTACTGCCCTGAAGTTTGGGGCACCAGCCTGGTAATGGTGATGCCAGGTGATGCAAATTAAATCAAAGGAGACGGGGAAATAGGGGGTAATAAAATAAAATAAAAACTGAGGCCAGAAACTCACCCTGAGGGTAGTGCTGCCACCACCCGGCGATCTAAGGGCGAACAGGGTCACCCCTAGCTCGTAGGGAACCTTAAAATTTAAATAATTCAAAACAGGGGACTCAGGGGAGGGTTTCCGGGGACTCTAGAAGAGTTAGCGTGGACGTGCGGAAGTGTGGCCGTCTGGGTAAACACTCACGTCAACAATAACACCAAAGGCGACAAGGAATTGGCTATAGATATGATAATGTACATTTATTTGTTTGCTTTCCGATCAAAGAATGAATTCTAGACTGCCGAGTCAGTATTGACTCATTGAGGTGGGTAGACGAGGGACCTTGGCGGCCACCTGTCGCGGACCACACGTAATAAACACCTCGAGTACAAAATATACCTAAATTCGTGAATAATAATCATACATAGTATAGAGGGCACCACCGTGCGGTTTCGCACTCTCAAGATAATACACTTTACAACACTAGATATCTGTTGCGTCCTGCCGACTCACAGAATTAGACAAAGAAGTGATTTACTCACAAGAAATACCAGACTCATTGATGAATAACCATAGGGCTACAGGGGAAAACGAGACCGCGAGGAGACACACCGACAACGTACGGTGCTCAAAATGCAATAACTAGAATACAATTTTCCTCCTAACTCTCACATTTACAGAACACTGACTTTTATGGGGAGTTAACGTTACGAACTTGGTTTATGGCGAAGAGTAAATTAATTAAGGATTCGACTCCCGTGTTCTGTCAGCGGCTAGGTGCGCACACCGGGTGCCTCTTCACTATAAACCAGTATAACGTTACTCAACTTTGAGGGAATTGTTAAATCATAAGGGTGAATATGTATATTTACCTAGTTGTGAAATACAGGTGTGTGTGTGTGTGTGTGTGGGTGTGGGTGGGTGTCGCGGCCAGTGACTGGCGCCGACGGCCCTGTGGTGAGGATCGAGGAGGTAAGATATGAGTCACGGGGGGTAAACATGAATTTTTTTTTTACTTGGTTACTCAACTGGGAGACTACGTATTTTACGGGCGAGTAAGAAATAAGTTAACTTAGTGGGGAAGCAAGGGGTTTTGTCACTAGGGGAGGGGTGATGAGCACTGGGATATGGGGTGCTTTGGGGGGGCATGAAGGCACATAACTGTGGTGAGGAGGAGGTAAGATGAGTTCTTATGGGATTTGCCCCCTAAATAGGAGGAACGGGCCTTTGTCTTTAGATAGACATGAAAGTAAAGCTATTGGGCGGTAGTTTGAGGGATTGGAGCGGTCACCCTTCTTAGGCACAGGCTGTACAAAGGCATACTTCCAGCAGGAAGGAAAGATGGATGTTGATAGGCAGAGACGAAAGAGTTTGACCAGGCAGGTTGTCAGCACAGAAGCACAGTTTTTAAGGACAATAGGAGGCACTCCATCGGGTCCATAAGCCTTCTGAGAGTTGAGGCCAGAGAGGGCATAGAAAACATCATTATGAAGAATCTTAATAACAGGCATGAAGGAGTCAAAGGGGAGGATGAGTAGGAGGAATATGTCCAGAATCGTCCAAAGTGGAGTTGTTACAGAAAGTTTAAGTGAAGAGTTCAGCCTTAGAGATAGATGAGACGGCAGTGC
>NC_066511.1:8535289-8582789 GCF_024679095.1 Eriocheir sinensis
GCAGCTGCCAGAGGGAAGAAGGGAAGGGAAGGCACGGGGAAGGGGTCCAAGGGGAGGGGGTACGGTATACGAAGAGAGAGAGAGAGAGAGAAATCGAGATAGAGAAAGGGGCGTGTGCACGAGGAGTTCCAGAAGTCTCCTGCATAAAGGTACATCACAAACACCATTACACTTGTTCTCCTTCGCGACACAGCTCAATAACACCAGAGAGAACGCATGTGTCTGGTCGCTGGGGTGCGTAGGTGTTTCTTGGGGTGTGAAAGTGTACTGAAGTGGCATACGTGCGGGCTGGGTAATCGTGTATGGCTGCGGGGGGGGGGGGGATGGGGGGGTGTAGGAATTAGCTCGCAGCTGCAAAATAGCTCCCAGAGATGTTTACTTTGCTTATTTTTTTTTTTACTCACTGCTATCGTTTACTTGTCCTATTTCGGCTCCAATGCACGGCGCTAACATCAGAGAAATGCTTTATAACAGTCGAGTAGGGCAGAAATCAACAAGAATTACCCCACGTTCACTCAGTTTTTGCTTGTTTGGTCTGTTGGTCTGGTATGTTGTTTTCTTGCCGACAATATCGACCATCAAAAAAGATCACAAGTGGAGGAACTAGAGCATAACCAAGCTTTTTTTTTCTTTTTTTTCTTTTTTGCGGTCCATTCCCCAGTGCGCATGCGTAGTGGACATCAGAGCGACTTATTTCTACGAGGAGGTATTTCTCATAAGAGCGGCGGCGGCGATCAGCTGAGCGGTTGTCAACAGAGGCAACTCAGTTATTTTCGTATAGGAGCTTAGTTAACCCTTCTTTTTCGTAAGTATTCGTGGCGTTACGGCCTAAGGTGATGTTGGAAGTGTTGTCAGGGTCATTCTTAAGTTAGAACGTTTATGAAGCCGTGTTACGTAAGCTTTCAATCGGCTGCCTGCAACGCTTATTGTTTTCTTATGTCAGCTTGTCAATACTTTTATTGTTTCGTGGATTTACAGTTCAAGATGATGATGGAAGCACTGTCAGCGTCATTCTGAAGTTTGAACAATTATTATCAAGCCGTGTTATGTAAGCTTTCAATCGGCTGCATGCAACGCTTAGTATTTTCTTGTCTCCTTGATTTACACTTGCTTTTGATCAATACTTTATCACTTACATCATATTTAGTTTGTTTGGGTCTTAACGTTGGTTATGATATATATTTCATGCATGATGGACCTCCTTGTGTGTTCGCTTTGTTTCTTTTATTTTGGCTTAATTTACTCTTGCTTTTCTGTTGGTGTCTGATGAATTATGTGGTCTCAGGTTGTGTTGGGTGTGTTACAGTATTAAGCTAAGTGTATCAAGCATTATTTGATGTATCATTGATTGTTTAAAGCCTGATCCTTTATGTATGGTCCACGACTTGGTTTCGTACACAAGCTTATTTCATTCTACCTTTCTATTGATATTTGATTAATTACATACTCCCGGGGTGTTTTATTTCCATTAGGGGTGTAAATCATCCTTTGTTACTTGTGTTTCAAGCTCTCATTTACTAATCTATGCTCATGTCTTGATGTTACACCCGTTTTTGTTTATACATCATGCACTGTGTTTTATGGTTTATTCTCATGTACCATGAAAGAGTACTGAGCATTTTTGGGGAGTAGTCTACTGGAATCAAGTCACCTGCAAACCTTAATGCCATATCTCAAAAACTCTTAAGTCAACATCCACACCATCTATAATTTCCTAAATCAGACTCTTTTGGTGTTGGAACTATTAATGTTTTCATCTCTTGCTTTACTGTACACATAAGATTTGTAATGGAAGGTCTTGGGTATGTTGCTAACAATTAATATATTTTACGATAAGAGAGATCCTAAAGATATTCTAAAGAAACTCAGTAATAATTATATATTTCATACCTTAAACTGAATTATTATATATATTTTTTATTATACTGTCTCCTAGTAAAAAGTTGCACACATTAGGTAGTCTTTTGTGGAGTGACTGTCTTATGTAACATTAAGGTGCTTTATGTAACTAAGAAAAAAGATTAAAAATACTGAACAGTCAGGATTACTGTAAGGGCTACTTCACTTTATAAGTATCCCCAAGAGAGAGAGAGAGAGAGAGAGAGAGAGAAACTGCATCATTACTGAACAGTGAACAGACAGTTTACCTTTGATACATGGCATCTATCTTCCTTAATATCCCTTGGGAATGAGCTTGGGGAGAGAGAGAGAGAGAGAGAGAGAGAGAGAGAGAGAGAGAGAGAGAATGGTTAAAGTGTTCATGCCATAGGTTACTTCACATTACTGCCTCATCCTTAATTGTTTCCCAAGAGTGGAAGAAAAGAAAAGGGGGGAAGACATAATTATATCCCCTGTGAAAATGGCAAAAGTTATGAACAAAGAGAAATGTTAGTGTGATGTAGCTACCTATATACTATATGGTCACACCACCTCATACATTTTTCAGTTTATAAGAAAAGAAATGAAATATACAATGGATCATTCTTGTTGATACGTAAACTGGAAAATTGTAAAAATATGGCATAAATCTTATAGATAATCATGATTTTGTAGTATGTTGGGAAGCCTTCTGTACAAAGCTGTTATGTTTAGGTCATCCTCAGTGAATGTAAAACTACTTTTCTCCCCAAAAGACAGATACTTGTAGTTATAGCCCTCCGTGATTTATAAACAACCCTGGGTTTCAAATAGCTTTTTTTTGTTTTGTTTTCACGATGATAACAAATGCCCCAGCTGGGACCAACACCGTTTTAAATCTTGTTAGAACTAGAATTAGATCTCGTATGGAAAGCATTCGGTCTCATCTGGTTCACGTTCCTATCACAAATTCATGGTCACTTGCCACCTTGGTAGAAATCTTGAGACTAATGAACCCCAATGGTTTAAGGTTCTAAAGATATGCCCCTGTTTGTAACCCCTATCCCTCCATTTCCCCGAGTCAACTTTTATCTTCTTCCTTTCTCACAGCCATACATTCCTTTAGAAAAATTGGATCTATTTGTGTATCACATCTAACCTAATCTAACCCAGTCTATGCATAGTCCTTCACCTTACCTCATCTCCACAGCCAAATGTCTCTGGAGAAGTTGGACCTGTCAGTGGCCCTCAAGCTGGCCTTTGTGGAGGACTCCTTGGCCAAGGTGGATGAGTACAGGACTCAGCTGCACCAAAATGCTCAAAAGGTGGATGCAGCTGTGCACTTCTGTAAAAGTTAATGAATGAACAAATGAGACAGGAAATGGAAATGGGGAAAGAACTGTTGTGTCACTATTAAGGAATATTAATGACATTCACACTAACATTTACACAAAATATCACAAAAAAGGTAAATTTGCCACCACCACAGTAGATATAACAAGTGATGTAGCCCTAGGTTATCAGATCATATCAGCCAGCAAGTCCTATCTTATTGCACACCATTAGAGAAGTTGTTGACCTCATGATGTAGTGTATTTACCTAGTTGTAGTATGCAGTGCTTGAGCTTCACTCATGTGATCCTGTTTCCATATCTATGTTTGTCCAGTTTTTCCTTAAAGCTCTGTACACTCTTTGCCTCCACCACAACTTTTTAATTAATTCTAAGTATTTCTATTTCTATGGGGAAACAGTACTTCTATGTGTCATTAAGACATTCTTTCTCATTTTTTCTGATGACCTCAACTTTGGCTTCACTTTCCCTTCTTAGTAATAGGTCTGTATTATCTAATTCCTTTTGGTCATTCATAAATTTATATAATATAATTAGCTCACCACCTCTCTCTTCTTTCTTCCTGTGATAACAGCTGCATTTCTTTTAGTCTTTCTTCATAATTTAAGAAAATTAGTTATGAAACCTGATTCTCGGCTCTAATTCCAGTAATAATTAACTCCATTTCAGTTGCAAGCTTTCAAAGTCATCATTTTCTATCTCCTGTGTGCTATATATTAGTTGAGCTAGCTTTATTAATAACAAAAATGTCATCTACACTGTTCGCTCCATGAAGTTGTAAACTTCAATATCAGGAATTTTTCTTTCCAGTTATTCTTGTGCCAGCTTATTTTGTGTATCTTCTTATGTGTTCTTAACATCTTCATAAACTATTTTACTAGTTCAAAGATATATGTCATTATTTCTGTCTTCCCTTAATGTCATATACTATCCGTATCTTTATATTTTTCTTCTACCTCAACTTTACCTGTTACTACTTGCCCCCTATCAGTCATTGTCTCATTCAGTCAAGTGGTGATGGCGATAATAATAAGTTAGTCAGCCATGACGGTTGTTGTTTTTGTAGTGATGGTGGGTATGATGATAATGAGTGAGTCAGCAGTTATGAAGGTTACTTTGGTGGGATGGAGATGGTGGTAATAATTTAATTAAAAATAATGAAAGTTGTGTCGGAGGTGGTGATAATTATTCAATCAACAGTGATGAGGGTTGTTTTAGTGGTGTGACACATCAGACACAATCACTCATGTGGATATTAGTATATGATAAATACCTGCAACTCATATTAGCAATAGAAAACAAATAATACACACTTGACATAGTTCGTAATTTCTAATATAGCATTCCTCAAACAAGAGTTTGTTTTCATATACTCATGATGAGTTTTCTTTACTTTTCAAAATTTATTATGTTCCCTCCTGAGTATGTCAAGGTCCTCTTATCTGTTCCCATAAATGCCCCTTCAT
The DNA here is from genome assembly GCF_024679095.1 of Eriocheir sinensis. Lineage (NCBI taxonomy): Eukaryota > Metazoa > Arthropoda > Malacostraca > Decapoda > Varunidae > Eriocheir > Eriocheir sinensis. Next base: position 8,539,965 of record NC_066511.1, read on the forward strand.
CCCTTCTTTCCCCTTTCTTTTCTTTCCCATGGCTCCTTTCCTCCACTTTTCCATCCCCCTCTCAGCCTCTCTCCACCCTGTTCCCATCTCGTGTTTTAGCAAGTTTTCCTGTAACTCTTCAAGTGTGCTACATTGTAATGCATCATCAAGGTCATCACCACTTGCTGCCACTTCTACTACTACCTTCATTGCTTCTACTACTGTTACCTTTACTACTACCAAATATAGTAATAATATTTTTTCTTCATTTACTACTATTACAACTACTACTACTATTACTACTACTACTACTACTTATACTACTTCTACTTCTACTACTACTACTACTACTACTTCTACTACTGCTGCTGCTGCTGCTATTACTACTACTAATAATAACATACTTTTGATCATACTACTCCAGAGTACGATATAATCTTCCTTCAGCATCTTCATCCTACACCTGCATCTCACTCCTTTTCTCCCCAGTATCAATTTTCTCACTACACTCAAGACATGACAAACTTTAGATGCTGTCACTGTGATTAAATGTCTTGGTCATCAGAAAGGAATTCAGCAAAATTAGATGACAAAGAGGAAAAAGAAAGGCCCTTAGTAAAATGGTACTGCAATCTTCTTTATATTTTAGAGATGAGAGAGAGGTGGGTGAGAAGAATGGAGTGTGCAAGGGTGGCATGTTAAATAATTGTTATATGGAAATACTAAAAAATTGCATTCCATTCATGTACTGACACATTTGTTGACCCTGCAGGTGAAGGAGGAAATCCACGATGTTGTGGACCGCCAAGTTGGATCACTGCGCATGAGGGAGAGGCAGCTGGTTAGGCAGGTGGAGGTAAGAATCTCTCTCTCTCTCTCTCTCTCTCTCTCTCTCTCTCTCTCTCTCTCGTGACATGACATAACTCAGGTTTTATGCTCTCTCTCTCTCTCTCTCTCTCTCTCTCTCTCTCTCTCTCTCTCTCTCTCTCTCTCTCTCTCTCTCTCTCTCTCTCTCTCTCTCTCTCTCTCTCTCTCTCTCTCTCTCTCTCTCTCTCTCTCTCTCTCTCTCTCTCTCTCTCTCTCTCTCTCTCTCTCTCTCTCTCTCTCTCTCTCTCTCTCTCTCTCTCTCTCTCTCTCTCTCTCTCTCTCTCTCTCTCTCTCTCTCTCTCTCTCTCTCTCTCTCTCTCTCTCTCTCTCTCTCTCTCTCTCTCTCTCTCTCTCTCTCTCTCTCTCTCTCTCTCTCTCTCTCTCTCTCTCTCTCTCTCTCTCTCTCTCTCTCTGTGTGTGTGTGTGTGTGCTTGGTTTGCTCACTCTAGTCAAGAATATGTGCTGGTAGTTGCTGTCACATCACTTTCACAAATTTTCTTCCCATTTTCTTAAATCTTTGTCTCATCACTCCCCCACAGGTAGTCACAGCACATGAGACCTGCCGTTTGAGCACCCAGCAAGCTCGTCTGATGCATAGCAAGGGGGCACTCTCAGCCACCTCCAGCTTGCTGCAGCGTTGTGTCAGCACAGACTCAAACACCCTGTCCAAGATCAAGGTGGATGAAATGTTCTAGTAAGTGCTTGCTTGTAAAAGTTATTGGTAAGAGCAGCAAAAACATATTTGCCAAAGAATTTGTGTGGAATACCTAATATAAAGTGTCAGGAGTGATCATGTAGTCATGGGATAGATAAAGTATTTGGAGGTAGTTTGGCCATAAGAAGAAAATGGGTGAGTCATTATGCGGTGGAAATGTCTTCATGAGTGGTGCTGGCAAGTAGAGTTGATGGGGAAGCTCATTATGAATCTATGGCTGAGTCAAGTAAAACTCCTGTATGCCTTTTTTCAGGTCATGACAGTAATGTATCTAATTCTGGTTTTCAGCTCCCAGGAAGTCCAGCCAGCAAAGCATGTTTCAGTGCAACTGGACGAAAGTGCAGTGTCCTCAGCAATATCTCAGTTTGGCTCTGTTCAGTTACCTGACACCATCACCCACCACCCCTCTCCTGTCATTCCTGTAAAGTAAGTGTTTGTCCATATCAATTCTGCTTTAGTATGTGTTTCTAAAGCTTCCTCATGGACCCTAATATTTGTTTTGCTAAAAAAAAAAAAAAAAAATCAGTATCCACCTTGAATGTGAGTCACCTTGCATGTATAAAACAGGCAGTTGTGTGAAAATGATTGAACAATAAATTTCTGCTAACTATGGTTAGGGAAAACATGGATGATGATGATAGTGATGAAGAGAGAGAGAGAGAGAGAGAGAGAGAGAGAGAGAGAGAGAGAGAGAGAGAGAGAGAGAGAGAGAGAGAGAGAGAGAATTATTAGTGAAATTCAGATTCATTTAATTGTGTATACACTCAAGCCTGATTTCCCTGACAGATGTTTAACGCAAGTCTTTAAATAATTTATAGTTAATCTTTCTTACATGTCTTGAGGGGACCCTTCGCTTGTAAAATCCGAAAACTTCGAAGAAATCACTTTTTGAGAAAAAATTACCAAAGACTCCTCTATCATTTCTCCATACTCTGTGAAAGTTTCAGGTGTCTACGACAAAATTTTACCTGTCAAAAAAAAAAAAAAAGTATTTTTCAGTAGTCCTCCCTCTGCATACCTGAGTTTTCTAATTTACGGCATTGTTTATACCATTTCACACTATAGATACACTCCTCCCTTAGTTTCTTACCTATGATAAAAGTGATGGTATCATGAAAGTTAAAGAAAAGACTTTTTTTGTGTCCAAAACACATTTATGATATCTCTTAGTCATGATTTTATGCATATTTTTTCTCTGAATTTAGGCAAAAAAAAATCTATATATATATATATATATATATATATATATATATATATATATATATATATATATATATATATATATATATATATATATATATATATATATATATATATATATATATATATATTTTTTTCAGGAAAATGATGTTACATTGTCCAAATGTTTTACGGATGAATTGTAGCATTGGGTGTAAATATTGTGTGGACGTGTAGTCATAGGTGGAGTGTTTCATAGAATCGTGACGTTTTCCCGAAGAAGGAAAAATCTCAAAAACTATTCATCCAAATCTCATCAAACTTTCAGGTTTTTAAAATTTCATTATAACTATGTATAAGAAAAACATTTTTAGGAGCCCCCCCAAAAAAGTTTGTGTTCATGAGTAACAGGCAGAGGGTCACCTCAAATGTGCCAAAGTGTGGTAAAAGTCTGGGGCAGGTACCAATGTTGGTGATTGCCAGGCTGAGTATAGTCTGGGAATGGGCTGTGGCACCTGGACTTGTGATTCCCAATTCCCTGACATATATGGTTACCAGACCGGTGCTTCCCCCTCTTAGTCTAGGAAATTGAGGGTCAAGTGTATATGAAAGTTCTAATTTCATATGCTTAATAATTTGCAATGTTTGGCAGGGTTGAAGAGTACGATGATGAGGAACATGATGTCCTGCACAAGAGTGTGGCCGGTGCTGCTTCTGAACCTAGCAGTGGCAGCGGCAGCAGCAGCGCCCCCATGCATATTACTGTACAATTTCCTCGACTCAACAATCAGCACAACAATTGGCTCTTCAGGCAGCACAGCAATGGCAACACTTCAGGTGCTGATGCTCTTAATCCCTCTAAGGTAAGTGTCATGTATCCTTAGAGAAGTTACTTGATTTGATTTAATAGGTCATTATGTTATTACCTATGATTAAATTTCTCCTTCACTGGTTTGAAGGCCATTTCTGTGAAGAGGCTTTTTTTTCTTATGGTTTTTGTTTCATATAATTTATTTATCTTTCATTGTGGTAGATGCAGATCAGATTTTTCTAACCCTCTCTCGCACTTGGCACACATCTTCATGTGGAAGATGGCTTGACGCACATATGCATAAAAAAACTCACTTAAATTCATTGAAAATAAAGTTTCTGGTGGAAGTGTGTCAGTTTTTGGTGTGTCAAAGATGAGCATAAGTTTTATAAAAGTAAGGAATTGGCAACTTTGTCCCTTCCATAGACAGGCCAAGCAAGTGATAAATGATTCAGTATTTGCGCGTCAGGCAGGGTGTTCGCCCGCTGTTTCTGACTGTCCCCATTTTCTGTGGAGAGTTTCCGTACATAGGATAACTCATGTTGTCATACGCATAGCATACATTTATCTGTGCAAGTTGTGCAAAGTGAGTTCAGAATCTTGTTCCATATTTTCAAGGTATTCTTTGCAGATGGAAAATAAAGACTAAAAGTGTCAAAGAGAAAGAGATACAGCAAAACTTTGACTGATAGTGAAAGTGATAATGTATATGAAAGTGATGAATATAAAGAAATCACAGACAGTAATAGTGACATGGACACAGGAGACAGTGCCATTGAGGGACCATGAGGCATGGACCTACCACACATCACCATCACCACCACCACTACACCAACATCCTTATCGCGCTAAGATTATATCCCCTTCCCTCACCTGTTCCAACTCACCACCCACTCCACTGTCCTCAGCTGTTCTTCCTCAGTCCTCTACCTTCACACCTTTGCATCCTGTTTCTTTGTCATCTCCTCCAAGGACTTCTACCTCTACCACTTATGCAACTTTGCAGCCTGTTTCATTTTCAACTGCTCCTATGCCTGCTCCAATTCCACCAATTCTATCATCACCTTCATGCCCACTTACACCAACTGACTTCATCCCTCATGAATACAGAAGGCATGTGATCCATTCATCACCCTCATCATCAGGATCATCATGTTCACCATTACCAACCTCACCAGTGAGGTGTGGACACAGAGGGCCATGATGGGGTTGTGGTGGGAGGCCAAGAGGGAAGCACAGTGGTTGTGTGATTGTGTGTGTGCATGGTCATGCAATACAGACTTCTTTATCTGTTGGTGCCCCAAGTGATGATGAATGGAAGTCTGCACTTTTTCAACCCATGCATGGTGCGTTCACTGGAACTCCTGGTATTAACACCGCAGTACCATCAACACCCTTTCAGTACTTCCAGCTGTTCTTTGCAAGGGAGCTGCTACAATACTTGACTATGGAGACTAAACATTATGCAGAATTCATAGGCACTCCTGCGAGTCTGTATTTTCTCTGCAATGAGGAAGAGATGGCCAAGTTTCTTGGCCAATTTTTTCTGATGGGTATTGTTCAACTACCAACCATCAGACACTATTGGAAAACATGAGGACTACATAATTACCCTCCCTTTAGGAGTATTATGACCGGAAAGAGATTCAGAATCATCCTGAAGCATTTTCATGCTTGAGCCCATCATAAACACGAATAAACTCATCAAAATTTGCACTGTCATGGAATATCTACTCTGTCGGTTCAAGTCTGCTTATACACTGCAAGATCACATTTGTATTGATGAGGGAACTATGGGCTGGAAAGGCTGTTTGTCTTTTCATGTTTACAACCCCATGAAGTCACAGAAATATGGCATCTGGATATGTGTGGAACTTTGAAGTATATACTGGACAAAAGTAATGAGTCTTTGCCACAGTAACAAACCTAATGGGATCACAACTATTATAATTCAGTCAATCTGTGTGATAACTTGTTCATGAAGGGATTGTATGTGTGCGGCACACTACGACTGGTGTGGGGGGCACCAAAGCAATTACAAAAAACTGCACTCAAAAAACAAATGAATGATGATAGCACAATAGCAGAGCTGGGATTCTGTAGAAAAAATCTACCACCGGTATCGGTAGTCGGTAGCGAGCCGCGTCCAATCGGTATCGGTAGATCGGTAGATTTTTCAGAAATCTACCGATCGGTATAGATTCGGTATCGGTAGATTAAAAAACTCTATAATTATATAATAAAAAAATGCTTTTAAAGGCCCATAACACACTTTTTAAGTTATTTCTCTCTTATTTCGGTTAACTTAAGAATAGAAGTAAATTAGAGTCTTTTAATACCCTTTTAAGTTCAAAATACATAACTTATTTAATAAATGAATTTCTCCTCAAAAATAAACATCAAACTGAAAAAGTTAAATTTAAACAAACTAGACAATACAGCATTATTAACTTTCACAAAATAAATTTCTTCCTTCGAGAGTGAGAGCTAGAGCGTAGGTGAGGCTACTCGCGTCGGCAGGCCAAACAAGTGGGGCTCCCGCCAAAACTTTGGCGGAGCGAGAATTGCTAGGTCGTGGCTGCCTCTGATTGGCTGAGAACGCCCAGAACGGCCGGTGATTGGCTAAGCGTGATGACGTCAAAGTAATACCTGGAATTTCCTGCTAACTGCTTCCCATAGATGCGCTCGAACGTGTTGAAACTTGTCCGTTTCATTTTCGTCTTCTCTTAAGTCTTAACAAAAAGTCCCGCTTTTTCAATCTACCGATACCGATTGACTGCCAATCATGCGATCGGTAGCGGTATTCGGTAGTTTCTTCAAAATACCGAATGATCGGTATCGGTAGCAGTAATCTACCGCCGGTAGTACCGATCCCAAATGTCAATCGGTAGTCCCAGCTCTGCACAATAGCAATACATAATGACACAGTCAATCTATTGCAATGTATTGTATGGAAGGAAAAGCACATTGTCAGCATGGTGTCTACTTTCCATAACAGTGACACAATACCCAAACAAATACACAGCAAAGCAAAAGGCACAGACGGAAAGTTCCATCATGTCACAAAAACGGTCAGCAAGCCTATCGTGGCTGAAGATTATAATCAACACATGGGTGAAGTTGATCGTTTCGATCAGATGATCAAATACTACCCAATCCAAAGGCGCACAGTCAAATGGAGCAAAAAATAAATAGTATTTTACTTCATCCACATGGCTCTTTTCAATGCTTATGCATTGTACAAAAGCTACACCACTGACTCCAAGAAACTAAGTCTTCTTGAATTCCAGGAGTACATCTGTGAAAAGCTTGAGCATTTTCAGCCAGAAAAATGGCCTGATTTAGGGATGACAATACACCACACACCTGATGTAGTGAACCACACTCCATACCGTGCACCAAGACGAAGGCACACCCCTACAGGCTCTGTTGGCACCCCTGCCACTCCTGCTACCTCTGCCGGAACTGCTGGCACCACTGCCACCTCTGCAGGCCGTGATGGCACCCCTGCTGCCTCTGCCAGTCCTCCTGGCACACCTGGTACCTTTGCTGGCCCTGCTGGCATGCCTGCCACCTCTGCCGGCCCTGCTGGCCCTGCTGGCATGTCTGCCACCTCTGCTGGCCCTGCTGGCACCCCTGCTACCTCTGTAGGCACCTGTGGGACTTCTGGTACTGTTAACACCTCTGGCAACCCTGCCAGTGCTTCTTCTGACACTTCAGGTATAGTGTGAAGGCAGTGAGGTGAACAAAGGGGGTCATCGAAGTGTCGAAAGACTGTGGTAAGCACATTGCGCTTAGATACCCCACTGAAGCACTCCAAAGAAAAAATCCCTCATATGAAGCGACTACGGCGCCACTAGTGTTCCATAAAACATGATAAGCGAAAGGACACTAGATACATGTGTGTAGATTGTGATGTGCCTCTTTGTTTTCAAAACTGTCTTATTATTTATCAATGATCCCATGTAATTCATGTACACATGTATGCATTATGTAACACAAAGAAGCCTCTATAGAAGTAACAAAAATATTTTTTACTTTTCAATTTTCATAGAAATAGTGTCTTTTGCTTATTTTCAATAAAAAAAAAATATAAAATACTTTAGTCACTCCTAATCCTTAGTTACGGTTGGTCGCTGCTCTGCTGCTGAAGGGTGACTCCATCATCGGAGATAGCGTGCTGATTTGTTTTCCATTACTTTCTTGGGATCTAATTTACATTTCAGAATGATAATACCAGTATTGGAAAGCTTGTAAAACGACGGTTCAAATGAAAATGTAGCATGTAAAATGTTCATGAGAAAAGTTTTGAGCTACGATGTTGGGAACATAGTTTATTCTTAGTTTGATTATTTTTGTAGGATAAAATGTCTTAAATTATCTATATAATGGAGTTTTTATGTACAGATAAATTCCTTGTAAGTCTAGTGGTATATAATATGTGCCTACTTATGAGCTTGTATGGGATGTAAACTGGATACGAAGCAGGTGTATGCAAGGTGCGCGGATACGCCACAAATGCTTCTCAACAAATGAGATATTGGAAAGAAAACTTATGAAACTTACTGGTGCACAAAAGGGTTAATATCAATAGCATCAATAGCATATCAAATGCTCTTGTGCTGTAGCTTCTGATGTGTGCAAGTCTGCAGTGTAGCTCATTTTACTTTGTTAGTGGTGATCTTTCCACTTATAAGTGCATGATTTGCTTTCTGGTATTTGTCTGCACCCAACTTAAGAACGAAATTCAGAAAGGATGATAATGTAGAATCTTTTTCCACAGCCACATGCCACTCCTCAGAACAAATCAAATGATGTTGCTGCCTGGCTTGGGGACCTGCAACTGTCCTCCACAGTAACTGGAGATGATGAGTCCAGCCTCTTCCACTGTAGTGAGGGTTTTGACATGGTGGCCACACCAGCCACCTCTGAGAGCTCTAGTATTGAGATTGTGCCCCTTCCCCAGGTATGTGGTTAACTTATTGTGAAATATTCATAGTTGTCATTGTTATCCTGGCCTGGGCAGTTTTTGTAGCTAACACAGCTGTTAACTCTCCTTTTTGGGCTAGTCAGTAAATGGGTACCTGGGGAAACCTGGGATAGGTAAATTGTGGCAACCTGGATTTCACACCTACCTAGTGGCCCAGGGTAATGGATTCTTACCCACCACAAGTTCTCAAGGGCTAATGAAATGGAGCTGAGCAATGTGGCCACATGCAGCTTTAGTTTACGACCCCAACTTTACTTGTACATTGACTCAGTTCTAATACTTTCTTCTTAGACTAACTTTACTTGTACATTTAAACAGTTCTAATACTTTCTTCTTAGACTGTCTCAAATAGCAACCACAGAGGAAGTCTTCACTTTTTTTTTTTTTTTTTTTTTTTTTTGTCCATTCACTCACTTCTATTACATTCCTTTTCTTTTTTGGTTAAGGGCCATTTCAACTTTGTCATTATTGTAGCTCTTACCGTAAAAGCCATACTATAGCTTTAACCATAACAGATGCCCTCCTAGTTTTCTGAAAGATAAAGCCTCTTTAACCCTTTCACGCACCAAAAGTTTAATAAGTTTCTCTTTCCACTGCGACATCCGTCTGGGGCTCCCTAGGGGGCCTCGCAGAATGGCCTGACCGTGCGGCGAAAATTTTATCATGTTATCGATTTCACCCACGAGTATTCTTTTTTCCTGGCATTATTATATATCGTTGGTTTTAGAAGAGATTATTATTATTATTATGAAAGGAAAAAATATCAAGAAATGCAAATAAATAGTGAAGTTTACCGACTCTGAGAAAAACAATTTAAGGAGCGCGACTACGGGGGTCCTCCTGCACATATGGTACATCTAACAGCTTTGAAATTTTAGTGTGTTGTTTGTAGGTGTAAAGGTATGATATTCTGTGAATTTCATTAAATTTGGGTGAAATTTAGGAGAGACTCAAACAAAGCATATTTTTGTTTTTTTCTGTTTCACAGACTTTATTTTTCAATTAATCACTTTGAAAAAAATACCATAGAAACTTTGTTTACCTATCTACGTTTCGCATTGATAAAATTTTGGATTTTTTGTTTTGTCTCTGAAAAAAATTATAAAATTTTTTTGTCACTTAAAATTTTCTCCACTCTGTCCAGTTTTCTTTTTACATTTTTAAAAATTTTATCAATAGCAAAAATTGTCCTTTAGTTGTAGTTTTAAATGATACCTAACAAAAGTCGTTCAGACTTTTTACCGATTTTGTAAAAATTTTTGAAGTGTAAAAAAACTACTTTTCGAGATATTGGCTCCTAAAGATTTTTTTCCATTTCATCCCTGTCTTGCCATTTGTATTTATTTGATTGGCATGAAAGTTTTACATATTATTGTGTATACCTTGTTGACTTACTGGAGAATGCTAAGGCATCTGGTCCCCCTTTATAAAAAAGTTTTAATCAATCAAAGGTGAGGGTGTCAGAAGGTCAAGGTGTTCCTGCATGAATGTACTGGGCAATTCTGTCTCTCTAACAGTGTTTGTAGCTTAAAAAGTGACACGGTGATGAAAGTTTTGCTTGTAATCAGGCTCATTGTTCACAAATCTGTGAATAATTTGTTGTCAGAGCTGCAGTGATGTCTCATGAGGCAATGTAGATGATTCTGCAGTTGGTGGTGATGTAGGTGGCGGTGGAGTAAGTGGTGACAAGGCAGGTGGTCATGGAAAAGGGCGTGATTAGTACTACGTGTTGTAGCAAGTCGTGAAACACATGATTGTGGTGAGTGGTGGCCCGGCGCATAGCGAGTGCCCGGAGTGCCATCACGCTCCCTCGCTCTACCTCGCTTCTACTCTGCTCTCTTGCTTGCTTTCCGAGTCTTGGCTGCTCCATTAGCCCTCTTGATGTTGATGACTCTTTCTGGTTGCCTTGCACTTATACATCATTTGTAAGGACATTGTTTTGGCTGGAGTGGAGAGAAAAATGCGATCTGTGTCTTGCGAGGCACTGGCGTTCGCCGCATTCCCTTCTCCAATCCTCGGGCCGCGCAGAGTAAGAGGATGACAGATGACAAAATTTATGGAGAATTTTTTTTTTCTAATGCAAATTTTACGTATATACAAGCATTTAATGATACCGCATATGTTGACACATATGTCCGGATATGAGGCAACAGTGCAGGACGTTTAAAAATGGCCTCCAGGGAGGAGGGGTTTTAATTTTGAGAACAAACTTCACAACCTGGCAATTTAGGCTTTCCCGGGCATGATGAGCGATACACAGGTATTCATCCGATTTTAAATATATTCGTTGAAAAATACCCTGTAGACACCTGCCTTTAACCCCTTCGCTACGGCCAGGCCAAAATAGCGCCCCGTGCCGTATCCGGGATCGCCGCACGCGCCAAATTTCAAATGTCGCTATTGAATATAACAAGTTTTCAGCTATAAACTCAACATAATCATTATATATTATATATGAAAACATGCAGAATTAAATAGTGCACATAAAGAAACATAAATTAATTGATAATTTTGAGATGTAAGCATAAATATAGAGATAAAATAACTCGTATATTGGCTAAAGCGAGCCAGGACACAGTATGCGTGTCCTCGGATAGGTTACGGGGCACACAAGGACGCAGTATACGTGTCCTAGTGTTGAAGGGGTTAACCCGCAAACTGCTGTACGCCTTCTGGGCGGCTGAGCGGTAAGCTGCTGTAAGCCTTCTGGAAGCGGGCTTTTCAAACAGGCGCCAAAAAGTTTCCGCCGCGGCTTCAGATACTGCCAGAAAAACATTTTTGTGATAGAAAATCTAAGAAATATTCAGGAAAAAAAACATTTCGAGCTACAGATATGTGTATTGTAATATTTATGACACGTTTATGTAACTTAGATATCATTTATTGAAGGTCAATCTCTCGCTGATATAGCCGCGCTAGGCGACGCACTCAGAATCTCAGTCCCGCAGCTTACGGGTTAAAGGACCACAGTCGTGCTTACAGGCTGCCTGCTGAGAGGCAACTAAACCACAGGCAATTATCACATCAAATGAAACGGCACGAGAGAGTTGACAATTAGTTAGTTTATAGGTCTAGTTTGGATCTTTGACGCAAAATAATTTGATGCGATTCTGAAAGATATTTTATTTTTTGGTGAACTTTTAAAAGTTTTTGACGCGATTCGAGTCAAAAGCTCAGATGTAGACGATTCCATTTTGACACGAATCGCGTCATGGTGCGTGAAAGGGTTAATCTATACCATAGCAAATTTTATCATTACTAGCCTGTAGTTGTCCTCTGCCTGAAGTAAAGATCTCTGCCTGTCTGTTAATTATTTTTTATTTTTCTCCAGCATTCTTTAGATTTATTGTTCGGTTATGCATGATATAGAGCAGCAGATCAGTTGACTGAACACATATGAAACTTTTCACTGATTGCTGATCAGCTTAGTTCTAAGTTAAGGCAATACATCATTATTTTGATCTTCTACAATTCAAGCAAGTTGTATACTCCCAAACTGCAAAGGCAATAAATTTAAAATTCCTGTGAAAATAAATTATGGAAGTGTTCCACATTAGCACAAGTCAGCTAGGACACTACAGTACCCTCCTGAGTTTTGTGTGATTCGAGTTTTGCGATCATCGAGTTTCACGCTCAATCCTAAATTCTTACCATCCCGACTTTTGCGCATTATTGCCCCAAGTTTCGCGCTGCTTTGACATATACGGGTCACGTCTACCTATCGTCGCCGTCACAAGCGATTCCTTAAGGTGGTGTCACACCACACTGGCCGTTTTCCTCCAACTGTTGGGACAACTGGCAACCGAGTTGTCGGTTGTCCGTACGGATGGAAAACGGTTGGGGGTATGAACAACGGTGCGGTTGTATGTAAACAAACAGACGACGGCAGTGGCTGAGGAGCGAGGAGCAGTGGAAAATGGCCAATCAAGAAACTTGTAAAGTAGACTGGCAGAGCTGCTTTGTTTACTATTTAATCAATACAGGGCGACTGCTTTTTTACGTTGCGAATACTGACAACCAACCTTAGACGTGTGTGACGCACACCTGGAAAAGTTAGAGTTGCCAGTCACCCCTGTCGCCAGCAGGGTTGGAGGTAAAAGGCCCAGTGTGACACCAGCAGCTTAACCCTTAAAGCGCGGGTGTCCACAATAGTGTACAGCCGGAGCGTGGGCTCGTAGCGCGGGTGTCCACAATAGTGGACATGGCATTTTTTTAATGAATGCGCCGCCATATTTGATTAGTTTGCCGTTAAGTACAGTAAACATGCCGTTTTTGAGCTTTTTATGGGTATGGTACACAGAAGCTGTAAAAAAGTGATGCTTTTTATTGCTAAATAATAGAAAATAAGAACAATAGAGGTGGGTATCTGTCTATAATAATATGTTTTCATAGTTCCTACTTTATAACTCTGTACTCGTTCTACCAATGCTTATATGGTGTTCAAATTAATGTCAAAGGACAGCTAAGGAAAAGGACTTTACAATGATACCTCGTTCAGCAACGTTAGCTCAGTAAGAGAGAAGATACTTGAGGTTGAAGTGAGGTGTGTTTTTGAGTGAATATGCCCGCGTGGCAGGCCAGGCACGGCAAAATCTAGCCCGCGTTAAAGGCACGGTCACACAAGCTAGTTTCTCAGGAATTTTCCACTGAAATTATCTCCCAATAATTTTCTGCCTTGAATCTATCCTCAAGTTTGGTCACACAGAGGACTGTTGCATTCTGGGATATATCAGCTGAAAAGCAAAACAAACAATGGATCCAGGCATTGCAGAGTTTGCTTTTTGGTGGCGTTTGCTGAAGAAAAAAAAAAAAAAGAAAAGAAAGCATTTGTTTCATGAGTGGTTAGCTTGCTACCATTAAATGCTATGCGAATCTAGCAGTGAGGACCCAGACACAATGAGGCAGTGGCTATGCTTGGACAAGACAAAAGTCTAAGACCTGCTCAACCTGGTTACTTCAAGCTTATCTAGCTTCGTGGAACTCATTGTGGTACTGGAATAAACACTCGGATAGCTACTAAACCGATCAGCTGATACGCTCTCTTCTTGTGACCACAACTTACCAACCTCAAGAGAAAATAACCGACATGCTGGTGACTGAGTTTCTGACAAGAATTTTGATGAGTTTCCCATGAAATGCAGTCGACTTTGAATCTTTGTACAAAATTCTCGAGAAACTAGCGGTTTGGTGACCGTGTTCACACGTGCTGGGGTGAGATTCACAGAGTTGCACATAAATGGCCCACGGTAAAAGCTACAAACTAATGATTTAACTATCAACGTTGACTTCAGATTCACAAACCTTTCATTTCATCATAGTTAGAGGCTTTCAATACCCCGAGTTTTGCGATCAGTGAGTTTAGCGCTATACCTGCAGAACGAAGCAAGCGTGAAACTCGGGAGAGTACTGTAGAGCGTGGAGGAAGAGTACTGTAGAGTGTGGAGGAATGTGGCATGATTTAAACCATGGTTATCATTATTGCTGGAATAGTTACCTATCTGACACTTTGTGAGTACTGTAACAATTTGTCACCATATTCTTACCATGCTAAACTGCTTTTGTTTTATGGACTGGACTAATAATGAAAAATCGTGCTTTTGTCTATGTGTAAGCTATGCATGATTTAAAAAATATATATACCCTAATTAATTATACAGTAAAAGCCCTTTAAGACAGCATTACAAATAAGTCAGCATGGCAATAAAAAGTAAGAAAAATTACTCGTGTTGGCAATGTGGATTATTTGAGATCAATACTCAGCATGGTGACATACCATTGTGTGGTTAGCATGATTCTGACTTATGAGTATTAGGTAGATTGTGAATAATTTGAGATTGTGTAATGAGCATGTTAAATAGTAGAAAAGAGGGAGTGTTTTTACCACATTCTGAAAACAATTTGCAGACAGGAAGAGTTACTAGTAAGCATTAGTGAAGCAAACAAGTTTACAGCAACAAAACAGAGGTGTGTGGCAGATTGGACATTGGATGAAAATTGAGTAGGTCAAATGTAAAGGTGGGTAGTAGTAGCAGGGGTATAACAGAAAAAAAATCAATAGTATTTGTAGATCAATAGAGGAATGGATGGATGGATGAATGAGTGAAAGGTAGAATAAAAATTTTCTTTTCTCCTCTTTTGTATGAAATGGGAACTTACGTTTACCTATTTATTTCTCACACGCAAACACTTGCAAGCCCACCACGTGATCAGACCCAGAGGGAATGACAGGTGTTATATTTTGAAATTTGTCACCAGAGAAACACATAGGGAAGATTACAGAAGAGGCCTATAATTTCCTAACAAACATAATGTCATTACATTACTTGCTACATCATTGCTTATGATCTTATTGAGAAAGCTGTAGGTTACAGACATTTGGTCGATAGTTTTATATAAGTCTCATGTCGTTTTACGAATTATAATGGTGGAATTTTTCCAGAATCTAGGAACTTGCGACTGCAAGCGTCTTGTATCTATTTGAGTTAGTTTATGAAGTATGGTATTGCCTGCATCTTTAATTAGTTCTGTAGTTGGGTCAAATGCTCTAACCCTACTCATCCCTTTCAAAGCTTCACTTCATCAATGGTTACACTAGGAACTTCCAAGTTCAACAAATCATTCTCCTCATTACCCCTCCTGCTCACCCTAAACAATTCAATATAGAATTTTCTTTAACTCAAACTACCTTCTCCATATTCATCATGACACTGCCACTTGCATTTAATAATTGTAGTTTCTTGATATAGAAATTTCTAATAAAGAACAATAGCTCTTTCATTTGTGAAGTGTTTTTTAATGATTCACCCATTTCTCTGTTCTACAAGGACAAAATGTTATTCTTGGGGAGGCACAGTACTACAAATTATACATATATATCATAATCTCATGTAGTAAAGAGTTATCAATAAAAGAGCATAGTTTGAAGAAAATGTCAAGGTTTGAGTGGTAGATAAATATTTTTTATTGGTTTGTATATCCATAGTGGGGCTCCTCCCACTATATGATCATTCTTTGACTTCCTTTCAAACAACCCCCCTCCCCCCCTACCTTCATAGTGATTAGACTAGTTGCATTCATTAGTAGATTCATAAGTGATAGCATTATAGACAACTAATATAGGCCCACAGCATACTTAAAACAGCATTCTTTTACAGGACTGCTCATCATTGCCTGGATCAGGTGTGTGTGAGATTGAGAACCTTCATCACTTTATCAATGACAAGTCCTGTTGGCTGAGCACCAAGACACTTCCAGAGGATACAAACAAAGTGACAGAGAAACTGGATATCACCTCCATCTGCCAAGCCAATGAAACTTGCCACTCTTTTGAGGAGTGTCTGTGCCAAAATGAGTGTAGGGAGAAGGCACTGGAGAAGCTACAGCAGAGTGCAGACTTTAGGGCCAAAACAAGCCGTAAAAGAACCTTCTCTGAAGCTGAAGGCATCCACTCTGTACTTGCCCACATGGCCAAGATACTCACTTCAGAGAATTCCCAGTGGCTGCTGAGGAATAAACAAGAAAATGAAGATTCTCCAAGACCTGCAAAGTGTGTGATGTACAGGCCCCCTGGAGACCAGTGGCTTTGTAATGGGAACAATGCTTCCATTAGGACCTTACCTCATGCCCAGCTGCCCTCCCACTCCAACACTTGGCTTCTTAAAAACCTCAAAAACCAAAAGAATGCCCAAGAGAAGGATGAGAACGAAATGGAAAAGGAAGCCTGCACAAGAGAGGATAACAGAATTACTTCTGAGGCTCTGTCTGAGGCTCTAAAGAGAGTCTCTGTGGATCCAACCAAGAGGAATGAGATGAGCAATATTAATGAAAGTTACAAAAAACTCTACACCTGCCTGCCCTCGCTCACCATCAAGGATCAGCCATGGCTGTTGCCTAGGGTAGTGAATTCAAACAAAGAGCTTTATGAGGATAATAAGTGGCAGGATAAAAAGGATAAAGCTGCCTCCAAACACCTTTGGCTCTCCTCTTCCCATGAGTTATCCAGTGCAAGGAGCAAGGAGAGTAGTAGTTTTAATTTTCCTAGTAAGCTGCAAAAATCTTCTTCAGTCCATAGTGGGGAAAAATCTTGGCTACTTCATTGACCTTTGAAAGTTCCTTAAATATCATGTAAGTGTCTGTTTCCCTAAATTGTGCTCTTTTTCCCTTGCCTATTTAGTACTTGTTTTAATTTTCTTTACAGTCCTACACTTGAGTCAATTTATATTCTTTCATTCCATCTCAGGTTATGAGAGGTGAACATCCTTCTCAAGATACTAATGTTACAAACAGCAGATGAAGGGTTCAGCAGTAGGCAAAACTTTGTGGGACAAGAAAGTCATTTATACAGTTTATTTTAATTTTACTGATAAATAAATTCTATAGACAATATAAGAATGCCACAGTTTTGTTATGCATATCATATTTTCTATTCTGAATTATATACTTTTATATATATTTCATTATTTACAACATTTATGAAGATTAGGATTTTTTTTTAGTTATTAGAGTTTAGGTTGAAAGGAAAGCAGTAGCTATATTTCTTATTTACAAAAGAAAATAAATAAAATTTCATAATGCACATTGTGGATCAATTTTGAAGACAATATTTTAGTCATTTGTTTTGAAAAGGCAGCAACAGTGGTATTTTTTTGTTAAATGAGGAACCTTGGTGTTGCTGCCTCTATTTGGAAAAGGAGTTGATAGTAGGTTTGACTAGTCCCTTGACATCAATTATTGTTATATCTATACAAGATTTTTGTTTTCAGTATAATTGATCTTGTTTTTTTCTAGTATAGTGTTGTTCTTTCCTTCAGTATGTCAGTTTAAGTTTTATATCAGTTTTAATTACACACACACACACACACACACACAAACACATTTATATTACAAAGATTCATTTATTTATGAGTTGAGTCTGTTGTGCTTTCCTTGTACTGCATGTTTTGCTAAGATAAGAGTCATGTCCTGCATTGCTGGTGATACTATTCAGCACTCAAAAGTTTAAAACTGGATGATAACCCCCCCCACCCCCCACCCTACACACACACTGCTTCATAGATGAGCAAATACCATCTTTGCCTGTCACCCAGCAGGCTGGGGTTCAAGTTGGGACAAAAGTTTATTTACTGACAGGAGCAGTTACTGTCCTTTCTTAATTAAGGAAGGGGAATAGGGGGAAGGTGAGGTCCTGGCAATACCCATAGACTAGTCCTCTGAGCTCAAAAGAAAGCTCATTCTGTGAGGGTACTGGCTGGTGATGACGAGTCCCAACATGTGATCAGACCATGGGGTGAATGAATGACACACACACACACATACACACACACGAGGAGATCTGATTGCAGTATATAGGATGCTGAGTGGGATGGAGAAAGTGGACAAAGAAGATCTGATTATATGGAATACAAGAAAATCAAGAGGTCATGGAAGGAAGATGAAAAGGAAGCCTATAGAAGAGACATAAAGAAGAACCGCTTTCCATAAAGAGTAGTGGAGGCCTGGAATGGCCTGGAAAAAGATGTGGTCCACGTGAAGATGATTCATGAATTTAAGGACAAGTTGGATTATAGTAGATAAAGAGATGGAATAACATGAGAGTAGCTCCTTTGCAGTATACCACAACTAGGTAAACACACAAACACACATACATTAAATGTGATTTATTCATTGTACCAAGTTAATGAATAGAGGAAAAGAAGAGCAGCAAGAAATTATCATTGCTTCATGATCTTTTCTCTGAAATAGGGTGATTTGTTTCTTGAACATAAAAAATCTAATTGTATACATTCTTTTTTTTGGGGGGGCAGGGGTGAAATTATTTAATTTGACACTGTACTGAGCTTTTCTTTTTATTTTCATTAGCAAATTCTTAGCACTGAGCTAGAATACAAGAAGTTAAAGCTTGCAACAGCTTGTACTATATGGAAGACTGTATCTGCATGAGTGTATGCAATAGTCAATGATATTATTATTATTAATCTTTACAAATAAAGTTATATTTACAAAGATACAAAGAATTTTAATCAAACATTGACTGTAAGCCAAGCCCCCCTAAAGCTACACTTCTTTGAGAACAGCTTCATTGTTTACAGAAAATCTCTGAACTGTTCAATCCTGTATAGCTCATAGCTCATGCGTTTACAATCATATACACACACCTTAATCATTATGTCATTTACATTTAAAAAAAAAAAAAAAATATTATTATGTTTATATTAATATCAAATATTATTTGTTAAGTTGAAATGAGTCTTTTAAATTTACATTTTCCAACATCAGTTGCATTAAAATAATATACTTCCAGTAACCATAAACACTGGATCATTTACTTCAAACAGAAATGTAAATACTAGCAAATCAACTATAGCAATCTAAAAGGCTGACTAATTCACATTTTACTCTATAAGTATTGCCAAATTACTACAGTAATTGGGATGATGTTTTTTTTCTCTAGTCAGGATATGAAATCACATGGGAATAACTCATCTTTTTCTTTTGTGGCAGCAAATAATGTTTACTGACTCACTATATACACCCTGCCTTCACCTGCCCTGTTTGGTTTACTGCGTGGTGTTATTTACTTATTACCATTATAGTAATGTAATTGCATGTTTCTTTTCCATTTTTTTTACTTTCATTATCTTTGGTTTCATTACAATATAGTTACTATTTGATTAATTTTCATAAAACCTAAGCTAGGAATGAAAGCTCAAAAATAATGATAATATGTAACCACAGCAATAATACAATAATAATAATAATAATAATAATAATAATAATAATAATAATAATAATAATAATAATTAAAATTATAGTTCCACCACAAGCTACTACTACAGTATTACTTGTATTATATATATACTACAACTGTTACTGCTACTATTGATACAGTTGCTAATTGTAAGATTTTCAAGACTAATATTTGTTACTATTGATACAGTTGCTAATTGTAAGATTTTCAAGACTAATATTTGTATGATTCCTGAAGATCAAAATTGCCATTACTTGATGCCATTATTAGTCTCTTTTAAAGAAGTTACAAACCATAAACAAGCAGCATGTTGTGGGCATTTCTATTTTATAGGCTTTAATCTATCTTTACAGAAAAAAAAAAAAAAGGGAAATTGACAAAAAGCATAGCCTTGTTTCTCTACAGATACTATAAATGTGCTTAGTCAGAGTATTAAATCAATGGAGTAGTAAATGTAAGATAGTCTTCCTTTTCAGTTTCTAATCAGGGTGGCTCAAGAGTAAAAGCATTTTTTCTGTATGGTAACAAATGTGTTAAGTTATATAGTATTCCCATTTGAAACTGGCCGATCGGGTGTTGGCAGAAGTGGGTCAGCCCCGCCCCGCACCTTGCCACACACTCTCAACACCTCTTGCTTCCTCTCGTATGTCAGCTATTTACTACCTTTAAATGAATTTAATTAAATAATTGGATAATTCAATAAGGTCATATAGTATTAAGATTGTTTTGTTTTTAGGATAATAACAAAGATTTTGTATAAATACCATGACACTTGACAATGTTGTATTCCAACGTTGTCAAGTGTCGTGGTATATTTATTCAATATTTGTTATTATCCTAAAAATGAATCAATCTCAACACTATATGATCTTACTGAATAATCCAATTATTTAATTCAATTCATTTAAAGGTAGTAAATAGCTGACATATGAGAGGAAGCAAGAGGTGTTGAGAGTGTGTGGCAGAGTTGCGGGGCAGGGCTGACCCACTTCTGGTGACACCCTATCAGCCAGTTTCAAATGGAAGTATACTTTAGTTATGTTGCTTTCCATCTACAAGATACTGTGACCTGTTTACTTTCTAGTTCTATGATCACATGTTAATAAGGCAACTAAATACTCTACTACTTCTTAGCTGTGCTTTTAAACTGCTTAAGGTAAAAGGAAACAAATCAAAGCAATCACCCCAGTGTGTGTTTGTTACAGTTCACTTTAGCTTCAATGATCTAAACATTCTTAAGGCAACTGAATACCTTCAGCCAGTTCCTCAATGGTATTTACAAAATAGTCAAGGTCTTGTGAGGTCACCTGGGAGCTCTGGAGGACAAGGCGGAAGAAGTTAGGGCGTCCCCTCAGTGGTTGGTAAGTCACCATCATCCTGCCCTCACGGACCATCTTCTCTTTAAGACAGGGTGCAACCTGGAAGGGTGAGAGGGAAGTTAAAGGGAAGAAATAGGTAGTGAAGTAAAGGAGGGACGATAGCAGCAATGAAGCAATGTCATCATTCCTTCTCTGAACATTCTTACTTCCCTTTTGATAAAGCATGATCTGTAGGGGGAAAATGTATTTACCTAGTTGTTGTATACAGGACTTAAGTTAGTCTCATGTTATCCTGTCTCCACAACTACTTATATCCAGATTAGCTTTAAAGGCATGGATCTAAGAGGAGTGGATCTATACATTGTTTTGCCTTGGGGAAATGCTGGAGAATATTGGGCTGCCAAGCTTGCTGGGAATTGGGACCAATATAGAGCTATGTCGAGTAGGACTCCTCCTCCCTACTACTTGAACTCTTTTAACCCCTTGGATATGGACCTCCTACAAGAAATTACCAAGCTACAGGAGTGGAGCAAAAAGTGGCTGCAATTCAATGAAGAAAAATGTAGTCATGCACCTTTGGAGGGGAAATCCAGCATACCAATAACACATGGAAAACACTCCACTACCCACCACAGAGGCAGAGAAAGACCTGGGAAAATATGTTACCAGGCTACCAGTGAAGGCAAAATCCATGCCAATAACAGTGGAGGGGTAAAAAGGAGAGTATCAAGACACCTCTCCACTTGAAATTGATCTCTCTTCTTCTTTCCTTTGTCAGAGCAGTGTCTAGCAGACTTTTCTGTTGTTTTGTTTTTGCCCTTGAGCTGCCTCCCTTGCTGAAAAAAAAAAAAAAAAAAAAAAAAAAGCTTCTGAGGAGAGACAATGAGAAGTATGTCAGGAGTCTCACTGAGGATGATGAGGGCCATTTCAAGGCAAATGTCCTCTGATCTGCTTATCGAACCCTGAAGAAGCTCCACTCTGAGCCTCCCTCTCAGTTAAGTGCTGTCCAAGCCACAGATGGTTGCATCGTATCAGACTTGGATGGGCAGAGAGCTTATTGGTACTTTGAGCAGTTGTATGTAAGTGAATGACCCTGAGTGGGCAGCTTCCAGATGTTGGGTTGCAAATGGGGGATGCTGATCCATCCATTGACAAAAACCCACCCTCTCTTGATGTAGGGAGAGAGATTGGCAAGGGTGAGGGTAGGAAAGACAATTGCCATTTGTAACAGTGGTGCAGAACTGCTCAAATCTGGAGGTAAGGCCATGATCTGCAGGTTGCATGCAGTCTTGACTATATAGCATATAGCAATCTGATACCATTCCTCTTTACTGAAAGAGGGGGCTGGTCTTGCCTATTTGGAAAGAAAAGGGAATTGCCAAGACTGCAACAACTAACATGGTATTACATTATTCAGTATGCCAAGCAAAGTACTTATCCATCTATTGCTCATACAGATTTGCAACCAGCTCCTGAAGCTGCAGAGGCCTGAAGTCTGAATTAATGCATGCATGTCTGTGATCTTTTACAGCTCCACAGGATTTCTACAAGGACAGTTGGTCTACTAACTGGCCTGTACTTGGGACTGAGAGTGCTGTGAAGTGTGTAGGGGGCATGTCAAGCTTCTTTCCCAAAACGCAGGAGTGAGACATCCGTCACTTTTCAACAGTTACATGGACTGAGTATGAGGCAGAGTAGTGAATCAGTCATTGTGGAGCATATGTTAGCAATACCTGGGTCACTGACCTACTTTTTACCGATGAAGCAGTAATTCTTGCGGAGTTGCTGGAGTTTCTGGTGATGGCTCTCAAGACACTGAAAAAAGGAGGCTTGGGACTTAAGGTCTTCTGAACCATGACCAAGGTAAAGGGGATTGGATGCATGCTAGATGAAACGGTACAATATGTCCGTGCATGTGGTAAGGACATTGGTATCTTGGAAAATTTCATGTACCTTGGTAGTGAAGTGCAAAAGAGTGGTAGGTCTTGTAAAGGAGTATTACAGCCTGCAGTGTTTAGACTTGTTCATCACAAGTAGTATATGGCATTGCCGATACCTGTGAAGAAGGACAAAGATCTGAAGCTTCCAGTTGCTTGTGCTCCCTGTCTTTCTCTATAGGTGTGAAACATGGACACTGAATAGTGACTTGAAGAGGCAGATTGATGCCTTTGGTAATAGGTGACTATGAAGAATCATGGGATATTGCTGGAATGACTTTGTGTCAAACTGGTGATCACACCATGAGACTGACTCAAAACCTGCATAGTCTGTGAATGCCAACTCCAGAAAGACAGGTATGTGGCACACGATACCCGAAAACCGACCTTGCTCACCGGGTTTCTGTAAGAGACAACCCTAAGTGGAGGAGGCCAAGGGGACGCCCACAGAGTTTGTAGCTTGAGCAAGTCGATAGATCCTCCTATGAGGTATTTAGGATGGGAAGAGGGCCTACTGGAGACTTGTTCAGAGGAGCCCGTGGGGGTAATATGATGGCAAGGCGACGCACCCCTGGCGTATGCCCCTATTGATTGAGTGGCTGATCTGATGTCTTCCTTCCAACTGTTGTCTGCTTAGCATCCTTCATCAATGGTGTGTGTGTGTGTGTATATTTACCTATTTACCTGTTTGTAGTATACAAGAACTGAGCTCAAGCTCGGGCAGTCCTGTCTCCCAATCTATATTTGTCCAGCTTTTCCTTCATTTTATGGACACTGCCCACTTCAACAATGTCATTGCTTAGTCCATTCCATGTATCCACACTCCAGTGAGAAAACTGTACTTCTTTAAGTCTTTCCAACAAGTCCCCTTTCTCAGTTTCTTACTGTCTCCTCGCAGTTGCCGCCTCCCTTCCATCTCGATTAAATAATTTCTATCCAACACTTCCATTCCACTCATATTCCTGTACAATGCTATCAGGTCTCCTCTTTCTCTTCTCTCTTCCAGTGTTGGTAAACCCAGTTCCTCTCAGAATCCTCTGATCTAGTCTCGTATGGCAGGCTTTATAATTCTGGTACCATCTTAGTCACAATCCTTTGAATCCTTTCAAGATTCCTTATATCCTTTTTCTTGTGTGGTGACCAGACAACTGTTGCATACTCTAGCCTTGGTCTAATCAATGTTATTATTTTCTTCATCATGTCCCCATCCAAGAAGTGAAATGCCACTCCAATATTTTGCAGCAGACCATGTTTCTCCAGATATCTTGTTTATGTGCTTCTCAGGTGTCAGTGTATCTTGTATTATAATTTCTAAGTCTTTTTCTTCCTTCACTGTGTTGATGATTCTTCCTGCCATCTTATACACTTCACGTGGTCTATTATAACTCTTGTCAATATTCATTGTGTGACACTTCTTTTCATAGATCTCCATTTCCCATTTTTTACCCCATTCATGTATCATTTAAATCTTCCTGCAGTTTCTTACAAACATCCTCATCTCTTATTTTTCTAAGTAGTTTGGCATCATCTACAAACATACTCTTTATTTTTTCTGGCATGTCATTTATATATATCAAAAATATTATAGGCACTAACACTGATCCCTGTGGAACTCCACTTGTGACCATTCTCCATTCCGATATCTCATCTTTCAACACTGTCCTCATTTCTCTGTTTGCTAGGTAATTTTTCACCCATTCTGTCATTTTTCTCCCCAATCCTCCTCTATTTTTTTTTTTTTTGTGTGTGTGTGTGTGGGTACTGTAAGGCATGTTTTGGACATCTTTGGTACTTTGGCTGTCTCACAAATCAATTTATCAAGTTTGGCTTTGAATTCATGGATATTTTTGGCATGAAGTACAGCTTTTTTTATTAGTTCATTCCTGATATCAATGTATCGATGAAGAAAATTATGTTTCTTGATATCTGTCAGACACCACTAATTATGCGAGATAATAATTATGACTTTTGAAAATCAAAATAAATTATATCCAGTGGTTTGGGTACATGATAAAATGAGAAGCGGTTGTTATAAAAGGCCAAAGGTTAGATAAACAGGCTCTCTTGTTTCGGAAGCCATGTTGTGAATCCTTAATTAGTGAGTGACTTGTAAGGTAAATCAATTTTCTCTCCAATTATGGAAGCATCTATATATATATATATATATATATATATATATATATATATATATATATATATATATATATATATATATACCGTATATAAATATGCATAATTATGCAAGAGCACAATTAGCAACAAAACTGAGTTACCCTGAAATTCACACACAATTTAAGGATTCAAAACATGGCTTCTGAAACAGTCCTGAAACAGATCCTGTTTGTCTAATCTTTTGATCTGTTATACTGACTGCTTCTCGGTTTAAGTTTACAATGTAACCAAATCTTGAATGTAATATATTTGGAATTTCAAAAGACATACAAAGAAGTTCCACACCCATAAATTACAAAACCAAATAACTTATAGATATTAAAGGTAAAGTACAGTAATACTGTAGTGCAGCGACGGCCTGATGAACGAGCCTCCCATAACCCACTTAGCCAGTGGGGTACCTCTTTGGCCGACTCGGTAAGGAGTGGCTCTCCCGTCACGCTGGTCGCGGGTTCAATCCCAGGCAGCCGGCGAATACCCTGATCTTGATTAATTTCTCGTTTTATTTCGATATACGCAGAGGACGTGTTGAGAAATAGGAAGGATGGAAAAGAAGGTCGTCGGGGCATTACAGTGGTGGCATAGCGGTGGGCATCCTCTCCTGCAGTTCTGTTGAGCTTCCCCGAAGGGGTAACAGGTAGGATGGCCCATGCTCCGAGGTTGATAGAAAATGGGAAGTTGGAAGTATGTCTCAAAGGGACATTGTGGAGTTATGTCTCAAAAGGACATTGTCAACACACAGAAATTAATCTACATAGGGGGGAAAGCCGTGTAGTGCGGCGACGGCCTGATGAACGAGCCTCCCATAACCCACTTAGCCAGTGGGGTAGTACCTCTTTGGCCGACTCGGTAAGGAGTGGCTCTCCCGTCACGCTGGTCGCGGGTTCAATCCCAGGCAGCCGGCGAATACCCTGATCTTGATTAATTTCTTGTGTTATTTCGATACACGCAGAGGACGTGTTGAGAAATAGGAAGGATGGAAAAGAAGCTCGTCGGGGCATTACAATACCTCGATTTACGAGTCCCTTGCTTTACAAATGTTTTGATTTACAAGTAAAAACGAATCACTAGAAAAGCCTTGGTTTACAAGCGGTGACTTTGTGGACGAGCATCCTGTTTGTACAAGTCATAGACGCGAGGGTGGGTTTCTTTTGTTCGCCACGAGATGAGAGCCCTCAGAGCGGAAAAGAATGAGAATATGGTCCCAGTACGCGTTGTACATTCGCAGAGGTAGCACCCGCACTCTCATGTCCACTTACGTTTGTGCTCTTGTGTGCGATCTTTATGTTTTCAGCACTACAGTGCGTTTGTTTTAGTTTATGAGTTTTTTGGTTTGCGAGCAAAATTTCGGAACGGATTAAGCTTGTAAATTGAGGTATGGCTGTGTGTGTGTGTGTGTGTGTGTGTGTGTGTGTGTGTGTGTGTGTGTGTGTGTGTATATATATACATATATATATATATATATATATATATATATATATATATATATATATATATATATATATATATATATATATATATATATATATATATATATATGAAGGTTAATTGTTAAATTTGATCCATATCTTTTACTGTGTCTTGCAGTGCCAGTTTAATAAGTGTCCATAGCAGTGCACGTAGATTGCCATGGGTGTGCATTCTTTCATTCCGGCTGCTAATTGTTTTTCTTTATCGCTCAGGTTTGAAGCTCCATCAAAACATTCACCAACAATATTTCGAAGATCTGAATTAATTAAGATCACCGATTGCCTTTGTGACTAGAGCAAACACATTTTCACCATTAGTTGTCTTTGGGCCGTATTACAAGTCAAACCCAAAAAAGTTCCGAGTCCCTACAAAGGTCGGTTTAGGGTCATAGTACAAGTCCAATCCAAGAAATTTAGGTGGGGAACTGGGGTTTATTGGGGGGAAGGTAAATTTTAAATCATTGAAAAATGGACTTCTAAAATTTCCCTTAAAAAATCCCTAAAAGAGAAAATTCCCAAGTCTCGAAAGTTAGGAAAGTCCATAACGTATACTCTTGTAATATACTACAACATAACCTAGTAGCCGCTGCAGCCAGTTTGTTGATGAGTGTCGGACGTGTCATTGGATGGCCTTCGTAGTGGAACCCTCCCCCCCCCCCAACCGCCGCCGCCCCAATCCGTCCCGCACTGCGTAATTTTCGACGGCCCACACCGCATGTTGAATATATTAAAACTACCCCAACTGAGCTTTACATAACCTAACCTCTAACTGAGGGGGGCTTCGCCCCTCTCCTAACCATTCCCCTGGACCCTCCCACATTATAACCTCCTAGGGAAAAAGACCCTAGAAGTAGAGCAACTCAAGGGAAATGTCGTTTCATTCATAATGGACGAAAATAATTCTGCAATTCTCACCAAGAGGGGAGGTGGGATCCAACAATCAACAATTACATATGGTACAATACTGCCGGTTAACCCATCTACTTGTGCAAAGCTGATGCTAGATCATTGTTAACCCGTCCACTTCGGTTAATCTTAGGGAGCACCACTCCAAACCAATATTCGCAGTAATTTAGCACGTGAAAGAATTATTATTATATTGCATTTTTGTATACGTTTTACCTTGGGGACGGGCCAGGACGGCAAACCTCGTTAATTATAAAGTTGGGTGGCTTCGATTTTCAAAGTCCATTGTTGTTTCTCGAAGGCCTCTATAGACAGACTGAGCCTGAGCACTACACCGTCTTTACGAGTTCTACGTTATTTTCTTCTCTATATTAGAGCAAATAATGACGCAAGTATTTGTATTTTATCATTTTAAAGGACTATACATTCATGAAGTATTACTACGCGGCTGCTGCCTGCTGACACGTATGCAGCAAGAACCGCAGGAGCAAGTAACCTGTACTGCTGTGGCTTTGAAGGCCGTGGTCCCATGGCCTAACCAGCCCCCTAAAACACTGAAGAAGAAAAATTAGTTTCTGTGGTGTAGTGCAAGGCAGCTATGACGCTCAGTCTGTCTATAGAGGCCCTCGTGAAACAACACCAATGGACTTAGAAAATCGAAGCCACCCAACTTTTTAGTTAACGATCGAGGCTTGCCCCTCCACAAGGTAAAACGTATACGAAAAGGCATAATTCTTTCGCGTGCTAAATTACTACGAATATTGGTTTGGAGTGGTGCTCATTAAGATTAACCCTGGCATCCTCTCGAACTCACACACTCTGAGAAGGAGGCTGCATACTCGTGCATCACTAGCTTGGGTTGATGTTTTTCCCGTTGGCAGCGTTTTATCCAGTCTAGTCTTCCTTAATTCTTTGCCCTTCGGAAATCTAAGCAGCCTCGCAGATAACTGTTTCCTCTTATCTTTGTCACACGCAGACACAGCACATAGCCTACATGTGGCTTTATAAAGAGGCGCGAATGAACGCAAGTTTATTGGCAAATGGCCACATTGGGCTAGATCGAGAGTCAATCACACGTCCACCGTCCACATAGCACACTCCGGCGAGCAACTGCTGCTAGAATTGAATTAAGGGAATCGGCAGAGTTGCCCTCGAAAAATTTTCAGTTCCGCTAAATTCACCCCCCAAAAAACGGTAGATCAGGGCCCCAAATGGGTAGATTTTGAGTAATACAATATTTATAACCTCCAAAAATGGCCAAATAGGCGTTTTCACTAAAATGCTAGAAGCTAGATGGCAAATTACCCCGCTAGATCATCACCCAAAATCTCTAAATCAAGCGAGAAAATCGCCAGAATGGCAACACTGTTTACAATCGGAGTGAATCAGTGAATCCTCATAGTGATTCGCCAGTCGTGACGTCACGCCCAGAGGTTACTTCAAAATTCGCAGACTGCCCATTTTACTCTTGGAAACGACTTTATATAGATATATATATATATATATATATATATATATATATATATATATATATATATATATATATATATATATATATATATATATATATATATATATATATATATATATATATATATATATATATATATATATATATATATATATATATATATATATATATATATATATATATATATATATATATATATATATATATATATATATATATATATATATATATATATATATATATATATATATATATATATATATATATATATATATATATATATATATATATACACACGCACACAAAGATCGGTACTATGAGCTCTGTGCTCTTCCGCAGGGGAACGGCTGGCTGTCTCAAGAGAAACCCGCAGCAGACCAAAGAGGTGAATTACACACACACACACACACACACACACACACAGAGAGAGAGAGAGAGAGAGAGAGAGAGAGAGAGAGAGAGAGAGAGAGAGAGAGAGAGAGAGAGAGAGATTGCGACAAAGAACTTACCGCTGACACCCTTTTGAAGTATTGCTGGTCATTAGCTGTCTTGATGTCCCCCTTGAGCACGGCAGCAGGGACATCACGCACGGCGGGCGGCAGGTACCAGAAACACACGTTGGTGCACTCAGGGTCCTGTAGCAGCCGCCATCCACGTCCTGTGCGCTGACTCACCTTCCCAGCAAACTCCTGCGCCAGGCTGAATACTTTTTCAACATGCTGCGCCAGCCCAGATGTTCCCTGTTGTAAGGAAGTGGGATTTCACGGAGTTGTATAAGATGGTTGACAAGTTGTGTGGGGACAAAATTATTCGATCAAAGTGAAATAAGTGTAATAAGTGGAGCTTGAATCAAGCAATTTATTTTTTTCAACATGTAAAGGTTAGCAATATGGACTATTAAGCAAGAGAGCTGACTGGTGACGTTGTGCAGGGCTATGGGTCACAATGAATGCTGACTGGTAATTATAATAGTGTCTTGTGTCATGAATTAGACTGTCAATGGTGATTTACTTTGAGGAGAGTTACAAGTCATCAATATTTATATTTGATTCGGCAGAATGTTTTCATATTATATTATTTTATTTTATTTGTTAATTCCCTTTCTCAGGAGAGTAGCCTTATGAAAAACTAGAGGACAGTTTTAAAATAACAAAAAAAAAGTGTGGAGGATTGATGTACACAAATATGAAGTTACTATAGAGACGTTTCTGGTATGGCCATCCCTTTGAGAGAGCCCTCAAGACCAGGTACTAAAAGAGATAGGTAAAAAGGTAGGTTCCGTTACTCCTTTCATATAGCCTACCCAAAAGAAAAGAAGCGACTCAAAACTATATATATATAAAAAAAAAATGAGAAAGAGGTATTAGGAAAGCTTACTAGTCCGAATAATTTACAAAATAGGTAAGAACACAGTAGAGAAAGTAATATAGAATCTTTGAAAATGAGGAGAGGTAGTAATTCATGAGGGATGCCTGATTGGTGATCCTAAAACTGATATTAAAGTCTCAAAACAAAACAAAAAGAAATGAGCTACTGGAGGGGTTTGGTTTTCTTTTAATTAAAAGAGGGTAGAACAAATGCAAACATTTCTTGGATAAGATGGTAATAACATGTAAATAAGCAGTGGAGGGTAGACCCTTCCTAAGCTTAGGAGATATATAAAGAGACATTGTGTCTGTTAGACAGTAATCAGTCAATCAGTAGGGGCATACGCCGGGGGGTGCTTCTCCTTACCCACTCTATGACGCCAAACCGGGCAAATCTCCACGCAAATATACATGTAAAATAGTAAAATGGAAATTAATCGCTTCCACTTATTTAGTTATTTCCTTTTACGGCAGTAAAACGCTCATTTGGGCATGTACAAATTTACATTGTTAAGGTAGGTAATGCAACAAAATATTGAATAGTGTGTTGACTTGCTTTGGCCTTCCACATGGTCCAGAACTTGAGCACATCAGCACGCCTCCCACACTGAAGATGCTGATCTCCTGTATCATAGGATGTGTTGTAGAACTTGTCCTGTGTGGGAAGAACGAGGGAGGAAGAGGTTAGATAAAGGAAGGAGGCAGGATGAGATTTAAAGTAAAAGGAGGAAAAATAGAGGAAGAGAGAGCAAAAAAGATGGAATGGAAAAATGTATTCAGAGAAGGAGGAAAGAGAGGATAGATGAAAGGAAGTGGAAGGAAGGAAGGAAGCAAGGAAGCAAGGAAGGCAGGAAAGATGGAAAGAAGGGATCGAGACTGAGACAGAAATTAATTGAAGGATAAAAAAGAGAAAGGAAAGATAAAATGAGGGGTAAGATTGCGTGGTAGGATGTAAGAGAAAAATAGTTCAACATTTCTTTCTAATTTAGTAAATGCTTACAAGCCACACACTCCCCCTCCCCCCACACACACACAAAAAAAGTTAATAATTATTGTCGGAGACCTATAGCCCGTTTACAAAGATCAGAACTGTATTTTACTACATGAATAAAAAGATAATTACAAAAAGTGACACCTAGTAGTTTTGATTTATGCCTGGTTGTAATACAGATTAGTAGTACATGGTTCCCAAATAAAGAGACAGATATAACCAAGATCAAGAGAATGCGAAAATCAGCAACTACGATAGTCCCCATGCAGCCTGATGGGAGGGAAAAATTCGGGCTGCCATCCTTAGCAGCAACAAGATTTGCATATATTTACATAGATGCCTAGACCACACAGATCCTACGGTCCAGATCATATTTATATATATATATATATATATATATATATATATATATATATATATATATATATATATATATATATATATATATATAAAGATAGTTGGTCTGTCCTTAACCCGATGTGAAATTACATTAAATGGTGCCAAAGACTTTGCATTTCAGCTTGAATGATTATTGGATGGAGGATGTTGCGATCAATCTTGTTTTTAAATTAATAAACATTATTGCACTGAACTGAGAAAGGTCACAGAATTGCAGAGTTCAGGGCCATAAAGAGAACAGAGAGAACTGATAGAAAAGATCTGTTTGGGTCGGATAGATCAACACGGGTAAAAAGGTGAAATTGGGGGCATACACTATAGCTGCGCGCGGCCTTGGTACTCATCTCCGTCACATTTGCGCGTGTGTCTATGATGGGTGAGAGCCTATTACCACGTGACACAGGGCAAGGTGACATCCGGTTTACCAGTTTACCTTCTCCAGGTTTTTCCAGGTACCCATGTATCAACCAGCCCGAAAGGGAAGATGAACAGTTGGATGAGCTGCACGTTGGCTGCACGGACCAGGATTCGAACCCGGACCCACGGTTTCGTAGCTAGGTACGCTAGCCACTGCACCACAGGGACATGGAAAGAAACTGCAAATGACATGATACTTAAGGCGGCAGTATTTTTGGTCTGGGTCTGGGTCTGGGAGCCCTTCTCGCGGCAAGTTCTCTGCAGCTGAGCGTGTTCGTCTTGTATTGCCGACTGGCGGCTGGGTAAACAACATGTCGGCGCCAATAAAACAAGAAATGACAGATGCAGATAACAAGATTTGGAGCCGGGAGGCCGAGGTGGCATTGCTAGAGGAAGTAGGCAGCATCAACACTTGTGGGACCCACAAGTTAAGCTCTACTAGTCTGCTCAAAACAACTTTTGAGAGAGTGGCAGAAACATTGCGGGAAATGTTTATCTCTTTGCGAGATATCGAAGGAGGTAACGAACGATTATTTTCGTGTATTATATAATCACACTATATATGTAATGCCTACGACTTGAACTTTTTCAAGAGGAGGGTATCAGGACACCTCTTCTCCCAAAACTGACCTATCTTTCGGCCACTCCTCTAACTCTTTATAGGAGCAGTGAGTAGCGGGCTTTTTTTCACATTTGTTACTTTTTTATGCCCTTGAAATGACTCCTCTGCTGTAAAAAAAAAAAAAAAAAAAAATATATATATATATATATATATATATATATATATATATATATACACACATCTATATTATCTATCTAACTATCTATCAATCCATCGATCTATCTATTTATCTATGTATATCTACCTATCAATCTGTGTGTGTGTGTGTGTATATATATATATATATATATATATATATATATATATATATATATATATATATATATATATATATATATATATATATATATATATGTGTGTGTGTGTGTGTGTGTGTGTATATAATCGGACACCACACACACACACACCACACACACACCACACACACACACACACACACACACACACACACACACACACACACACACACACACACACACACACACACACACACACACACATCTGGAATATGTTGCAAAAACAAAAGATTTTCATTGGCTTTAAAAAAGCAAATTTGGTAAGAGCTTCAACAAAAAAGGAAAACTATCCTTATGAGAAAATCCTGTGCACTATATCAAACAAAATTATCAGAGCCATCATGAATCTAATTCTATTTAAAGGAAATTTAAAGACTCAAAGGTAGTCTGTATAATAAAAGGGGAACATGAAAACGATAAATTATATTTAAGGAAGATGAAAAGACTACATTGGAACATTCACAGACACGCCAGTCCTCGTCGACAGACCGACTTGGACGGCTTGATTTCGATCGTCGATAGAGTCGGTCTGTCGGCAAAAGGACAAAGGCCCGTTCCCCCTATGGGATAAATATTACAAAAAAAAAAAAGAAATGGAACATTGCTGCTCTTTACTACATCAACATACCCTGTGCTCTATGTTCCCGACCCCTGAATTAACATTTTTCCTTAGAATGATATCATAAAAGTAAGAACAACCAAGTGAATTGAAATCAGAATAGTACACACCTTCTGGAACAAGTAAGCTGCTGAGGCAGAGTTGCAGGCCTTCAGCATGCCGGTGTGTCTCGTCAGGAACACAGAACACTGCTGGGGTGCTACAAGGAGCTTGTGTGGGTTCCACGTTATGCTGTCAGCCCTAACGGGTTCAGAGAAAGAAGGGATAAGAACTACTTCATTTTTGTTCTTACCTCCGTTAAAGAGGTTATACTTTCTGTGCAATTTCTTTGTTATCACTTGTCTCCAAGAAGGGAGATAATGTCTGTCTGACTGTCTGTCAGTCTATCTCTGTCTTTCCACTAGCAAAATATCTAAAATGCAGATTAACATATAGTCACCAAATTCCTATGAGAACATCCCTCGGCGAATATCTCAAACTGATTAACTTTTACGAACACTCAATAAAATCCTGCTTAATGATGGCGAAAAAATTAAAAAAAAGGACGACTTAAAAACTTGGGACGGCCATTTGGGAAAACCCTCCTGTGCTGTGAGGGAAGACCGTGAGTGCTTTCTGAGGTCATTAAAATAAGGCTGGAGGGTTGTCTGTCCTAGGTCATAAGTATATGGTTTCCTGCTTCTCGTAAAGGTGGTCCAATTTCTTCCCTTTCAAATCTGATAACAAATAAGTGAATGATGGCTGTCTTCTTAAAAATAGAATCATCGCCAGTTTTGTGAGCAAAATGCATTTGTCTTAACTTATATTACTTAATTACTGCTTTTTGTTATTGTTGCCTTTTTTAGAGTTGAAGTACCATTCAAGGGCAAAAAATAAATTAAAAAATTCATAAGCACCGCTCCATAAGTGAAAAGAAAACAATCCTATTGGAGAGTTAAAAAAAATGGCAAGAGCGGTGTTTTTACAGCCCGTTCTTGAAAGCGGTCATGTCGTAGGAAGGAGGAAATACAGATAATTATAGATTGTTCCAGAATTTACTATATAAAAAGTCACCGTAAAGTAATTTAACCCTGAAGTCTCGCCCCCTCGTTCATAGCTATGGGAGCTGATTGGTTGGATGAGAGAAGGGTTTGAATTAGGAGTCAGTGTTACCATAAGCGATCCACACACTATCTAATAGATTTGTCAAACTTATTGTCTGATGAAACACTGTCCCTGCATCATACACAGCTTCACACAGTACGACTGGATTGATCAAACTTCAGCCGGGTGTCTGGTAGCGCCGTATCAACATTGGGGACACGCTCACAACATGAGTAAGGAGGTAGCTTGCATTGCTATTATTCTTGCTCTTAAACTCTTAGACTCCGAAGAAAAAGAAAAGTATGGATGAAAGAATGACACACACAAGAAAAATCAAGTTTTCTCATGACGCTCTACCTCTGGCCTGGCTGCAGCATATTGACTGGTGTGCCCTCCATGGCTGCCGCTGCCCAACTGAGCAGTGAGCAATGAGCATGTCAAATTATGTTTGACAAGCGTCATGTTATACGAGAAAATATCAAACTTGTTTAATCTTCGTCAAACATATTTGATAGAGTTTGGGCCGCCTTAGAGGAAGGGAGAGGGAGGGGGCGGGACTTCTGGACCAGTTTAATAGGGATGTAATAATAAAGATTCTGATTACTCCTGCATAATGGACTTGGACAGCATAGGAGTGGGCTTGAGTAGAAAGCTGTGTGCAGAAAGACTTCAGAAGGAGTGGAAATATGCAGTTAGCAAGTTCAGAGGAGGAGTCAGCATGGAAATATCGATGTAAGATAGAAAGAGATGCAAAACTGCGGCGAAATTTCAGAATCAGAAGACAGTCCGTAAGATGGAACCTCAAAAGGCGACTCTTTCCAAAAAGGCTACGTGCATGGAACCCTCCTTATACAAGATATGCATACGCCATACAGGGGCGAACAGGATCCTATTACATAGTAACCATCTGGGAAGGCGAAAAAAAAAAAAGTTGGACACGATACAAAACGTCTAACCTCAAGGAATCAGATTTTTCTAAGAGATGAGCTATGAAGTTTTCAGTCGAGATTTTGACTTAAGGATAGACCGAAGAAGGAGACACCTTAGCGATACGGTATTAAATAATAGGGGACAAAAGTTTGGAAAGATTTGTCAAGCTGTCAGATATTTCTACCACATTCAGGAAAAAAGCAAGGTCAGAGGTTGGGCATTTCGCTGCATCTGGTCTTGAGTTTTTAATCGGTATAAAAGAGAATAGAACAGTTTGTTTAGGAAAGATCTTTAATGAAAATATAAAGAAAGTTGGAGATAAAACAGAACCCTGCAGAACACCACTCTTTATAGGTTTAAAGGTAGAAAAGTAACCGTCTACCACAGCGGAAATAGATCGTCGAGTAGAAAACGGAAATGAAAGTACGTTTTACATTATACAGTAAACTGGAATTAAATAAAGCACAAATATTCAAATTCTAAGCATAAGGCAATCTTCCATACTTTCAAATATTATTTTTTTGTACACATACTTCCTCCTCCTCCTCCTTTTTTTTTATATTCCATTTTCTGCTAATTTTCCCTCATTTTCTTTGCTTCAACTTCATTCTCCTGTTACACCTCCTCAAACACATTCCTCATTTTTATACTTTTCTCTTCGCCCTTTTCTGTATTTATCTTTCATCAGTTCCTCCTCCTTCTCCTCCCCCCCTCCTCCTCCTCCTCCTCCTCCTCCTCCTCCTACCATGCAGCATACATATTCCTTTTTTTCTTTTTAACCTATCTCTTCGCCCTTTTCTGCATTCACCTTTCACCAGTTCCTCCTCCTTCTCCCCTTCCTTTTCCTTTTCTTTCTTTCCTCTCCATCCTTCTCCTCCTCCTTCATCTCCTCCTCCTCCTTCATCTCCTCCTCCTCCTTTCACTCCTCCTCCTCCTCTTCCTCCTTCCCCTCCGCTTCTTCCATTCCCTCCTCCTTCTCCTTTTCTCCCCTGTGAATATCACTCAGAATACAAATTTCTTATTTTTTTCAACAAATCTCTTCACCCTTTTCTGTATTCACCTTTCACCAGTTTCTCCTCCTCTTTCTCTTCCTCTGGCCCATGTGGGAATTACGGGGAATGAGAAGGCTGATTGCTTGGTCAAGGCAGCGGCAGCCCATCATGCACCTCGTCCCGGTGCTTCTAGCCCCCCCCCATCATATGGGGATCTCATTCCTGCCATCCGGTCTGTACTACAGGCCGTCTGGTAGAAGAGTTGGAAGGCTCAGATGGCCCACATTAAGATGGGTGAGATTACGACCACGGCTCTGCGACCCTAGTCATACCGTAACATACGTAGCCGCCGCAATGAGACAGCGTTGACATGTCTGAGGACGGGCCACACGCGTTTAATACATGGTTTCCTCATGTCCCGGGGAGCACAGCCTTACTGCAATGACTGTTTGGTCCCTCTGCTTGTTCGGCACTTACTGGTCGAGTGCCCCAGTCTGGGTACGCGAGCGGTGCCTCACCCGATGCCAGGGTGGGTATTGAGCTTTCCATCTCGCCCTGATGCTGGAGAATGCGTATCAGTCCCCGGGATTGCTCTTTGTTGAGAGGGCTAGAGTGCTCCATAGACTTTGAGTATATTCTAGTCATTCCTTACTTTTATTTTGTTTCTACTTAATTTTTAATTGCTTTTATGAAATGCTCAATGTTGTGTTTTGAACTTTGATTTTTGTTGCATATGATAAATCGTATCCGGCGCCATCTGACCAGTGCTGTTGCGGCGCCAAGAAATATTGATCAGTCAATCAACCAACTCCTCCTCCTCCTCCTCCTTTCCCTCCCATGGGAGTACCACGCAGCATACTTATTCCTTCTTTGTAACCTTTCTCTTCCCCCTTTTCTGTATTCATCTTTCACCAGTTCCTCCTCCTTTTCCGCTTCTTCCTTATCCTTCTCCTCCTCCTCCTCCTCCTTTCCCTCACCTATGAATACCCCTAATCATACAAATTCCATTTTATTTTAGTTTATCTCTTCGCCCTTTTCTGTATTCACTTTTCACCAGTTCCTCCTCCTTTCACTCACCTGTGAATACCATGCAGCTTGTGTCGCAGGGCCGGGCTGACTAACGCCCCACCACCCCACGCCGCGTCAACGTGCAGCCAGATGCCCTCCGCCTCACACACGTCGGCAATGGCAGCCACCGGGTCAAAGGCGCCAAGGACAGTTGTTCCTTTAGAGGGAATGGAGATGGGTGGTTTGGTTATACCTGTAGTTATGGTGGTGGTGGTGGTAGTAGTAGTAGTAGTAGTAGTAGTAGTAGTAGTAGTAGTAACCCACACCCTGCCCGCCGAACCTTTGCTGGGGCCGAACTCTTGTCATACCCACTTGCTGCCGCCCCCGACACCTTGGGCCGCAAGAGTCACCATCACGGCTCGATAACTGATGACTGCGTATTTTGAGTAATTATCAAACCCAAAAGTCAGACCCACGTGTGCACCAAATGACTTTTTTCATATCGGTTACTTTATTCAATTAGCGCGAATTCAGTTAGCGCGACCGCGTTCATCCACCTAATTCTCGCGCTAAATGGGGCTCTACTGTACTTTCATTTGAAACTGGCCGGTGGGGTATTGGCCGTTGCGGGGTCAGCCCCGCCCCGCACCTTGCCATTCACCCTCAACACCTCTCGCTTTCACTCATATGTCAGCTATTTATTACCTTTAAATGAATTTAATTAAATAATTTGATAATCCAATTAAGTTTCGTTTTTAAGATAATAACAAAGATTTTGTATAAATACCACGACACTTGACAACGTTGGAATACAACTTTGTCAAGTGTCGTGGTATTTATACAAAATCCTTGTTATTATCCTAAAAACGAAACAATCTTAACACTATAATCATGACCTTATTGGATTATCAAATTATTTAATTAAATTCATTTAAAGGTAGTAGATAGGTGACATATGAGAGGAAGCAAGAGGTGTTGAGAGTGTGTGGCAAGGTGCGGGGCGGGGCTGACCCCGCAGCGGCCAACACCCCACCGGCCAGTTTCAAATGGAAATACTATAGTAGCAGTAGTAGAAGTAGTAACAGCAGAGTAGTAGTAGTGGTAATTGTAGTGGTAATGGCAATTTAATTGCCCCCCCCCACACACAAAAAAATGCATGCACACATGCACAAATTGATAAATAAAAAAAATGAAGAAAAGATTAGAGTTTAAATCTGTAGAAGACTACTGAAAATGGAACATTGATCCGCATCAGGTTGGATTATGCAGCAGTAGTGTAAAGTTGGGGGCATACGCTATAGCGGTGCGTGGCCTCGGTGCATGTCTCTGTCGCGTTGATCCTTGAGCCTGTGATGGGCAAGAACCCATTACCCAGCAACACAGGCCCTGTGTAACATCCGGGTTATCACAGTTTACCGTCCCCAGGTACCCATTTATCGGCCAGCCACAAAGGGAGGACGAACAGCTTGGTGAGCTGCACGCCGACTTTCCGAACCGGAATTCGAGCCCGAGTTCGTGTATTCGTAGCCAAGCATACTAACCACTTCACCAAAGAGGCGTCGGCGTAGCTCATTTCCTGTATATCACAACTAAGCAATATAACAATGTTGACACACACACATACCTGTTGTCGCACACACCATGATGATTGTTGACCCTTTCTTTTTCTCCTCCTCAATGCATGTTTTAAGATGATTTACATCCATTCTAGAAGCAAGTAATAAACATAAAAAATGACAATCTTTCTTTATATATTAGTATCCATTTATAGATCGTTTACTTTGTATTTGCCAGTTCACTACACCAAATAAGCTGCTCACCTCCCTGCCTCATCTGTGCGTATAAGGATGAGGTTCTCACTGCCAATGCCTAGAGTCATGGCAGACTTCGCTAGGGAATAATGAGCGTCAATCGATGTAAAGGCAACTAGGCGACCCAGAGCACTGATACCCTTTGTCTGTAAATATATAGGACACATAGATGGATCTTGGAGTAAATCGTAAATCCGTTAGGGACAAACAAGTATGTAATATATCAAATAATAGGGGAAAAATAGAAAGGAATGAATATATTGTGCGTTGTCAAATAATACGATCTATTCACACTGTTGTCCACTGTGTCAAGACATGAGAAAGAGTAAGGAAGGAAAACAAAGAGGCTCGATTTTAAACTCTCGTTCATACCTTGGCTTCAGGGAAGGCGCGGTATCTGGCCAGGAGCATTCCATACATGTTGCTGATGGAACCTCCGGGTGAGAAAAGTCCATCGTGTTTGGTATAGCCAACAAGGGACGCCATGACTGACAGAACCTGTATGAGTGATAGGTGGTAGTAGTAGTAGTAGTAGCAGTAGTAGTAGTAGTAGTAGTAGTAGTAGTAGTAGTAGTAGTAGTAGTAGTAATAGTAGTAGTAATAGTAGTAGTAGTAATAGTAGTAGTAGTAGTAGTAGTTATTGTTGTTGTTGTTGTTGTTGTTGTTGTTGTTGCTGTTGCTGTAAAAGTATTAGTATTAGAAGAAAAAAGGAGGAAGAAGAAAAAGAAGAAAAAGAAGAAGAAGAAGAAGAAGAAAAAGCAGAAAAAAAGAAAAAAAAGAAGAAAAAGAAGAAAAATTAAGAAAAAGAAGAAGGAAAAGAAGAAAAAGAAGACTCCAAAAACTCTTAAGCCTCGGGGTAACCTTTGGCTTGACGCTAGTTTGTCCGGCTGTCCGCCTCCCGTTATTGGGGCCCGGGTTCGAGTCTCGAGCTAATTTTGGGTAAAAAGATCTTTTGAGTAGACCAGTTTCTTGTGTTTCGCAAAAGGGATATACCATCTAGAACACTGGTGGCAGCGGTGGGATCTATTCCTGAGTTGTGTTTCCTAATGAAGTTGAAGGTGATCTTAATGGGAAAACGGAAACCGTGTAATGACCCAATATGCGAGTAAAAACTCCAAAAGGACCTTAATTAAGCCTTGAACCCTTTGGCTCGAGGCTAAGCTGTTCATCTCCTGTCTTTGAGTCTCAGGGTCGAATCCCGGGCGGAATATTGAGAAAAAAAATCTATTCTCTGGAAAAGATCAATATACCATGTGCATCGAGTAATTGAAATAATCCCTTAAACCTAAAAGTAGCATTTATACGTAATCGTGATGGAAGGTAATGGCGGTGATGGTCGCTGTGGCAGTAGCAGTGGTGGTGGTGGTGGTGATACGGAAAGAAAGAGGAGGAGCTAAATGAGGTGCTTTTGCCTGAAACTTAACTTTTTAGAAATTCTATTAATGTGTAATGGTGCAGTCTCTCTCTCTCTCTCTCTCTCTCTCTCTCTCTCTCTCTCTCTCTCTCTCTCTCTCTCTCTCTCTCTCTCTCTCTCTCTCTCTCTCTCTCTCTCTCTCTCTCTATATCTATATATATATATATATCTATATATCTATCTCTATATATATATATATATATATATATATATATATATATATATATATATATATATATATATAAACACACACACACACACACACACACACACACACACACACACACACTACTTGGAGTCACCCTGGACTGCAAGCTGAGCTGGGGCAAGCACGTCACCACCATCAGCAGGGCGACTTCCTACAAACTTTTCATGCTGAGGCGCATGAAAGCACTTGGAGCCCCCCAAAGGACGCTCAAGGACCTGTACACCACCTTCATCCTCTTCAGACTCCTCTACGTCACTCCTGCTTGGGCTTCCTCCATCAACAATACCCAGCAACACCAACTGGAGAGAGTGCAGAAGCGGGCTTACAGACAGATTCTGAGCAGTTCTTACACCAATTACGAGAACACACTCACCCAGCTGAACTGCCCACCCTTCAGGACCGATACCACATACACCAAACCAAATTCGGCAAGTCCTTCCTCCACAACCCCTGCCATAGAGACCTACTCCCACCCGCTCTCACTTCCCCCACAAGACCCACAAGACACCACAATATTGTAGTCCCAGTCAGAGCTCGGACAGACAGGTACCGGCTTAGCGCGATACCGACACTGGTGAAGGCCATTGACACCTCAATGATCACATGACCCCTCCACCCCTACACACACACACACACACACACACACACACACACACACACACACACACACCACTCTTCCCCACTTCCCCCATTACTCATCACATGAAACTTATTGTATTGTATTTTGTGTATTTTCATCCTTATGGCTGCCAACAAGTGAATAAACCATTTATTATTATTATCATTATTATTGTTATTATTATTATTATTATTTTTATTATTATTATTATTATTATTATTATTATTATTATTATTATTATTATGATTATTATTATTACACACACACACACACACACACACACACACACACACACACACACACACACACACACACACACACATACGAGGGGCGTTCAATAAGTAATGCCCCTGACCCACTTCTAGTTGTCTGATCTAGCTGATATTTAGCATGTGCAATGACTTATATCTCTATGGATAATGTGGCAAATTACAGCTCTGAACTAGTTTTGGTTTCTCATTTACAGGTGTTTGAACTGAGTCAGGTGTGAAATGGAGCCTGTTGAGTGTCGCGCAGTAATCCGGTTTTTGTATTTGAAAGGACGCACACCACAGGAGACGTTTGACGAAATGAAAGAAACTTACGGTGATGATGCCCCATCATATGACCTTGTAAAACGCTGGCATCGTGAATTCAAACATGGCCGGAAGTCTGTGGAAACAGCTCCCAGACCTGGTCGCCCTCCTTCTGCCATTGATGAGGCATCTGTCTGCCAAGTTGAGGCTGCCATTTTGGAAGATCGGCGAATTACTATTCGCCAAATAGCCCAAGAGGTCAAGATTAGTACAGGGTCTGTGGAAACTATCATTCGTGACCATTTGCATATGCATAAGGTGTCTGCCAGATGGATTCCCAGGTTGCTCACACCTTTCCAGAAGCGAGAACGCGTCGATTGTTCGAGGATGAGTTTAGAGATGTGCCGAGAAGACGAGTCAACGTTTTTCAAAAGACTGATTACACAGGATGAAACTTGGGTCCATCACTATGATCCAGAGACAAAAGCCCAGTCAATGCAGTGGAAGCACGTGGACTCACCACCGCCAAAGAAGGCAAGGGTGCAGCCCTCCGCTGGCAAGGTCATGCTCACAGTTTTCTGGGACCAGGACGGAGTAGTGATGACAGATTTCCTGGCAAAGGGTACGACAATTACAGGAGCCTATTATGCTTCACTTCTGAGGAAATTGAGAGAAGCTATCAAAACCAAGAGGCGGGGGAAGATCAGCAAAGGTATCCTCCTACTGCAAGACAACGCTCCGGTCCACAACTCGCATGTCGCCAGATCAGCAGCACGGGCGTGTGGCTATGAAATTCTCCCCCATCCTCCCTACTCTCCTGACCTTGCACCCTCTGACTTTCATCTCTTCCCAGCCATGAAGTTGTTTTGAAAGGAAAGCGTTTCCCAGATGATGCAGCCCTGATTTCTGAAGTCACGTCGTGGTTGGAGGACCAACCTGGAGTGTTCTACAACAACGGTCTCCAGAGCTGCA
>NC_066511.1:8587789-8600289 GCF_024679095.1 Eriocheir sinensis
AAGTACGGTCTGTCCAAGAGAGCTGTGTGAGTGGAGTTCCCCCACACGTGAGATGCATACTCCATACGAGGGCGGACAAGATCCCTGTAAATGGATAGCAGCTGTGCAGGGGAGAAGAACTGGCGGAGATGGTACAGAACGTCCAGCCTCGAGGAAGCTGATTTAATAAGAGAAGAGATATGAAGTTTTCAGTTGAGATTTTGAGTTAAGGATAGACCGAGGATGTTTAGTGTTGAAGAAGGTGATAGCTGAGTGTTGTCAAAGAATAGAGGATAGTTGTTTGGAAGATTGTGTCGAGTGGATAGGTGGAGGAACTGTGTTTTTGAGGCGTTGAAGGACACCAGGTTCTTCTTGCCCCAATCGGAAATAATAGTAAGGTCTGAGGCTAAGCGTTCTGCTGCCTCCAGCCTGGAATAGTTTAGTTCCTGTTGGGTGGGTCTTCTATTAAAAGACGTTGAATAATGCAGAGTAGAATCATTGGCGTAAGAATGGATAGGACAGTTCGTTTTGGAAAGAGGATCATCAATGAACAACAGAAAGAAAGTGGGAGATAGGACAGAACCCTGCGGAACACCACTATTAATAGGTTTAGGAGAAGAACAGTGACCGTTTACCACAGCAGAATTAGAACGGTCAGAGAGGAAACTTGAGATAAAGGTACAGAGAGAAGGATAGAAACCGTAGGAGGGTAGTTTGGAAAGCAAAGATTTGTGCCAGACCCTATCAAA
Organism: Eriocheir sinensis; assembly: GCF_024679095.1. NCBI lineage: Eukaryota > Metazoa > Arthropoda > Malacostraca > Decapoda > Varunidae > Eriocheir > Eriocheir sinensis. The sequence goes on from NC_066511.1 coordinate 8,588,518, forward strand.
GGCTTTTGATAAGTCCAGCGCAATAGCAAAAGTTTCACCGAAACGGCTAAGAGAGGATGACCAAGAGTCAGTTAAGAAGGCAAGGAGATCACCAGTAGAAAGCTCCTTGCGGAACCCATACTGGCGATCAGATAGAAGATCAGAAGTGGAAAGGTGCTTTTGAATCTTCCGGTTAAGGACTGATTCAAAAGCTTTAGATAGACAAGAAAGTAAAGCTATAGGACTGTAGTTTGAGGGATTGGAACGGTCACCCTTCTTAGGCACAGGTTGTATGAAGGCATACTTCCAGAAGGAAGGAAAGGTAGATGTTGACAGGCAGAGGCGAAAGAGATTGGCCAGGCAGGGTGTCAGAACGGAAGCACAGTTTTTAAGGACAATAGGAAGCACTCCATCAGGTCCATAAGCCTTCTGAGGATTGAAGCCAGAGAAGGCATAGAAAACATCATTCTTAAGAATCTTAATAACAGGCATAAAGGAGTCAGAGGGGGGATGAGTAGGAGGAATATGCCCAGAATCGTCCAGAGTGGAGTTTTTAGAGAAAGTTTGAGAGAAGAGTTCAGCCTTAGAGATAGGTGAGACGGCGGTGCTGCCATCAAGACTAAGGAGAGGAGGGAAAGATGAAGAAGTGAAGTTGGAGGAGATGTTTTTGGTTAGATGCCAGAAGTCCCGGGAAGAACTAGAAAAAAGCAAGGTTTTGGCATTTTCTATCAATGAAGGAGTTTATATATATATATAGATATATATATATATATATATATATATATATATATATATATATATATATATATATATATATATATGGATAGGATATGCTCAAGCAATTAGTGATCCGTTGGTGTACTTTACCTTCAATACCTACTTTTATGTTTTTGTAAAGCAATTCATGTTTTGGAGCTTTACCAAACGCCTTTTGAAAATCACGATAGACTACTTCCAGTGATTTGGCTACGTCATAAACCGAGAAATGGTCGTTATTAAACGTCAGTAGATTAAACAAACAAGAAATCTTGTAACGGAAGCCGTGTTGTAAATCCATAATTAGTGAGTGGCTTTCAAGGTAACTGACAAGTTTTATCTGTAATTAAACTCTCGAGAGCTTACTTACTACTGAGGTGAGACTAATGGCCCTGTAATTACTCAATATTTTTCCTGTCTACTTTCTTAAAAATTAATGTACTGCTAGCCATCTAACAATGTGAAGGAGAATGCCTTTTACGAAAGGAAAATTTAATATTAAATAAAGACGTGGGAACGGTTAGTACTTCGCTTTTTTTTATTCTTTAAGTAGTACAGAATACATACTGCCTACTCCTGGATTTTTATTAGTTTCAAAGGACTGGAGTGCATAAATGACTGTATCGGTAGCTATTGCTAAGTTGGGCGAGGTATGAATGGGATTTTTGTTAACACGTCATCGCTGATGTTGGTGTTAGTGACGATAAAACTAATAGTATTGAATATCGATGAAAAATAATTATCATTCTACTACAACACAATGTCAGAGCAGAAATCAAAAGTGTGCTTAGATTTTCCCAGGATAACCTACTCATCTATATTCCCAATACTACAGGAGAGTTGAAACTGGATAAGCTGATACACACCTAACAGTTCATATTAGTTTTAAGGTCTGTCCAGAAACATGTTGGCTTCTCTAATAAACTTTCTAGTGCCGCAAACAATGGTACTCTATAAAGTCTAGAGGCTCAAAATGTTACCAATGGACTTGTGGGCAGGAACTGTATAACACCAGCCTTGGGGTTACCATTATGAGGTGTTGGCTGGAAAACATTCCCTCTTTTAGGACGCAGGGATCATGAGTACTTTCTCCCAGTTCCCCTCATGGTCGCTATTATATTGTAATGTAGTTACACAGAAGCTGCAGAAAGCCAAGGGAATCCATCTCAGCAAGTCTGAGACAGGATCATGGCACATTCCCTAGCATTTGTCTGGATGGACGTAAGTAGATTGATAGATAGACAGATAGATACAGATGATGGATAGGTAGGCGGGTAATTGGGTATATAGAAATATCTAGATAGACTGACAGGTAAAAACTGATGCAGCAAAAATATTTTTTCCTCACCCTGAAAAGAGCTGGTTGATAAAGTACGGGTGGCCAGTCTTGACGCTGTATCTCACCACCTGGGTCAGCAAGGCCAGCAGCTCGCCCTGCGTCACGCCGGCTTCAGCCAAACACAAACTCATCTTCTTTTTCAGCTCCTCCGGGTCCTGCCACTCGATCAACTGTCGCGGAATACCGTCATCGTATCACATTTTGACTAAAAAAACAAAATAATTATCATGAAAACCTCATAACCTACAAAAAAATATCCATATCAGACCCTATGACATACCGTTTTTCGCAAATATCTTTCAAACGAAGACTCGGATCAGCACGGTGCTTTGGCACAGATTGTTTCACACACTCCGCTAATTTTTGGCGCTATTTTGCATTGCCAGATGCGGTTAATTATGGCGTTTACTCTTGCCTGTGATAGCAAAACCTGCGTGAGCCATTTACAAATTCGAACAGGTGACGTACGTGTTTGTGACGTGTATCCACCAACTACCTCCACTCCTGGCTTCCCCTACTCCCATCCCTTTCCCTCCTTCCTACCCTCCATTTCCCCCGCATTCCCTCTCTCCCCATCCCTCTTTCTCTCGTTTCCCTCCCTTTCCCTCCATCCCCCCTCCCTTCCCCCCCCCACTCTCTCTCTCTCTCTCTCTCTCTCTCTCTCTCTCTCTCTCTCTCTCTCACACACACACACACACACACACACACGAGCTATGTAGTGTAGGAGAGAGAGAGAGAGAGAGAGAGAGAGAGAGAGAGAGAGAGAGAGAGAGAGAGAGGGGTAGACTTTAGAGTTATACGAAGGTTGAATAAAATAGTGTTACTTTAGTGGTGCAAAAGTTCTCGGCAAGGCCACATGTGAGCTGGTATTATTTATTATACTGCAATTGCCTTAGAGTCAAACATACTGAAATGTCCTTTTTCTTAATAAATAAAATTATTTATATCAGTGATCGCTGGGCATGAAAAAAATCAACCTGCGGGCCCGTAGCTGAACCATCCTGGACTATGATCATTGGGCAAGGGGCGACAAGCCGTAGGAGTGAAGAGTCAGGGCGAAGCGATTTGAGCCCCAGTGCCACCGCGTGACGTCAGGAAGGGCACCGGTCTTTAGCTAATATTAAGCCACAGCCCCATGAAGATAGGTCACAGCTGTTAAGAAAAAGAAGAGAAGAAGGGGAGGAGGATAGGCACTGATTTATAATTCACAATAAATTAATTAGATAGGATTGCACTTCCATCTCTGTCGAGGGTCACAGAGGGGCATGAATCGTTGATAGGATGTAGTATATCATACTGTCAGTGTTGAAACTTCTACTTTAAAGAATATTTCCAGGGTCCATCTTCCTATATTATGAGATTTTGCTTCGAAACGTCTCTCTCTCTCTCTCTCTCTCTCTCTCTCTCTCTCTCTCTCTCTCTCTCTCTCTCTCTCTCTCTCTCTCTCTCTCTCTCTCTCTTTACCTTCTGCTGTCGATTCGTTCCTTTAAATACAGCATTTTCCACAAGCATAGCGAGCACTGCATTAATGAACGGCCCATGCCGCTCTCTGTCCGGACATGACTCCCACCAGCAGCTTTCTTCCAAGGTGCTCATGTTCGAGTCCCTTGACGGAGCATTCATGACGTTCTTCTGGTCTACAGAGTTTTTCAAGTTGTTGATGTTTTTCACCGGGCTGAGTTTTGATTCTCTAGATGTAGCATTTGTAGCGTTCTTCTGATCAGCACAGTTCCCCCAGCCACCACTCTTTTCCATCGGGCTAAGGTTCGATTCCATGAACGAACCACTTGGGGTGTTGGTTCTGCTCTCGTTATTCTTAGTTGCTGACAATCTGTGGAAAGAAAATGAAGTGAAGTAAGTACCAGACTAGGCGACTATAAGGATCTAATTTCATTGTTACTCCACTGTAATATACTGGTGGAGGGTTCTTGTATACTCTGTCATTATCTAGTGCGCACCACTGGAAACCTTAAGTGCAGCCCCGAAGTGTAGTCAGTAACGCCTAGAACTTTCTGGGGAAATAACGAGTCATAAGTATGGGGTGAGAACTGCGCAAAGAGAGAGAGAGAGAGAGAGAGAGAGAGAGAGAGAGAGAGAGAGAGAGAGAGAGAGAGAGAGAGAGAGAGAGAGACCAATAAAGGGCAAGGCTACTTTTTTTTTACAGTAAAGGAGACAGCACAAGGGCACACAAAAAAGGAAACAACAATAAAAAAAGCCCGCTACTCGCTTGTCCTGTAAAGAATCCGAAGAGGTCGTCGAAAGAGAGGTCAATTACGTGAGAAGAGGTGTCTTGATACCTTCCTCTTGAATGAGTTCAAATCGTAGGCAGGAGGAAATACAGATGAAGGAAGATCGTTCCAGAGATTACCAGCGTGAGGGATGAAAGAGTGAAGATGCTGGTTAACTCGTGCGTAAGGGATTTGGACAGTAAAGGGATGAGCTTGAGTAGCGAGTCGTGTGAGGCGGGGCCGCATGAGGGGGGTAGGCATGCAGTCAGCAAGTTCAGAAGAGCAGTCAGCGTGAAAATAATGATAGAAGATAGAAAGGGAGGCAACATGGCGGCAGAATTTGAGAGGTAGAAGACTATCAGTAAGAGGAGGGGAGCTGATGAGACGAAGAGCCTTAGACACCACTCTGTCCAGAAGAGCTGTGTGAGTGGGGCACCCCCACACGTGAGATGCATACTCCGTACGAGGGCGGACAAGGCCCCTGTATATGGATAGCAACTGTGCGGGGGAGAAGAACTGGCGGAGACGATACAGAACGCCCAACCTCGAGGAAGCTGATTTAGTAAGAGAGGAGATGTGAAGTTTCCAGTTAAGATTTAGAGTTAAGGATAGACCGAGGATATTTAGTGTCGAAGAAGGTGACAGCTGAGTGTTGTCAAAGAACAGGGGATAGGTGTTTGGAAGATTGTGTCGAGTTGATAGGTGGAGATATTGAGTTTTTGAGGCATTGAAGGACACAAGGTTCCTTCTACCCCTATCGGAAATGATAGCAAGGTCTGAGGTTAAGCGTTCTCCCATGTTATAATCATTGTACTGCTGAAAGGAAAAAAGGCCACCATTTGTCTCCTCCATATAATTATCATCTGCTGGCTAACTGTCGTTTCCAGAGCCTGCAATGCGGGCAATGCCATACCCGCTGCATGCAGATGGAGCATGTTCAGCCACGTAACAATGTCGGGAGTGACCACACGCTGCCCTTAGTTTCAGGAATGGCCACACGCAACACCTATAGTGTTAGGAATGGCCACACGTTACTTTTGGTGCCAGGAGTAAGGGAGTGAGGAAAGGATCGCACCATTATGGGATTATGTCAATGTAGACATTATAGCTCATCAAACAGGTTATTGTCAAACAGGAGAAAGTTTCTGTAGAGATCTGGATCTTCAGCCAAAAACTCCCTCATCAGTTTGTCATAATGGCCAAGCATTGGTCTCTGTTGCAGGTAAGGCTTGACCCACACCCGGCATGCTTTTCTTTTCTTCCATTGCCCGTAGCTTCATCAACAGTCGGGTTAACTCCAGTGTGTGTTGCAATGCAGTCTGCTGGCGGTAGTGAAGGTAAGCAATCACAGAATTCTTACAATGCAATTCCCAGTATACCTCAGGAATTCTTCTATAACTAAACCAGTTGATTTACTCGTATTTCCTTTGCAAAGATTTTTACCTATGCCCTAGGATTCATCAGTCTCGTCATTATGATAAATTCCTGCCTCAAAACCACCATCCAAGTCTTTTTTTCTTTTTTTTTTTGGCCTATGGCGCCGATAGCATTTCTTTGTGGGGCCTGATGGTCGGTCCCAGCCCGCTGTGGTGCAGGCAAGTGTTTATAGCGGCGCCATCTTGCTTGGCTCATGCTGCCCCCCCCCGGAGCTAATCTTTGATCCTCTCTTTAGAGAGAGAATCAAGAGTCCGGGTTGATCTTCAGGACAGCATGTGGGTCGTCTTAGGCCACTCGGCATTGTATGAAAAATTCAAGCTTGTGGCGGCGGGCGGGACTCAAGCCTCAAGCCCGCGTCCTAAAGCACGGTGGTGTGGTGTCATGAGACATCCCGGTATCGTGAGACATCCCATCCTGAATACATACATGAATTTTGACACGGTACCGTGTCTTTTGTCGACTGCTTGTCGGGATCTGTCCCACACAAGTTTATTTATTCTATTATAAAAGCAAATGATGACGCATGTATGTATATAACTAGGAAATCAACAATCACTCTTCTTTTTCTTCTTGTGACCTAATAAGTTTGCATCGCTTTTTCAAACTTAGATGCTTCACTTACTTACTCTACGATACTAAATTTTGGATTCCGCGATGCTAAGTTAAGGATAGGATGTCTCACGATACCGGATGGCAGATGACACCACACCGGCACGCTAACCACTCAGCCACCGCCTTCCCTCCACTTATTAATCCATTTAAACACCTCAGCCATGTCCTCCCGCAGTGTACGCCTTTCCAAGGAGTGCAAGTTAAGTCACTTAAGTCTATCCCTATATGTAGATTCCTAAGTTCCTGGATCATTTTCGTCATTCTTCTCTGTATTGCTTCAAAGGAATCTATATTTTTTTTTCTGTAACAGAGGCGCCAAAACTGAACAGCATACTCCAGGTGAGCCCCAACCAGTTTCGAGTACAGTTTATGGATAGCTTTTGAGCTCCTGTTGCTTACGCTTCTCGAAATAAAACCAAAAACCTTATTTGCGCGGTTTCTAGCGATTGCGTAGGGTACATTGATTTCTAGGTCAAAGGTCTGAGTCGCACGCACACCTAAACAGCCTAACTAGCCCCATAAAACGCACACCTAAACCTCTCCCGCAGCTGGAGTGATTAAGGGGTGCGTCATCAAATGTGTAGGCAAATTATTTGGGGGGTTATTAATTTCTTCCCACTCTAATTAAGGACGTTGCATTTCTCGATATTGAACTGCATCATCCATTTGTCGGTCCACTCATACAGAGTAACTCGGGCCCAATCCGATTACCACCATTAACCTGAACCTGTTGCGTTCGTCTATTCATCCCTCCGAAATTAATAAAGCAGTTGCGCGTGGCCGTGGTGCTCATGTGGTGAGCATGTGGTGGAAAGTACTACCCATTTATAGACCAGCCTGAAAGGAAGGATGAACAGCTGGGTGGGCTGCACGCCGACTGCCCGGACCGGATTCGAACCTGGGCCCGTGGATTCCTGGCTTGCAAGGCTAACCACTGCACCACGGAGGTGCCTAACTGTGTCGTTCCAACTTAGGAACAACTTTTTACACCTGAATTTATTTTTAACGGCATTTGAATGGCTGTAGGTTTCATGCATTTGTCTTGTGCCCCAAACAAATGTTCAAGGCAATCTTGATTAACGCCGCGCATTTCGTAATCGAACTTCTTATTCCTTGTTCCAACTTGAAGGCCCTGGCACTTGTCTACGTTAAAGGGCATCTCCCATCTATCAGACCAAGCTGAATTTTTTTGCAAATCCTCTTGGAGGCTTTGCCTGTCTTCATCAGTGTGAACCGAGTTACCAATCTTTGTATCGTCTGCAAATTTACTAATGCGATTATTGAGTCCAACATCCACATCGTTGATGTAAATAATGAAGAGCACTGGGCCAAGAACCGACCCCTGAGGGACGCCACTCTGAGTTAAATCCGTCGATCACCACTCTTTGTTGTCTGTTGCTCAACCAGTCAGCGATCCATTGGTGTACTTGACCGTCAATACCTATTTGTATTAATTTACAAAGTAGTTTATGATGTGGAACTTTATCAAACGCTTTCTGGAAATCAAAATAGACTATGTTCAATGATTTGGTTACGTCATAAACTGCGAAGAGGTCGTAATAAAAGGTCAATAGGTTTGATAGGCAGGATATTTTGTTATGGAAGCCATGTTGTGAATCCCCAATTAATGAGTGGCTTTCAAGGTAACTCACAATTTTGTCTCTAATTATGCTCTCTCTCTCTCTCTCTCTCTCTCTCTGCTAAATTAGAAGGTGTTCAACGTCGGGCAACAAAAAAATATCCCTTCTTTGCTCAACAAACCCTACGACGAGAGGCTTTCCACCCTTAACATGTTCTCTCTTGAGAAACGTCGCTTCCGAGGAAAACTGATCGGATGTTTTAAAATACTTAATGGACTTACGAATGTGGACAAATCATTGAAATCAAAATTGTTTATGGTCGATGACACTTTGCGAACGAGGAATAATGGCACAAAACTTAACTGTAGACAAGTAAATTCAGACTGCACTAAATTTTTCTTCACGAACGTTGTAGTGCGAGAATGGAATAAGCTCCCGCCTTCAGTGGTCCAGTGTAACACGATTGACTCCTTTAAAAACAAGCTCGACCGACACTTCCTTCAACTTAAAATTAACTAGGGTAGAAATGCAAAGTTTTGGAGCTATTTGATTAATGTAGAATCACTTAGGTTTAAGGACAGATCACCTAGTCTAGACCATGGGGGTCTGTGTGGTCTGATTTGCTATGTAAATTCTATGTAAATTCTCTCTCTCTCTCTCTCTCTCTCTCTCTCTCTCTCTCTCTCTCTCTCTCTCTCTCTCTCTCTCTCTCTTCTCTTCTTAACGCCTGGAACGATTTCTACGGCCAGAGTAAACTTTTCCAAAGGGACGGCATACACCTGTCCCCCATCGGGGCAGCCAGATTCGGAAGGCTCCTCAACAACGCCGTACGTAACGCCCGAACAACAAAAAACGACTCTCAGCCACGTCCTTCCATCCCGCCCGTGTAAATAGACACCATACACCGCAACAGACTCGTAACATTGAACCCGCCAGTACCACCACCTCTATTACCAAGCTTCAAGATAACCTAAGAGTCCTTAGTTTCAATGCGCGTAGCCTAAGAAACAAGTTTGATGAACTGCGATGTCTTGCTCTGACAGAAAACTTTGACGTAATTGCTATAACCGAAACATTTATCGACACCACTAATATTGATTTAAGTTCCGAATACAACATATATGGCTACAGATTCTTCAACAATGATCGTGTAAACCGTAGAGGGGGTGGTGTCGCCCTTTTTGTCAAAAGCTACTTGCAACCCACTGACAAAACACCAAGAAACAGTAACGTTGAACATTTGTGCGTGCGAGTAAACACTGCAAAAGTCAATTTAAATATATCTGTCACTTACAGGCCTCCGGGGCAATCACTCGATGCCGATCTTGAAATGTACAGCGTCTTAAGGCAGTCACTTAATAACAGCGACTCACTGATACGAGGAGACTTTAACCTCCCCCATTTCGACTGGGCGACACTGTCGGGTACAGAAGGTGAGTCCCACAGAATGATCGAATTTCTAGAGGAAAATTATCTAAGCCAAATGGTTTCTGAACCAACTCGACAACATAACATACTTGACCTTGTTATAGCGACCCAAGATAACCTAGTCAGTAATGTCACGGTAGGAGAACACCTCGGTTCCTGCGATCATAAACTAGTGCGCGTTGACATTAGAGCTCAAACATCGGTGACTGAAAATAAAGTAAAGGTGCCCAATTTCAAAGAAGCCAACTTCGTAGAAATCCGACGAAAACTAATAGATATGCAACTATCAGATGACGGCAATGTATAGGACGCCTGGCTAAGCTTTAAAAATCACTTACTCACTCAGCAGGACACATTTGTCCCCTTGTGCGAGAAGCGAATTAACACTAATAAAAGTCCACCTTGGTTTAATAGCGAAATTAAACACTCAGTCAAGGAGAGAAAATTGTCTTACAGGTTAAAGAAAGAGCAAAGCACGCCCGAAAACATTAGACTTTACAATGATGCCAGGCGACGAGTTAACAGATTAGTGCGTCAGGCAAAACGTAGATATGAAGAAAATATTGCAGCCAACTGTAAAAATAATCCGAAATCCTTCTTCAGTTACATAAACAACAGAAAGGCGATCAGAAGTGGAATTGGACCTTTAACAAACAGCGACGGTGCACTAGTGACTGACAGCCAACACGTTGCAAACCTATTAAACAATTACTTTTCCTCGGTGTTTAATAATAACAGTCCTCCCGCCACCACCAACAACACCAGTACTAATGTAAATCCCGAGCATGCATTGTCTAACTTTGAAATAAAACCCGATGAAGTCCTTAAAGCCCTCAAATCACTTAAAACTAATAAAAGTCCTGGACCTGACAAAGTATATCCAACTCTGCTGAAAGAAACAAAGTGCGAAATACTCTCCTCCCTCACAACCGTATTCAATATGTCCTTGCGACAAGGCATCGTCCCTTCAGATTGGAAGAAGGCTAACGTGACACCGATTTTTAAGAAAGGAGACAAAAAAGTACCAGGTAATTACAGGCCCATTAGTCTAACTTCGGTTGTAGGTAAGCTACTTGAGGGCATAATTAGAGACAAAATTGTGAGTTACCTTGAAAGCCACTTATTGATTGGGGACTCACAACATGGCTTCCGAAACAAAAGATCCTGCCTATCAAACCTATTAACCTTTTATAACGACCTCTTCACTGTATATGACGTAACCAAATCACTGGACGTAGTCTATCTTGATTTCCAGAAAGCGTTTGATAAAGTCCCGCATCGTAAATTACTTTACAAATTAACGCAAATAGGTATTGACGGCCAAGTAAACCAATGGATCGCGAATTAGTTGAGCAACAGACAACAAAGAGTAGTGATTGACGGATTTAACTCAGAGTGGGCTCCTGTCACTAGTGGCGTCCCTCAGGGCTCGGTCCTTGGCCCAGTGCTCTTCATTATATACATCAACGACGTGGATGTTGGACTCAATAACCGCATTAGTAAATTTGCAGACGACACAAAGATTGGTAACTCGGTTCTCACTGACGAAAACAGGCAAAGCCTCCAAGAGGATTTGCACAAAATTTCAGCTTGGTCGGAGAGATGGGAGATGCCCTTTAACGTAGACAAGTGCCAGGTCCTTCAAATTGGAACGAGGAATAAGAAGTTCGAATACGAAATGCGCGGCGTTAAACTCAAAAGCGTTCAATGCGTCAAGGACTTGGGGGTCAAAATCGCGTCAAACCTCAAATTCTCACAGCAATGCATCGATGCAGCAAATAAAGCGAACAGAATGTTGGGCTTCATTAAAAGAAACTTTGTATTCAAGAATAAAGATGTAATACTCCCGCTCTACAACAGTTTAGTCAGACCCCACTTGGAATATGCGGTACAGTTTTGGTCTCCCCACCATGCAAAGGATATTGCTAAATTAGAAGGTGTTCAGCGTCGGGCAACGAAAATGATCCCTTCCTTGCGCAACAAATCCTACGAAGAAAGGCTTTCTACCCTTAACATGTTCTCTCTTGAGAAACGTCGCCTCCGAGGAAAACTGATCGAATGTTTTAAAATACTTAATGGTTTCACGAATGTAGACAGATCAACATTGTTTATGATCGATGACACTTTGCGCACGAGGAACAATGGCGTAAAACTCAAATGTAGACAAGTAAATTCAGACTGCACCAAATTTTTCTTCACCAACGTTGTAGTGCGAGAATGGAATAAGCTTCCACCGTCAGTGGTCCAGTGTAACACGATTGACTCCTTCAAAAATAAGCTCGACCGTCACTTCCTTCAACTTAATATCAACTAGAGTAGAAATGCAACGTTTAGGAGCCTTCTGATTAATGTAAAATCACTTAGGTTTAAGGACAGACCATCTAGTCTGGACCATGGGGTTTGTGTGGTCTGA
>NC_066511.1:8602789-8605289 GCF_024679095.1 Eriocheir sinensis
AAACTATCTTGACTTGTTCCACTTATTCTTTTCTCTCTGTGATATTTCTCAATATCTTTCATGAGTAAAGTTACTATAGATGAGTTTTCTGCTTCATCATCACTGCTGGAGGCAAGAATAGAGGTCATTGCTTCATCTAATGTTCCACAGGTGGTAGGTGTTTCACTCATATCATCTCTTCTTCGTTTCCTTCTTGGTTCTCCATCTTCCTCTTCTAGAATAGTCGTCTGACGAAGCTCCTCACATACTCTGGCAAGTGATGATTTTACTTGATCAGTGACGTGAGATGAAGAATAAAATTTACTCTTGTATCTTGGGTCAATATATGTTGCAATTCTGTAAAGATCTTCTTGCATTGCTTCTTTCATGAAGTTTACTGCCTGTGTTGCTTGTCTGTCTTCATTTAACTCAATCACTGATCCTGAGCCTGGTTCATCTTCAGAGCTTGTATCTGAAGTATGAGTTTCTTCAACAGGGTTAGAAACTACTGATGTGGTATGCTGAAGAGTGTGTTTTAAGGACTTTACAAGTGGAATCACTTCAGCTGCTGTTGATGTGGAGTCACTAAGTTTTTTTGTGATATCTTCATAAGGTTGTAAGGCTTGTACACATTTATGCATAATCAACCACTCAGTATTGCTGAGCTGTTTGATTTTGGAGTTGGTAGCAGCATACACACACACAGATTCCTTTATTTCTAGTGTTCTTCTTAGCATGTGTAAGGTGCTATTCCATCTTGTGGGTGTATCATGAATAACAGAGAGTTTAGGTACTTGCAGCCAGTCCTGAATCTTTTTAAGTTCATCTTGTGCCATAGTTGAGTGATGAAAGTGCGTAGCAATACTACGAGTTTTTTTGATCATGTTTTCTATATCACAATGTGATGATAACCCAGTTTTAGCAATCAGCTGTATTTTATGCACAGTACAATCCAAATTATTTACACCTGAGAGAAACAGAGCTTTTTTCATATTTGCTCCAGCATCACGCAGAACACAGTGCACATTTGTACGAGATATGTCCCACTTCATCAGCATATCATCAAACATTTTGGAAATATACTCTCCTGTATGTCGTTCTTCCAGTGGTTCAGCACCTAGCACAAAGTTTGTTCTTTCAAATTCCTTATTTATGGTATGTGCAGTTAAACTCAGCAATGAGACACCTGCTGAGGTATCTGACCACACATCAGTTGTGAAGGAAAGTTTGTTGTCTTGCTTCACTTCATCAATTATTTCTTTTATTTTCTTGAAAACAGACTCATACATATCACTACATATCATTGATGAATAGAAATTTCGCTGCTTTAGACTGTATAGTGGAGCAGCTTCAGTCATCAGTCTCATGAATCCTATGTCCTCAACATGACTGAAAGGCAAATCATCCATGACTAACATTTCTGCAATGCATTTGTCCAGTTTCTTTGCCTTAGGGTTAGAAGCATCCCGTAATTTTGCACTCTGAAAATACTCAGCAACATTCCTTTGCTTAGCATCTGTCTTTGCTTTTTGCAAAGGTGTTTTTTCTATATTTATTTTTTCTTCCAACTTCTTTGTCTCTTTTGCCATTAACTCTTCAAACTGTTCTTTATGCACTGATTTCAAGTGGTTTTTCAAAGATGTAGTTCCACGTCCCTTTCGTGAATAATCTTCTTTGCACAACAGACACTGTGCTAGGTCACTTGACTTGCTCATAAAATATTTCCACACTTCACTGCTATGTGACGCCATTTTTCAGCTGCTGTAGCAGTCAGCACAGAACAATAAGGCTTTGTAAACTTGATTATAATATCCTTTTAAACCATCACTGGCAAACTGTATTATCAGCGAGGAGCAAAGCAAGGAAGGAGCAGTACTTCTTCCTTCGAAGGCAAACTCTTACCAAACTGATGACCTAGCTGCCAGTGTACTGTGTAGGACTTATGCTCAGAATGCCAGTTTACAACTTATGGATCACTATTATAAATTTTCGAGATGCTTAGCAAATGTGAAAAGAAAATTACTTTCTTCTAATGCTTCATTGCATTAAATTCTAGTAAGAAATACATCGAAAAGCCCTCTATAACAGTAATAATGATAATAATAATAAAACAATAGCTAATATTACCCTTCCTCTGTGAAAATCTTTTCATCGGCAACTCACTGTATCAAGGGAAACAGGCGACAACAGGAAAACTCGTGCGATAAGAAGAGCTCAGCGCTGCCGGTTCATATTTTTTTAATATTATTATTTGTATAATTATGGAAACATTCGCATTAAAAGTATTTAAGGAAGAAGCACTGAATTCTACCGTGTGAAGTGGGAATAAGGTCTAAGACTGCAATGTACGACATTACTCAGCCACACGACACACATTACAATCTCTCTCTCTCTCTCTCTCTCTCTCTCTCTCTCTCTCTCTCTCTCTCTCTCTCTCTCTCTCCAGCAGTAAGGCATCGGGGTGAAGGTGACAAGCAAGGGTGATAAGCCTCCTCTCTATCTCCCTCTTCACCCTCCTCAC
>NC_066511.1:8607789-8612789 GCF_024679095.1 Eriocheir sinensis
AGAGAGAGAGAGAGAGAGAGAGAGAGATTTACATTGAAACCCCAGGGTCCAGGCTAGGTGGTCTGTCCCTAAACCTAAGTGATTCTACATTAAGCAGATGGCTCCAAAACTTGCATTTCAACTCTAGTTAATATTAACTTGAAGGAAGTGACGGTCGAGCTTGCTTTTAAAGGAGTCAATCGTGTTACACTGGACCACTGAAGGTGGGAGCTTATTCCATTCTCGCACTACAACGTTGGTGAAGAAAAATTTGGTGCAGTCTGAATTTACTTGTCTACATTTAAGTTTTGTACCATTGTTCCTCGTTTAACGCAGCGCATTTCGTAATCGAACTTCTTATTCCTGGCACTTGTCTACGTTAAAGGGCATCTCCCATTTATCAGACCAAGCTGAAATTTTGTGCAAATCCTCTTGGAGGCTTTGCCTGTCTTCGTCAGTGTGAACCGAGTTACCAATCTTTGTGTCGTCTGTAAATATACTAATGCGATTATTGAGTCCAACATCTACATCGTTGATGTAAATAATGAAGGGCACTGGGCCAAGAACCGAGCCCTGAGGGACGCCACTAGTGACAGGCGCCCACTCTGTGCTAAATCCGTCGATCACCACTCTTTGTTGTCAGTTGCTCAACCAGTCAGCGATCCATTGGTGTACTTGACCGTCAATACCTATTTGTATTAATTTACAAAATAATTTATGACGTGGAACTTTATCAAACGCTTTCTGGAAATCAAAATAGACTACGTCCAACGATTTGGTTACGTCATAAACTGCGAAGAGGTCGTAATAAAAGGTCAATAGGTTTGATAGGCAGGATCTTTTGTTATGGAAGCCATGTTGTGAATCCCCAATTAATGAGTGACTTTCAAGGTAACTCACAATTTTGTCTCTAATTATGCTGTCTCTCTCTTTCTCTGCTAAATTAGAAGGTGTTCAACGTTGGGCAACAAAAAAATATCCCTTCATTGCTCAACAAACCCTACGACGAGAGGCTTTCCACCCTTAACATATTCTCTCTTGAGAAACGTCGCTTCCGAGGAAAACTGATCGGATGTTTTAAAATACTTTATGGACTTACGAATGTGGACAAATCATTGAAATCAAAATTGTTTATGGTCGATGACACTTTGCGAACGAGGAATAATGGCACAAAACTTAACTGTAGACAAGTAAATTCAGACTGCACTAAATTTTCCTTCACGAACGTTGTAGTGCGAGAATGGAATAAGCTCCCGCCTTGACTCCTTTAAAAACAAGCTCGACCGACACTTCCTTCAACTTAAAATTAACTAGGGTAGAAATGCAAAGTTTTGGAGCTATCTGATTAATGTAGAATCACTTAGGTTTAAGGACAGATCACCTAGTCTAGACCATGGGGTCTGTGTGATCTGATTTGCTATGTAAATTCTATGTAAATTCTCTCTCTCTCTCTATATATATATATATATATATATATATATATATATATATATATATATATATGGGGAGGCGGAGGCTGACTGGTTAGCGTGCCGGTGCCGCATCCGGGAGATCCAAGAGGGACGCGGGTTCGAATCCTGGCCGCCACACAGCTGGGATTTTTCAGTCACCGCCGAGTGGCCTAAGACTACCCACATGCTGTCCTGAAGACCACCTATCAGCCCGGACTCTAGATAACCTCTCCAAAGAGAGGCTCAAAGATGAGCTCCGGGGGGGCATTATGAGCCACAGCAAGATGGCGCCACTATAAACACTCGCCTGCGCCACAACGGGCTGGGCCGACCATCAGGCCCCACCAGTGAAAAAGCCTGACGGCGCAATAGGCTGCGACGTTAAAATAAAAAAATCTCGTTTACCAATAAATAAAACAACGAGAATGATGAGCTACATTTTTATCAACAATAGTGTCACTTATTATATTGAAGTGTAATTGTTGCAAGTCCCAGAGAAACACAGGTAATTTACGATAATTGAAAGAATAGCTCAAGCATCGTGGACCCTGTGACCCTATCGCTGGTGACACCTGCTAAGAATAAATATACCTCATTACACCACAAATTTACTGATGTCTCTTTACTTACATAGAATGTATTGGATTTAGCTATCTCAAGCAAAAATTATTGCTCATAAGGAAAAACTGATAAACTTTCTCATCACGCCGCCAAAGCCAAGAGCCGCCGAAACACTTGATTTATATTCATTGATCGAAACTTTTGCACAAACAAAGATTATACGAGATGCGTTGTAGTAGACGTAATTGCACATGTTTGTAACTTGAAGCTGTGGATATTGATGTGACGAGCTATCCAGTGGATAACTCTGATGGCGATAATACTGCAATTGTAGGTAAAGGTAGGTCATATTATGGTATTATCATACGTCATTGTTGTTCTTTCATGTTATGCATACAATATGCATGAATATCTTATTCCTGGCAACAAAACACCGGTTATGCACGTCAATTTTTTTTCTTACAGTACAAGATTACTTGTGAATTATTATCTCATCGGAAAAATGAAAAGTATTTTATCTATTCCTTTAGTTTTACAATAGGGCTTGTGTTTGACCGAGTTTAACAATTCTGAATTTTATACGCTATTTTGGAATAAACTATATTTTAAAATATAGATCAGGGAAGGTAGATTATAGGATTTTTTTCCGCTTAAAAGACTCGCGAAACATCCGGTGAAATTTAAATGGGAGCCCCAAGGGCCTGTGCTGGGGGCAGGGTCCCCCCCATTTTTATTATTTGTCGCCACCTCAAGGGTGGGGACACGGGCAATGTAGAGCCCGTCAGGGTTAATTGCGTATGTCGCTCCGAGGATGGACCATACATAGGCCCTTGTCGGATGATGGCTCATGAATGGGAGGGGAGAATGCCGACAGACCGACTCTATCGGCTGACGTTAGGCGAGCCGACCAAGTCGGTCTGTCGACGAGAACTGGCGTGTCTCTGAGGGTCCCCGATGGATTAGGTACGGCACTGCTTTATACTCTGGTGTTCAGCTCTCCCCTTCCCGCCAGATACTGTGGGCGCACTCACACGAATGAGTGGCTGTCAGGTAGCCGGTACAAGGTAACAAACAATATTATTTGTCACCTTATTTACAAGTCTCCCACGGACGAACAGCAGCAGAAGCAGCAGCATGAACAGCAGCAGCAAGACCCTCTCCACAAATGCTCTTAACTCACCGGCGTTCCATGTCACACTGGGGGATGCAGGGCTTTCATCCCTCTTATAATGCCCGCCCGCTGGCTGCGTCCGATTCGATCATTCGTTCCTCATGTCACCATCTCAATTCCTCTAGGAAGGACATTGCGGCAGAGTTCATCCGTAGACTTGCGTTAAAGGCAACGACAATCACCACTAAGCAAGCTAATGCATGGCGCTTATGTGAATTAGTGTATCGTTCGGCATGGCTTTTTATTAGACACGACTTGGCTTGAAGCCACCTTTGCGGGGCAACGAACGAACCTCCCTTATTCAATAGAAAGCCAATCAATCCGCTTCCTTTTTAGTATTTTTACGTAATACTCTGTCCATCATTGCTCCTTTGTTGGCCTATATTCTTTTACGCAAGCGAATGACTGAGTTACATAACTGTAGTACTGAACATATGCATGTACAGTACGAAGTGTGTACGAGTGAAGTATATACACTATTTCCTTGGAAGCACTCCAGACGAGACTTCTAGACTACAGAGGGAGACACAAACTCACAGTCATATAACAGAGGTATATAACTCTGTGCACAAACTACAAGACTCACA
Organism: Eriocheir sinensis; assembly: GCF_024679095.1. Lineage (NCBI taxonomy): Eukaryota > Metazoa > Arthropoda > Malacostraca > Decapoda > Varunidae > Eriocheir > Eriocheir sinensis. Next base: position 8,611,539 of record NC_066511.1, read on the forward strand.
AGCTACACTGCTGTTAGAAATAAAGGGCGCAGTTTGTCTATTGTTTTGATTATCACCTGCTGGTTTATAGTCGTCCGTAGAGTGTGCCATAGTACAGAACCCACTGAAAGCAGATGACACATGTTCAGATACGTACCTATATTTTGTCCATCTTAGCGTATACGCAATGCACACTGCTACTACTCAACAAGACAGCATAGGGATGGCACCCAAGGAGACTGAACTCCTTGATGGTCGAAGTGGTTCTGTAGCAGAGGGCTTGGAGAAAAAAGCTGACACACGCAAATTTCTGAACTAAAAAAATCAGAAAATAATCATATACAACCAAACCTCGCTTTACGAATGGGTTACATCCTTGAGAAACTCTTCGCTAACTGAAAATTCGTTGTGCTAAGCAATAATAACCTGGGGTCAACGGAGTCTTTGTCTTTGTATCTTTTTTAAGACTAACCCTTAATTTATGTGGACCCCTGCCATTTATGGGGGCTGTGTAGCCTACTGAACTCACCCCCCACATCCCCTGCATACAACGCAAATTCATGAGTAGATCAAGCCTACCTCCAAGTCGATAATTTTGAGTTCCTTTACCAATCAATCCTTCAAGAATCTAGTAAATGCATTGTGAAGCACAGTTATGCAGTTTACTTCCCCTTACTACTTCTTCTTGAGGGCGAGTATAGAAGAAAGGGTATCGGAAGGACTTAATGAGCCTTTCTCCTCCCCCTCACCCCCCGCATACAGATTTCTCCACTTTGCAGAGAATAAGCAATCTTACAAATGACAGCACTTTAAATTCACACAAACAGCACCGCAATACCAATAAGATCATAATTAGTATTTATATTTTCCGCATGCACACACACACACACACACACACACACAGACCCATCCAGAAACACATGCTAACGTGATTTGTAGTGAATTAAGTAGTTAATGGCTAATATTATACAATTTGCTCTCTCTCTCTCTCTCTCTCTCTCTCTCTCTCTCTCTCTCTCTCTCTCTCTCTCTCTCTCTCTCTCCTTTAAAAACATGCTCGAACGAAACTTCCTTCAACTTAATATTAACTAGAGTAGAAATGCAATTACTTAGGTTTAAGGACAGATCACCTAGTCTTGACCATGGGGTCTGTGTGGTCTGATTCTCTCTCTCTCTCTCTCTCTCTCTCTCTCTCTGACCCAGCCCGCGCCAGTATTCGGAGGATTGGGCACGATTTTTTTGTTTTATGTTCAAAGCAGTTACAAGTTATTG
>NC_066511.1:8617789-8722789 GCF_024679095.1 Eriocheir sinensis
AGAAAGTAAAATTATCTTTTCATGATCATTGTTGACAACACCAAATCTAACATATGCACAATATATAGGACATGCATAATTAGTCGATATCCTAAATTAGGATGACGTAATTGATTTAATTTATACTCTCGTATGATGATGACGTCATCGCCCGCGCACCATACCTATTATTCAGCCCTGACTCATTCTTTGCCTTTCGTGGTCAACATAACGATAACAAAAGCTGTCCGTGGACTTCTAATGCATGATAGTGATAAAGGGAAGATGCCCACAGCCTATAACTACCGAGGGATAGTGGGAGATGGAAAAATAAGAATAAATAGCCTCAGAATAGTCGTGTTTTGTAACTCCAAGCTCCTCACTCTTTGCCGCCGATCGCAAACATCATTGCCTTTCTTGGTCAATATAACGATGACAAAAGCTTCATGTAGACTTCTAATGCTTGGAGGTGATCAGTGGAACATGTTCACAGCTTATAAGTGCCATAGAATAATCGAGGAAGGTGGGGAAATAAGAAAATATGGCTTTGAAATGGAGGTGGTGGTCGGGTGGGTAGGCTAATCGCAGCGCTGCCAAACATTAGGCTATGGTCCAGTGTTCGTAGAGGCGTCCGGAATTTTGATAGTTCAGATATGGCAACCCTACACATGAAGGCATTCTTCATTCATCATCGTCACTGAGCAATTTTACTATATATTTCAGTGCCCATGCTTATGATAAGAAGCCACAATAGTGAATAAAAGGTGTTTAATGTGAAACCTTATTATTTGATCGTTTCTTAATCAATAAAACGCTAATGCCAACTGTCCATTAGAAGACAATTCATCTAATGACCCAGAATATATATATATATATATATATATATATATATATATATATATATATATATATATATATATATATATATATATATTGATTGATTGATAGTTTATTGTTGCAGGTAAACAACAAGGTAGAAGGGAGGAACATGCCATCCCAACCCCCAGGCAGGACAGAGTGTGATTATACAACTATTAATACATGTGTTGGTAGCACCATGAAATTAAAAAGATACAATGGTAGGAAGGAAAGCACAACAAGGGAGGGGGCAGTACCTCCCCCTGGACAATAAGACAATAAAATGTGGGGACGGAGAACATTGCCCAAGCACTAGATGGGACGGTAGTTATAGGCTGTGGGCATCTTCCCTTTATCACTATCATGCATTAGAAGTCCACGGACAGCTTTTGTTATCGTTATGTTGACCACGAAAGGCAAAGAATGAGTCAGGGCTGAATAATAGGTATGGTGCGCGGGCGATGACGTCATCATCATACGAGAGTATAAATTAAATCAATTACGTCATCCTAATTTAGGATATCGACTAATTATGCATGTCCTATATATTGTGCATATGTTAGATTTAGTGTTGTCAACAATGATCATGAAAAGATAATTTTACTTTCTGTTTGAGTAATATGTCGATAATTGGACTTCATTTGACTCTTTCCTTGGTGAACGAAAACACTTTGTGTCAAAATATTTCGACAAGTCTTCGTAAGACATCATTGAATATTTCTTTTCTATTTTTTCCTAGCTTCTAAAATATATTTAGTTATGATGAAGTTGCAGGAAAATAATGGTACTCTTGAAAATATATAACGATACCTGGGTGATCGAAAATAAACGTACACGGCGACATCACTTCATATCGCGACTGTACGTGTCAACGTGTGGTTTTTCAGGTTTTATAAGTTTTCTAAAATACAGATAATGAAAATTTGCATTCATGTTTTTTTTATTTGAGATGTCAATATAGTATCGTTTTAGCCTATCGGACTTATCGCTTGCTAGTATCGGAATTGTGGATTTATATCGGCTATCGGTTATCGGTTATCGCCTATATTTGTGTCTCCAGTTAACGTATATCGGTTATCACCGATAAAGTTTTTCATTATCAGTTATCGGTTATCGGGAATAAGGTTTTCTGTTATCGTGCCCAGCAATGCTTATTATATTGAAGTGTAATTGTTACAAGCCCCAGAGGAACAGGTAATTTACGATAATTAAAAGAATAGCTCAAGCTTCGTGGACCCTGTGACCCAATACCCGCTGGCTGGCAACTCTAAATATACCTCATTGGCAGGGAAATGAATGTTGTTGTGGACCATAAGTTTACTAATACCAGATCAGTATGTAGCAGAGTCCCTCAGGGCTCTGTGCTGGGTCCCTTACTTTTTCTTAGCTATGTAAATTTCCTCACACACAACATAACTGCCTCTACTAAAACAAGTTGTTTACCACCCACTCTGAATTCCCTACGGACGATGCCTCTACCCCACTGCAGATGGAGTTGGTGGAGCTACAGTGAAACACAATGAACTCAGTGCAAAGGTCCATACCTCTTTTCCACTGTCCATTGTCCACAACCTCGTCCTCCCTTCTAGTAATTTGCCAAAATACATTGCACATGTTCAACACAACCAGGCCATGTTTGGAAGCATTGACTGTTGCAAACTGCTCTTCTCCAAAATGAAGGACATGAAGTCTTGACTTCACTCCCAACTCAAGGACCTCCACCTTATTGACATTATTCTGTTGTCTACTTCATCCATCAGACCAGACAGTGAAACACTTCATGGCAAACAGCAACAATCGTCTCACTAATCTGTATGTTTTTCACTACTTTTCACATATTTTTTCACTTTGGGGTTCTCATTTTTCACTCTGGCCCACAGCCTGCTCGCAATAGTGCTTTGAAAAGGTTGCCCACCCCTGCTCTATGCCATCATCACATTTACATCTGGTGCTGATCCACATTACATTTTTGCAATTCTTCATATTAACCTCTCCATTTATTTGATCTAGTGCAGTGGTTTTTAACCTGAGTTTGACCGAACCCCAGGGGTTCGGCGAAGATCCTCCCTAAAGGCATTGCATTTTGCAATTGAATTTTAAGCAAATTTTCTTTAATATTTTTATAGATTAAAATGGAATCCACTATTTGTATTATCTGAAATCAATATACTCTTGAATTATTTTTCTTCCATTAGGGAGAGCCGGTATGATTCGGACACTTTTTAGAAAAATATTTTTAGAAAAAGAAGTTTAAGAAGTAGTGTAATTATGTTGATCTCAAAATGTTCCTCCATCATTTGGCTCTTCAGGCTGCTAATATGACACTCGTAGCTATTTCCAGTTTTCAGATGTAGGTGATGAAAAACAAGTTTCTAAATCGTCCGAACCATCCCCACCCGCGGTGATGGTTCGGCCAGGGAGGAGGGATGATGCGGACACTCATAATACTCGCCATAATATTAATATAACTTAAGTTTGATTGGCTAATAAACAAGATTATATATACTACAAGACATTTGTTTAAGGACAAAAGTATCCTCTCAATATTTAGAGGGGGAAAAAATAAAAGGAGAACTACAAGAAATATCTCAAAAATTTTGGTATTATGGCTTCCTTCTCTTTTCACAAGCATAATATCTGAATATAAATCAACCAAATTAACCTTTTTATAACCGTTGCAACACCTATAATGTTTAAATTGATATAAATTTAATAAAAATCATGAAAAAATCAACCGTCCGAATCATCACGACTCTATAAAAAAACAAATGTGTGGTCACGTCCTTTTCCAGCACAAGAGCTGGGTGATCGTGATACACGGCAATACCTTCGCCGTGCATCGCTGCGTCACCGAAATAATTTACATCTCGCTAATTGGCACGTTTTTGAAGTGAGAGCTTACGATACACCCTGAAAATATTACATACGAGATGTAAAAAAACATATAATAGGACTTGCATCGAAAATAACAGCTCTGAGGGCGTGGTTGTCCCTTTGTGGGCCAAGGCAACAAAGTTTTGCACATTCACACAAAATCTCGAGGCACTCAGTCCCATACACTTTACAATAAGTGCTATGGCCGGACCATCCCACTGTCCGAATCATCACCGCTTATAGGCTACTTGAGGGGTTTGGCTACTGTGCGGAGGTTTTCGTTAGGGTTCGGCGTCTCTGAAAAGGCTAAGAATCACTGATCTAGTGGGTGTAGATTTCCATTTATCTTATCCATTCCATTCTTCATAATTCATCACATCAATATATCTTTAAAAATACTTAAATTTTTTACTGGTCTTTTTCTCTCTTTAAATTAATTCCTTTCACCTTCTCCCCTCTACTCAACACTTATGCTTATGGCATATCCTGCAAAACTACTTCCTATGCTATGGCCCTTGTTCATCTCATTCAAACTTTTAACAATCTTCATTCATCTTGATCTCTATTGCCGTTTGCTTCATCTTATACTCTTTCTATATATCTATACCGATAGACATGTTACAATATGTACTATGAATAGATACTGATTGTACGATGACTTATCATAATAGGCGCACCTAACATCACCAAAATGTGGGGTACAAACTTGGCACAGGGACTGTTTTTTGGGGCCATTGAAGGTAACGGGCTAAAGAGTGGCCTATCCGGATATTTTGTTTTTATTTATTAATGATCCACGAGACATCCGAGAGTTAAATCAAAGTATGTGCTTATTTTTGTATTCATTCATACACACACTGGTAATATTTCTGTGGGGTCTGATTCACTTATTAGAGTGAAATTCACTTGTGAAAATCAATCACAAATTCGTGTCACTGGTAAAAATGAAACTAGTAATTTAAGTTTTGCCACCATGAAATAAACACAAATAGATAAATATGAAAGCTCACGAAGTCACAATAAGCGACATCACCTGCTTTGCACAGTAAAAATATGCTATTTCAGGTATCTGATACCCTCAAAATGGGGTGCATGCTGCCTCTGGCCTCGGAGTTACAGCCTCAACGTTGTCAGATTGTCGTACTCAGCCGATTATATTTCCCGACTTCCTACCCCAAACTGTCTTCTGGACACCAATAAGGAAACTAATTTATCGTTATCGTTAAAAGAATTAGATTCTGATATTTCTTGGCAATAGTTAGGCGTCAGAAACAGGTAAATACTATGCTCTAAGTACGACAATCGGGCAATGGTGGCTATACGTATTTTCATATTGATGTTCTGTTGTTTATTCAATGTTGTTTTCAAGAAAAAGAACACTCATAATTTTAGTTAGTTTTTGGTTATAAGGATTCTTTACAAAATACAATTATAACACTAGCCTCCTCTACCTTAGGAAATGTCCTGAATTCCTGGATCAGCTATGGTGATGTTAGGTGCGCCTACTGAGTGTACTACTACAGTAAAAGTCGGATCGGGAAGAAATTTTCATTAGAATAAAGGAAGAATGACAGTAGTGTGAGAACCAAAAATGGTGTTCAAAGAATGGTACACTATTTCTCACATGTACATTTTAAGAAGATATATGATATATATATATATATATATATATATATATATATATATATATATATATATATATATATATATATATATATATATATATATATATATATATATATATATATATATATATATATATATATATATATATATATATATATATATATATATATATATATATATATATATATATATATATATATATATATATATATATATATATATATATATATATATATATATATATATATATATGTAGGTAAACATACATTAAATAAATCCACCAAACAATATATTCCATTAGTACATATAATGTTCTACAAGATGAAAGGCAAATTATATTTCTTTACTTCCAATATAAAATATCTGTGACTAGAAACAAATTATTAGCTAAAAACATTCTAAAAAGACATATGCATACAAATCAACCTTAACAGTTTCATTATTCAGGACAAAAAATAAAGTTACAAAAGGCATGCCCACTATGTGCCTTCACACTATGCAAAAAGCCTACTACTACATGAGGACCTGAATATATAACTCACAAACTCAAAGTGCATGTCAAACCCATACTACAACAGGTGGAGGCAACAAGTGAACTCAATCCAATGTGTATGCTGACTGTGCACCACTCACCCCATACTCTGTGCCCATCATGTCAAAATTGCCTCTGCCAACATGCCTGTTGTTGCTTTTTGAAAGGATTTTTCAGTGAAGGATGCACTTGACTTCCTCCTCAGTGCTTGGACCAGGATCAACCCTGCTACAATAAACCATACCTGGCAGCTACTTGTGTCTCACTTGTGCAGCAGACAGGCCACCATTCAACCTCCTCTGTGCAACAGACAGGCAAGCATCCAACCCCTGGCAGATGCTGAGGCAGTTACACTATCAGCCGCACAAGCTATGCCCAACTTCCAGCACTTAACAATTACTGAGATTCAGGAGACACACACTGCTAGAGTGGAGATGGATCCCAACACTATATTGCAACAGTGTGGTCAATGCAGTGTCCTATTGAAACAGCAGAGAGGAGCGATCATCAGTGATGACTATGATAACACTGAGAGGGAGCCCAGGTGGTCCCATAGGCTGCCCACCCTACACCTAGCTGGCATGACCACAAGACAAACTTGACTCACCCTGCCTTGGAAACCTTGCTACGTAAGTCCTTCAGGACAATTGTCTACTGCTGTATTTTGAGTACCCATATTTTTGCTATTTTAGCTATACACTGGGGAGGGTTCAGTTCACTTGTTAGCCGTACATCTCCCCGCAGGTTGGGTGTGTGACTCAAACCTGACAGTCAATCTGCTGAGTCCAAGAAAAATGGCTACCCGTCACAACAACTTCTGGGCTATTTGGCTAACACTTGCCTTCTTGATGCAACTTGTTAGCTCCACTGTGTAATGTTGCACAATGTTATATGACTAATGGGTTAACTAAACGCAGAGCTAACAATTCTTATTTTCCCTATGTTATGTCTCTAAGGTACAAAAGAGGTCAGTCAGATAGGGCAGTGCTGCCCATATACTAATTTTCTCATAAAGACGTGTATTTCTACTATGTGAATTCCTACTACCTGAGCTTGAATGTCACCCATATAGTCGCATAGTAGGTGTGCCTACTGTATTCGATATCTGGGAATAGGGATTGGAATGCCTTCCATGAGAGCTCTTCATTACCACCAATCAGTTACTCAGTCTTATTTTTTATTTTTTTTTAAACACAATAACTGTTTGATTTCTACCTTTTTATTTATATTTCTACCCCTTTCTTGGGAGCCATCTCCCATGAATAGAACTTTATTTCACTTTATGATATTTGCTCCTTTATCTAATGAGCCACACTGTAAAATCAGATCATTCCTTCATCCAACATTTTCAATTTTTTTTTATTTCAATACCATAGTATAAGTAAGTGAAAGTAATAATTTCCTTGAAAATGTCTGGCCCAAACTCCTCCCATTGAAATGTCTAAAATAATTAACCAAATTGAGTAATTATAATCATTCAGCTTTTTTCAGCACTCATTAGTGGGTGCCTTGTCTCAAAATTTTCCATTCCATTGGCTTGACTATTTTTGTCACATAGTGTGAAAGTAAAAGAATGAAAATTTGGGTTTAAAACTGCTGCCATTATAATATAATGCACATGACAATTTTGTAGGTAAGAAGGCAAATAAATATATAATTAAATATCACTAAAGCTGATGGGGTATTTGCCAAGAATTGATACAAAGAATATTATTTCTGCATCAGTCAGTTGCTAAGATGACTAACAATCCTCATAGCTCACTTATATGCATTTTTTTCATTTTTTTAAAATAACATAGGAAGAATTACTGTTCTCTGGAACTGGTAGAAAATTTTGTTTCTACAAGTCATGTTGTTTTAAAAAATTTAGGTATTGTGAATTTTGTTTAAGTTTTCAAACACTGAATGGCAAATCAAGTAAACTTATGATTTCCAGGAATAAAACAAATATTTTTTTGTGAAATTTGAAATAATGGGATTTACTAATACCCTGTATTCCACTGTATGCAATTAAGAGCAACTTAATGGGTTGTAGCTCCAATGATACATGGCTGAAGTAGAGACTGGGCCCTTCTCAACTATTTTTTTCAGAGAACAACCGTTAAAGTTGTCATATTGCTTTTCCAACTACCCTATAAGGTGAAAACATAGTAATACACTGATGAAAATAAATACTGGTCACCTGAAATAAAGGGACATGTTAAATGGTAAAGTAATAGTATTACAGCTATAGCCCAAAGAGTCAATGTACAATATATTCTACTAGTCATATAATTTTTGAAGCTAAGTGAGCTGACATGTAAAAGGAAGGTACTCATTACAACTCCAGCCCTAGGCAAGTCAACACCAATTATTTCTCAAGCAGTTGCATAATAGTTAATCTTGTGAACTTAAAAAAAAAGTTATTAGTGAGAAAAATGTATACTTCTTTCTACTATGACTCATATTGTACCCTTTTCAGTGTTAATATATATATATATATATATATATATATATATATATATATATATATATATATATATATATATATATATATATATATATATATATATATATATATATATATATTCTTACAACAGACTATCAAATGTTTCCACAATGTCACCCAAAACATCACATACTTTATCTAATGCATCTCCCTTCTCACTGTTTTTCTGTCCTGAGGCACTACTGACTCCTCCCTGTCTCTCTCCTGGAATGGAGGGAATAAGTGGGGGAGGGAGAGAAGGCTGTGCACCAATGAGAGGAGGTGAAAGTGGATCTGAAGTGCTTGAATCAAGATGAGAGGAGAGGGAATGGTTGTTGCCTGTCTCACATGCTATACTGGGTATCTTTCCTCCCTGTACAGTGAATCCAGAATACTGCAATGACTGTGAGCCTGATGCTTGGATTTCAGTCCTTGCTTGTGAACCTGAAAATTGTGTCTTATTCTGGGGAGGAACACCTGAGAATGGCTGGCTTAAGCCAAATATGCCTTGACTTGATGATGCCTGGCCTGACCTCAATTCTGATTCACTCTTTGGCTGTGAATTAGATGAAAACGGTGTCCTATTCTGTGTCTGGATGCCTGAATATGGCTGACTAAGAAGACCAAACACTTCTTGACCTGATGTTTGACTTGACCCAACTTCTTCCAGACCCATAAAGTCCTGATTTCTCACATTTTTGTATGAGTCAACAGGTCGCATGGGGTCAATGAGGTCAGGGAGTCCAGAGGTTGACTCCAGTAATCCACCATCAGAATCTTGGGAGTCAGGGTCACATAAGAGGTCAACATCTGACCCAAGGAGGCCCAGTGACCCATGTAAGCTGGTTCCACCCTCTTCGTGATCTAGGTCCAAACTGAGAAGGTCACTCTCTGAGGCAGTAAGCTGTGATGTGGTGGTAGTGCTGGTGGCTTTGGTAGTGTCAGGCAGATCAGGTGAAGTCGTCTGGCTTCCACCACCATCACCCAGTTGTTGCAGGAATGAGAGTGACTGCTGAGCTGCCAGTATGTCAGGGCTCAGAGGTGGAACCTGTTGAGTGTGCATATTATTGTATGAGCAGTATCCCCACTACTGTGACATTTATTATCACCCTTTCATGTAATAAAATCAAGTATTAAAGGCAATATTACATAAGCACTATTTTGCTCAGTGAGTAAGCATATTTTGAGCAACTTTCACTGAGCTGCTCAGGGTACTGATTACACAGTGACACTAGTTTCAATGAGCAATCTTGATCTTGAGTTTGATGAGTAACATCAGGAATTTAGGGTTTTAGTCAGCTCTGTGTGACCAAAATAACACAGCAGTTTGGAAGGAAAGTTGTAGGCAGTGGTACTGTGACGATGCCTCAATACACCTACAAAAAATGATGTAACACTTTTAGAGCTATTATGGTGCTTCTGGTGGAGGTAGGGCATGCTGAGCAAGAAAGAAGTAGAAGGAATGGTTGAAGAGACAGATGGAGGACAGCCAGTACAGTAATCTTGTTCATGAACTAGCACTGGAGAATGAAGAAAAACTTCTTGAAAATATGTACATAAGACCATAAGAAGTCTGCAAGAGGCCAGTGGACCTGTACTAGTGACGTACTGGATATCCGCCTCTGCCTCCGTGGAGTCTCCACAGTGAAAATAATATCCGCATTACAACCCACATCTGCGTTTTCAGACAACAAAAGCTCCGCAGCATTATCCGCCTCTGCGTTTTCTGATAATAAAAGCTCCACATAATTATCCGCCTCCGCGTCAAAGAACTGCAGAGGTTGTGGAGCTCCACCCATCCAATATTTCTTCTTTCTTTTTTTTGTCATAATCCCTTTTCTTTATTTTTTTCATCCACATCTCTCCTCTCTGTTCCTCTCATCTACCAGTCCCTGTTCCTCTATATTCATTCTCTCTCTCTCTCTCTCTCTCTCTCTCTCTCTCTCTCTCTCTCTCTAGCTACACGTGCTTTGTTATATAACATATGTACGTGTTAAAAAAAATTCACATCCACATCAGCAACCGTGGAAATGGAGGTAAAAATCAACTGCACTTGTGTCCACATCTGCAAAAATTGATATCTAATCTCCGCAGTTTTATCGGCAACTGCATTTTATGAAAAACAGATATCCAGCTCCACCTTCGCCTCTGCGGAGCTCTAAAATTTAGTATTTATTACATCACTAACCACAACCCTAACCCCACCTAACATCACTGTCCATGAATTTATCTAATCTATTTTTTAATGTGACTATTGTGTTGGCACTCACAAAATGACTGCCAAGCCTGTTTCACTTATCTACCACTCTGCTGGTAAACCAATTTTTGCCTATGTCCCTGTTGAATCTGAATTTATCCAGTTTTAACCCATTACTATGTGTCCTTCCCAGTTTTCTAACCATCAGAACCTTATTAATATCCCCCTTATTAAACCCCTTCAATCATTTATAAACGTCGATCAAGTCTCCTCGCACCATTTGCCTTTCTAGAGAATACAAGTTTAATTGTTTAAGTCTTTCCTCATATGGCATGTTTCTTAACCATCCAGTCATCTTAGTCATCCTTCTCCGTACTAACATTTTTATATCTCACACACTGTAAGTTTCCAATAAGTTTCTGTTCCACTCACCACGCATTTCTCAGGTCCGACCGGCCTTTTTTTTGCTGCCTCATAGATATATCGTACTCCAATAAATTTGGTATCAATGGCTTCATAAGGACTTGTACTAAAACATGCGCAAAATAAAAAAGAGGAAAAAATATATATAAACAATACAAACTCGTTTCAAGTCTCTGTATAGAGTACTGTAGACAATAAATCCTAAGTACCAACTATTCCCCACTCGCTAGCTTGAAATTTTGTGGGCCAACTTTTTTAGCCGAATATATGTTTCGAAGCGGAATTTAGTGAGAATTCTTATGGTATCCTCAAAATCCTCATATGCCTATTAGTTCCCGAGTTACACCAAGAAAACTGTATTTTTATCCTCTCCCGTCAGAGTAGGGTAACAACTAAAAATCGCTCCACGCTCCTCATCTACGCTCCTTAGAAAGGTTGTCATATGTTACCATTCTTTCGCTCAAGTATTCCATCACACTCCTCCAATTTTGCTGGGAATCATACTCCTGCACTCATAGCATCAACGTCACCCATGTGCTTACACAAGACTGAACCTAGACATTTAAAGAAAAATCACCTTTTCCATTTTTTATTTACTCAACTGGATAACACTTTTTTGCACTCTGCTTTTACTCTATAGTGACTTGTGAAATCAATTACTTCACTTTTTTCTCTCTTAAAAACCATGCATTATCTTACTCATGCCTACATTCACCACATGTACACCTACGACTCTTTTGCAATTTCAGCTCTCAATATGTACAATGTACAATAATCAAAGTTTTTTTGCCCTACCATAAATGCACTGCACTTGTTTACATTAAAATGTAACTGCATCTCATTAAGCCACTCATATACTGTATATTTTTCTAACCTCACCACCTTGTTGGGGTATGATCAACCAACTAATTTTGGTGTGTTCTGCTAACTTATGTAATAGTTCCCTAGAAATTAATCAATAATTTAGATTATACATACTAATGGTACCAACAGTGTAACCTACACAACCCAACTAATGTTTCCTTGATTTCATAACAATACAGCAATTTTTATGAGTACAAGTTGGTAGGGAAGCACTAAGATTTACATTCTGCCAAAAAATCCTGTGCCAACTAATGCTGAAGCAATATTAGGCACCAAGTAAGTTATGTTTAAATGTATCATATCCCAAGCATGCAATATTTATGAAGATTCAAGCTCCAACACACAATGATTAAAGTTTCAGCCCGAAACATATTATGTTCAGGCAGACTTAAACCTCAAACAAGCCCTTTTCTCAAGAAGATCAAACCCCAAGCAAAAAATGCTTAAATGGATGCAGACCAAAGGTAATCACACTGATTTATTCAAGGGGAGAGTTCTCTGTGAAATAATAATCATAAAAATAAAAAAAACTACGAAATTGAATTCTATGTTATGGGAACACCATCTGCCCAAGGACATCTTATGGTGGATTTTTTTTTGTTATTCCATAAATTTAAATGCCCATAGCTAGTGGTTCTTTGAATATCAAGTGGGGGGCAGGGATGGAGTATTCAAATACATTTGGATACTGTATTTAGGTGTATTTGCATTCAAATAATTATTGATAGAAATCAAAGTATTCTTATTCGTATTCAAATCTGAGTCTGCCTCCTGGGCAGACATGTAATGGTCGTGTATTTACATATAGTATTTCCATGAGAAACTGGCGGGTGGGGTAGTGGCAGTTGCGGAGTTAGCCCCGCCCCACACCTTGCCACACACTCTCAACACCTCTCGCTTCCTCTCATATGTCAGCTATTTACCACCTTTAAATGAATTTAATTAAATAATTGGATAATCCAATAAGGTCATATAGTGTTAGGATTGTTTCATTTTTAGGATAATAACAAAGATTTTGTATAAATACCACGACAGTTGACACCGTTGGAATACAACGTTGTCAAGTGTCATGGTATTTATACAAAATCTTTGTTATTATCCTTAAAACGAAACAGTCTTAACACTATATGACCTTATTGGATTATCCAAATATTTAATTAAATTCATTTAAAGGTAGTAAATAGCTGACATATGAGAGGAAGTGAGAGGTGTTGAGTGTGTGGCAAGGTGCGGGTGTGGAGCGGGGCCACTGCCGCCAATACCCCACCCGCCAGTTTTTCGTGTAAGTACTATAGTACAGGTTCATGAGCTCATTTATCTGCTGCATAACTTTAGAACAGTGCTATACCCAGTTATGTCAGGGTATTTTTCAATGAACAGTATTCATGAATAAATTCATGAATACTTTCAAGAAGTATTCATATTTGTATTCAAATTAAAACCATTTCAGTGTATTCAAATTCATATTCGTATTCATTGAAATTTGCAGTATTCATATCGTATTCGAATACACAACTCTTGTATTCACTACATCCCTGATGGGTGGGTGTGGCATGCCAGCCATAGAATATTTGGTGTGAGTCAATATTGTGTGCTTTTTCAATAGGGCAAAAATAACACCAATGCAATCCTGTAAATCTGGCGATCGTACTGGCACCTCTGGGTGTCTCGCCCACTCGGCTTTCAGTGCTAAGTGCACTGAAATGTCATTTGCTAACAAAGATGTTTAGGAACAATGAATATACAAAAAATGGCTTTGAACTCCAAGAGAAATGAAGGATAACACCAAGCAAACCCAAAAGGAAGAAGAGGAAGGAAGATGCTAGTACCTACAAAGAAAGGATTTTCTAATCAAACCTGGTGGCAACAATCTGAGGTGTGGTAAGTCTTGATAGCTTTGTCCTCATACAAATAACCTTTCAAAAATGGGTGCCAGGTGCCAGATTATTATGTGCATGCATTGGTACATGGTTAATGAACCTGAGCAATGATACAGTAACAGGTTCGTAGCATTGTAACTTCACTTGGTTGTAATGTGACATGAAAATGGAAAGAAAACTTCAATCACATTTTTCACAAAAGTACATATAAAAAATTACAAAATGCATCTACTCCTATATTTTTGCATGATTTTAATAAAACTGAGGATTCAAGAGTTGAAATATCATGGAATAAAAATATCCTGTTGAAAATTTAAAAAGGTTATATTTTTTGTATATTGTGAAAAACACATATAGAACTAAGTACAAGGGGACCCAGCAATTAGTGTTTTTCTAACTAGCAATTTCAAGTCTAGAAATAAGATAGAAACAGTCCCAAGTCTCGAGTTTCATAACTAACGATCAAAGCCTCGGAACTAGTGAAAATATTCCCACTGGATGAGAGGAATAAGTGGGCAAATTGTCACACACACACACACACACACACACACACACACACACACACACACACACTCAGACACTCAGACACTCACACACATACACACAAGCATGCATGCATGAAAGCATGAATGTACGAGTGCACACATATACATACACACACACAAGCACGCAAGCATGCATGCATGAATGTATGAGTGCACACACACATATACATACATACGGCCCAGTAGCTCAGTGGTTAGAGCATCTGCCTCACAATCTGAAGGACCGGGGTTCGATTCCCCGACCGGGTGAAGATAAGTTGGGTTTATCTTCTTTCACGTGTAGCCCCTGTTCACCTAGCAGTGAGTAGGTACGCAACATAAGGCAAGGAGTTGTGACCTCGTTGTCACGGTGTGTTGTGTGTGAGTGGTCTCAGACCTCCCCAAAGATCGGTCACTGAGCTCTGAGCTCCTTCTGTAGGGGAATGGCTGGCTGTCTCGAGAGAGACCTGCAGCAGACCAAGAGGTGAATTACACAAACAAACACACACACACATACACACACACACATACACACACACACACATACACATACACACACACACACACACACACACACACACACACACACAGTCGAGAGCGAACGTAAAGTAAAGACTGCCACCGACACCTTACACTCTCCCCCTGCTTTAATGGACTAGGAAATACGACTCGTTGCCTATTATTGTGAGGGCAGGGCCTTGGGGGTAACAGCAGAATAGGTCCTGTCTCCTGAAAAGTAAAATGAAAGTGTGCCAACTGAAGTGAAAAAGTGCTGAAGTTGAACTTGTTTTGGAAAATGGCGACGGGATATGGAGAAGAGATATTTGAAGCGGAGGGCTTTACTGGTATCTCAGCAGGCTAAAGGTTATCTCTGGGAATATGGACCAGGTTGAGATGATTGAAAACAGAAGGGGAAGATTCAAAGAAAGAGGAAAGGGGACTGAGAGAGGATTTGAGGAGATTCGTAAACATTGTTGATGATCTGAGGAAGGAATTGGTAGCAAGAGGTGAAGTTAGAAAACTAAGGGAAGAAAATTAAAAACTGAAAAAGGGAGGTGCCAGAGATGATAATATTGATGATAAAGTTAGTGATCAAGGAATAATTACTGAAAAGGGTAAAGGGAAATCAGTGAAGTAGATGTGGAAAATAAGATTAAGAAAATAGTTGATGTAGAAATAAATGCACTGAAAAAAAGGAAAAAGGTAGTTTCAAAGAAATTCTGGAAAAACAAGAAAGGGAAAGAAAAGTAGAGATGGAGTGTGAGGTTGTTCAGGTAATAAGAAAGAAGGAAGATTTGGTTGGTTACAGAAAGGTCACAAGTGGAGTGCCACAGGGATCAGTGTTAACTCCAATAATGTTTTTAATATACATAAATGATATCATCACTGATATGCTGGAAAAGTAGAGTTACATGAGTATGTTTGCAGATGATGCCAAACTGCTTAGAAAAATAAGAGATGATGATGATTGTAATAAGCTGCAGGAAATTTTAAATGAGATACATGAATGGAGTAAAGAATGGGAATTGGAGTTTAACCCGGTAGCTGCGGGGATCATGTTTCTTAAAGGCCCCTCTAAGCAAATCATCACTCATGCAAACCATTTCATAATACGTATATATCAACGCACTTGTGATCATTTAATGCATCATTAATTTGGTGGGTTTATATCATTGCAAAAATCTGGCCCGTCGCTGGTACACGGTAAGGCCACAAATTTGGCCCGTCGCTGCTACTGGGTTAACGAAAAGAAATGTCACAAGATGAAAATGGGAAAAAGTAAAAACAGACCATGTGGAGTGTATAGGACGGGAGGGACAACCATGACACAGTGAGTTTAGAAAAAGACTTAGGAATCATAATGCAAGGTACACTGACACCTGAGAAGCACATAAAAAAGATATTAAAAGAAGCATAGTTTGCTGCAAAATATTAGAGTGGCATTTCACTACTTAGATGGGGACATGATGAAAAAATAATAACAACATTGATTAGACCAAGGTTAGAGTATGCAGTAGTTGTCTGGTCACCACACAAGAAAAAAGATGTAAGTAAACTCGAAAGGATTCACAGGATTGCAACTAAGATGGGGGGGGGGGTTGTCACTGAGAATTTTGCCCTGGGGCGGCACTTAGACATGTAAGGGCTCTGCTTGAAGAAAGAAGAGAAAAAGGAGACCTGATAGCGTTGTACTGGAATACAAGTGGAATGGACGTATTGGATAGAAAAATTTGATCAAGACAGAAGGGAGGAGGACACTAAGAGGAAAGAGCAAAAAATTGAGGAGGAACTTGTTTGAAAGACATAAAGAAGTACAAAATTCCATACCAGAGTGTGGATAAATGGGATGGACTAAACAATGACATTGTTGAAGCGGGCAGTGTCCATAAAAATGAAGGAAACATTGGACAAATATAGATTGGGAGACAGGACTGTCTGAGCTTGAGCTCAGGCCCTGTATACTACAAATAGGTAGTAAATACACACACACACACACACTTCACACATGGATGCATGCAAATACACAAAACACACACTTCTGCAAACAAAAACTCACGTAAATAAGCAAAGACTTTAAGAAAGTGTGTACGCAAACCTCCTTTATCTTTAGTGGTGCTAGTGGTGCATAGTGACTGGCAGTAGCGGTGAACATACGATGTGCAGTAACCTGCCCAATGAACTATTTGAGGAAGCAAGGTGAATGCAAGCACATGAACCTTGGATGTCCAAAGACACAGACATTTTAAATACAAGATCTTTTTTCAATGTATAAAACAGCTAAAAAGCAAAATTAGTACTATGAAACATCAAAAATCATGTATGAGATAGTTGATGCTTTCCACTCTGGAAAATGCATGACACAACTCTGGACTATTTCACACTGAAAAAATCAGTAAAAAAATAAAGTGAAACATTAAATAATATAAATCTAGATACACAATAAAGAATGGAAACCCAATGAATTTAATGCCATTAAACTAAACTTTATGAAACCAAAAGTAAGAAATTGATACAAAAATTATATTTAGTTCTAAATTATGGCAAGGTTACTATTGGAGTTTTGGTCACCCTTTCCCACCTCTCAGATATATAAAAATGCCACTCTCAATGATCTCAATAGTTCTATCTTTATCAACAGGATACTTCTTAGCCTGTGCAGTGTTTAGATATGTATACCTCTTAGGGAGGCGACGTGCCCCCCGGTGTATGTCCCCATTCATTGACTGATCGATCAGGGAAGTGTTTAATATGTATTTATATGTTTGCACTTTCAAACAATTATAATGCAGTCATTTCTGTTTTCATATACATTTCATTACTCGAGCAGTATTAACAAAGTTTCTGGGGATGCATGTATACAGTGTTCACATGTACATAATGCACAATTTTATGTAGGTGTAGTTCTTTTGTAAGATTTCAAACATATTTTGCAGGGTTTTTATTCCTGTATCTACAATGGGGCACCGTGTCTAGCGATGATGAGACAAAAAATCGTTGCTAGTTCTGAAATGACTAGTTTGGGTAAGTAAAGTTAGGAGCATACACTATAGTTGTGAATGGCAGAGGTTCTCATCTCCATCCATTGGCCCTTTGAACCTGTGGTGGGAGAGAACTCTGACTCAAGGCCAGTGTAACATCCGGGTTACCACAGTTTACCTTCCCCAGGTTTCACCAGGTAACCATTTATCAACCATCATGAAAGGAAGGATGAACAGCTGGGTGGGCTGCATGCCACCTACCCTGGCCAGGATTCGAACTCAGGCCCATTTATTTTTTTTTTCAGCAAAGGAAGCAGCTCAAGGGGAAAAACAAATGGGGAAAGAAAAGCCTGCCAATTACTGGTCCTATAAAAGAAAGTACAGATGAGTGGCCAAAAGAGATGTCAATTTCAGATGAAGTGTCTTGATACTCTCCTCTTGAGCGAGGTCAAGTCATAGGCAGGAGGAAATACAGATGAAGGAAGGTTGTTCCAGGGTTTACCAGTAAAATGAAGATGCTGGTTAACTCTTGCATAAGGGATTTTGAAAGTATAAGGATGAGTTAGAGTAGAAAGTTCAGTGCAGCAGGGACACAGGAGGGGGGGAGGCATGCAATTAGCAAGTTCAGGAGAGAAGTCAGCATGAAAATATTAATAGAAGATAGAGAGGCAACATGGCAGTAATAAAATTAAGAGATAGAAGACTGTCAGTAAGAGAGGTTGATGAGACAAAAAGCCTTAGACTCTACTCTGTCCAAGAGAGCTGTGAGTGTGGAGCCCCCCACATGAGATGCATACTCCATACAAGGGCAGACATAGCCCTAAATATGGATAACATCTGGGAGGGGGAAAAGAGCTGGTGGAAATGATACAGAATGCCTAACCTGGAGGAAACTGATTCAATAAGATTAATTAAGATTTTGAGTTAATGATAGACCGAGGATGTTTAGTGTAGAAGAAGGTGACAGCTGAGTGTTATCAAAGAGTAGGGGATAAGTGTTTGGAAGATTGTGTCAAGTTGACAGGTGGAGAAATTGGATTTTTAAGGCATTGAAGGATACCAAGTTCCTCCTCCCCCATTCATAAATGAAAGCAAGGTCTGAGGTTAAGCTTCTGCAGCCTCCACTCTAGTCTTGGAATTCCTGTTGGGATGGGCTTCTGTTGAAAGAAGCTGAATAATGCAGAGTAGAGTCATTGGCATACAAGTGGGTAGGACAGTTTGTCTTGGAAAGATAATCAATGAATAATGGAAAGAGAGTGGGAGATAGGACAAAGCCCTGTGGGACACCACTGTTAACAGGTTTAAGGGAAAACAGTGACCGTCTACCACAGCAGAGATAGATCGTCCAGAAAGGAAAGTAGAGATAAAAGTACAGAGGGAGGGGTAGAAACTGTAGGAGGGTAGTTTAGAAAGCAAATTTTTAGTAAAAAATAAGAAAACAAACTTTTCGGAAGTTAACTTTTTTGCTATTTCACCTGCTTTTAACAACTAAACTTATTTATATATAAACAAAAATACTATTAGGGAAAGGCAACAAAAACACCATTAAATGTTTTGATTGAGCTCTCCACTGAATATAATGTTAGGAGTTGTAAGCGCTTCGCCTTACAGAGGCCTTGCACCACCACCCTCTGCACAGTGAGATGTGCAGCAGCCTCTCAAAACAATTTATTCCTCTCAGATTGCAGTAGTTCATGACTATCATTAAGGCCGATGGCACACGAGCTATGTGTGGTTGCCACGTTGTGATGACACGTAGTACCAGGGATGGCCCGAAGGGAATGCAGTTGGGGGGGGTAAGGTAAACTATGACCAACTCAGTCATTTTATGACCAACTCCAAACTGGTGGTGAGAAATACAGCCAGGGAAAGTTATTATTTATTTTTTTTTAGTCATGACTTTTGCTCCTTTGCGACATTTTATTATTATCTGTTTAATAATTATGAAAAGACCGAGATAATAAATGTCCCTAAGGCCTTAAAATGCCAAAAAAAAAAAATGAGTTTTAAAATGATGTGCATGGAAGGATTTGGAGGATCACCCAAACATAGCTGCAGGAGGCTGGTTCAAGAGTGATGATACTGAGCCAGTATACAGTTCGGCCATCCATGCTCCTGATCCTCCCGCCTGTGGCCATTCCTGCCTAAAAAAAAAAAAAAAAAAAAAAAAAACTCAAATTTTGACCAACTCACTAGGACTTTTGACCAACTCCATTGGGGGGCCATCCCTGCGTAGTACTAGGGATGTGGCTTCCCATAGGTTTCCAATGTTCTGAAGTGAACCCTTTCACACGAGCGACTGTGGAGAGGAGACGCAGAACCCCGCCACAAGTGGTGTAGCTTTGTGGCTTGGACCAGCACACACGGGTCACTTGTGGTCACTCGGTGGCAGGCAAAGCTGCAACCTGCCAATCCTTCACTAGACTGGATAAACTGAAGAAGCGTGTCGAGGAGTTTCTTTGCTGTGGCTAACCTTACATACGGGCGACTGCAGCATCGCTCTGTTGAGCCACAGATCACATGTAACAGCGTCATTAAAGCTAATTGTGTCGTTACGACGCAGCGACCACAATTCACTCCCATGCAAGTGACCTAAACCTAGTAAGTCCTTAGGTTTAACAGGACTGAAGGGGGGGCAACAGAGGCAACGTCACACAGCTGCATTCAGTTGACCCGTGAGTGAGGGGATTAACCTGTACAGCCCTGAGCTATTTTGAGCTTTTTTCACCTCAATCCCCGAGCCCCTACTGATTTTTTTCTATTGCATAAATCAATTGGAAATTATCTAAAACTAAGGGAAAAAGGTATAATAACACCCATATTGGCTTATTTTTGCCTCTACAAGGGATAGTTATGGAGTGAGCAATGGTGCGTCCTCCGGCCCAGCCAACAACCTCCCTCATCTTGCGGGCCACTTTGATGCTGTATTAGTCTTGCTTTAATAATGTTTGTAAGCAGTATGATTGTCTCTTTGACTACGTACAAGCACAACTGTGTAAAATTTATAGTAATAACTAAATATGTACTATTTTTGTGTGCAAATTTATACCATACATTCAATTTTATTGTTGCGTCTCCGTCAATCTTACTGTCACTCTTTATTGTCTTGGTAATAATATGTAAGAAACACAAAATGTTTTTGATACAGCCTAGTTAGCGTCCTTTTTCGCTCATTTAGAACTGCACTTGGGTATGCAGTGTTCACTATGCCTGTGGCTGGGTGTGGCACGAGTCAGGCTCGCTCTATCTCTCTCTCTCTCTCTCAAAGAGACAGAGAGAGCTACCACATGTCAAATTTGGAAACACTTGGCTAAAATACAAGCTGTGTAATTAAAGGGAGAAGTTGGTGTCGGATATAGACAGCAGCAGGTCCTCGGTGTACAAATGCGGTGTTGCCTATAGCCGACAGCGGGGGTGTACGGGTTAACTAAATGGAACAATGGATCAGCTGAGTGCAACAAGTATGGCATCCCATACAACAGCCCCCCAAAAATATTCCCTCAGCAGCTCTTATAGGCAACCTTTTACCAGAAAGAGTAATCATAGTTGAACAAAATATTCGTAAAAGGTAAGAAGATGCAAGAGAGCCGACTAATTAACGTGCTGTCCTGAAGATCCCCAATCAACCTGGACTCTAGATTAACTTGCTAAAGAGGATAAAAAATGAGCTCTGGGGGGCAGCAAGAGCCAAGCAAGATGGCTCCACTATAAGCACTTGCCTGCACCATAACAGGCAGGGGCCAACCACCAGGTCCCACCAAGAAAGCCTACCAGCACCATAGGTAAAAAAAAAAATAAGGCAGAGGTCAAGAATCCTATCATAAAAGATGAGCATTAACCTGGTATCAGCGACGGGCCAAATTTGTGGCTTTACCATGAAGCAGCGATGGGCCAAATTTGTGCCACAATATAACCCCCCCAAAAAAAGATGATACATAATCTGATGATAAATGCTTTGATATATATTATGAAATGGTTTGTGTGAGGGGTGATTTTTTCTCATTTTTCTCGCTTAGAGGGACCATTAAGAAACATGATCCCCACTGCTACTGGGTTAAAAAAAGAGAGAGAGAGAGAGAGAGAGAGAGAGAGAGAGAGAGAGAGAGAGAGAGAGAGAGAGAGTGAGAGAGAGAGAGAGAGAGAGAGAGAGAGAGAGAGAGAGAGAGAGAGAGAGAGAGAGAGAGAGAGAGAGAGAGAGAGAGAGAGAGAGAGAGAGAGAGAGAGAGAGAGAGAGAGAGAGAGAGAGAGAGAGAGAGAGAGAGAGAGAGAGAGAGAGAGAGAGAGAGAGAGAGAGAGAGAGAGAGAGAGAGAGAGAGAGAGAGAGAGAGAGAGAGAGAGAGAGAGAGAGAGAGAGAGAGAGAGAGAGAGAGAGAGAGAGAGAGAGAGAGAGAGAGAGAGAGAGAGAGAGAGAGAGAGAGAGAGAGAGAGAGAGAGAGAGAGAGAGAGAGAGAGAGAGAGAGAGAGAGAGAGAGAGAGAGAGAGAGAGAGAGAGAGAGAGAGAGAGAGAGAGAGAGAGAGAGAGAGAGAGAGAGAGAGAGAGAGAGAGAGAGAGAGAGAGAGAGAGAGAGAGAGAGAGAGAGAGAGAGAGAGAGAGAGAGAGAGAGAGAGAGAGAGATGTGAGAGAGAGAGAGAGAGAGAGAGAGAGAGAGAGAGAGAGAGCCTGCAATGTGGACAGACAAGATAATGAGAGATAAGAGCATTTAAAGAAGGGTCTAACATGGCTGACAATGAGATCAGAATGAGGTCTACATAAATGATCAAATGTAACACACAGAAAGAAAAGGAGAAGATGAGGATAAAATGACAAAGAACTTGTGAATATGGGAGGATAAATTTTTACTGTTTTAGAGGGATATCAGAATGGATAGAAGATTTGAACCTGTGAAGACAATGCATGGAAAGGAAAAATATAAGGTTTTATTTCTTACATGCCCATCCCTTTGAAGATCAAATGTCATAACAGACAGTAATAAAGCAAGATAATAGTTAAAAGAGGTCATGTATTGTCTTGCCTATACGTGCATATGTAAAAGTATATATGAACAAATATAATTACTTACCTGTGGAGTGAGGGGTGAGGGGAGGAGGGTTGAGGGAGGTAGCTCCTCATCTATGGCAACCTTACGGCGTGGATGGATGGTGAGGGGGGCTCGTTGCAGCACGCTTGTAACTTCCTCGCTTACACTTTCCTGAGTGTTGAGAGAAAGTTTTAAAAATTGTCCCTATTTTACATTTGCAGGAAAGTTAGTTGTTGCTGTTAATGATAATGAGACTGAATGAGGTGAAGATTTGTTTCCATTAAGGACACAAGTTAAGTCATTCCAAATATTTTTTAATATTTTCAAAAAATACCAATTTTCTTTACTAGTGTACCTTGCCAGGGACAAACTCTACTCCTTCCTGCACTACAGCCTGGCAAATATCTCCTAAGGTATCCCTCTTTTGTTCATATGTTTCACTAAAATACATAACTAAAGACTGAAAGCAACATTACTTGGCTACATCTTGTGTCATGTCACAGCCATATTTCGAGTCCTTTGCAAATACAATTACAAAAATGCAAATACTACTGTGGTCATCCTGATTGCAATCACTTTGGCTGGTATTCCTAGCGCTCACATTCGTCATCAGTGGGTGGAACCTCACTCATAGGAAAAGCAGATTACCAACGTATTAACAAAGAAATACATTAAGTAATGAATGATAGTTATTACATTTATCATATCAGAGGATCGTGGATGAGTTTGACACACAGACTTACATACTAGACTGCTCGTCCCCTATCTCCCTGTATTGTGCTGCGTGAAGCTGGCCTGGGGCCGTGGGTGTAACCAGTTCATCCAAAACCGACGACTTCACACACATCACTCCCACCCTGTTTCCTCACCCCAACATTCATTTTTAAGAAAACTGAGACCACCATCATCTTCCTTAGAAAATTCTGCATCACACAAGCATAAAATTGAAACAATAATGTAAATATACACATACGAAAATCAGAGTTAAATGAGGTAGGGAGTACATATTATCTTGCACTTATTTCCATTCAACTCCTTAGTACTCAACTGGTTTTCATTGCATCACTTTTATAAGCCCAGATCCTAAATCTGCATGCTTTTCTGCTTCTGATGGTGTCGGGTACGTCCCAAGGTAAAAATATACACAGGGTCAAAATCGCCTCTGAACCCAAGTTGCGCTCAGCCGGCGTTCATTTGCCTCGGCTATTGTTTATTTATTATTCAGACGCCGCTCTCGCAAAGACCGCTGTAGGGAGGGATTCCAGCTTACCAGTAATAAACTCCCGTGAACTTGTAACGACCGGAAATGTGCTACAGCTGTAATGGTATTTTTCCCCATGTAAATAGAGTTAACGGGATGTTTGCGTAGCCATAAATATGTACATGGGTTTCTCATGACATGTGACGGAAAGAAGGAAAGGAAAGAATGAAGTAGGAGAGAGAGAGAGAGAGAGAGAGAGAGAGAGAGAGAGAGAGAGAGAGAGAGAGAGAGAGAGAGAGAGAGAGAGAGAGAGAGAGAGAGAGAGAGAGAGAGAGAGAGCACAGCAATATGATTATAACAGTAGGCTATTGAAGGGACGCACGGATCAAAACATCGTCACGGAGCGGCTTATGTTCGGAGGCAATTTTGACCATATGTATATTTTTACCTCGGGACGTACCCTACACCATCAGAATCAGAAAAGCATGCAGATTTAGGATCTGGGCTTATAAAAGTGATGCGACAAAAAACAGCTGAATACTAAGGAGTTGAAGGAAAATAAGTTCAAGAAAATGTGTACTCCCTACTTCATTAACTCTGATTTTTGTATGTGTATTTTTACATTATTGTTACAATTTTATGCTAGTGTGATGCAGAATTTTCTCAGGAAGATGATGGTGGTCTCAGTTTTTCTTAAAAATGAATGATGGGGTCAGGAAACAGGGTGGGATTGAGGTGTGTGAAGTCATCGGTTTTGGATGAACTGGGCACACCCATGGCCCCAGGCCGGCTTCACTTGGAGGGCCTTGGTGAGCAGTCTAGCATGTAAGTCTGTGGTTTGACAGAGTGTGTAAGAGGAGAAAGCTGAGAGTGAATGCTGGAAAGAGTAAGGTTATGGTATCTGAGAGGGTGAGAGAACAGGTCATTGATTTTGCAAAGCCGTACAGAGTTAGAGCAGAGGGTACAACGAAGTGTAGGATAAGGTTAGGGGAGGAGAGAATGGAGGAGGTGAGTAAGTTTAAATATTTAGGGACAGTTTTATGTAAGCATGGCAGTATGGAAGGTGTGGTGAGGGAGAGAGCAGTGAAGAGTAGACAGGTGGTGGGTGCATTGGAAGAGTTATGAAAGGAAAAAGTGTGAGCATGGAGGTAAAGAAGGGAATAAGGAACAGTATTATCCTGCCAACTATGTAATATGCATCAGAGACGTGGACATGGAATGCAGCACAGCAATCAAGAATACGTGCAGTGGAAATGAGTTATAAAAGAGGTGCATGTGGTGTGTCAGGATGGGATGGAGAAAGTAATGAAAGCGTGTATGAGTGGTTTGGTATGGGTGCGACAGTGAAAGGAGTGGAGTGTGGAGTGGTGGAGTGGGTGAAGTGTGGTGCATTGAGATGGTTTGGACACATGATGAGAATAGGGGAGAATGAATTTGTGAAGAGAGTGTATGAGGGAAGGATTGAGGGAGGGGGTGTCAGGGGAAGACCACCTGTGAAGTGGATTAATAGGGTGAGTAAGTATTGGAGCGAGAGAGTTGGAAGTAGCAGGATTGAATGTGCTGAGAGGGAGTGCCAGAACAGGGAAAGGAGCAGCAGGTTGGTAGCTGTCACAACACTGCTAAGTTCACAGCGACAGTTACTTATGCAGAAGCAGCTACCATCCACAAACAACATTACTAGGTTTACCATTGCTTAAATTTATAGTTTTCATTGTAACCTGGCATAACCATTATAAAAACGTGAAATACAGGCCTACTAATACTCATACATTGGGATGAGGGGCTTACATAGCTACTTTTCAACATAGCCAAGTTTAAAAATACAGCCTTTGGTAATTGAAAAAATTGTTCTATTCAGGGATCCTTTAAACAAGAACTGCTTTAGGCTCTGGGGGTGGATCGATGTACAGTAGTCTCTCCATATACGCGTTTTTTTATGCAATGTTTCAGTTATGTACATTTCAGTATGTAAAAAATCAATATATGGAGCATTTATTATTTATAATAAGTATATATTAACTGTGTATAACATCTATACAAATAAAATAGAAACATAATTACTGAATAAAAAATATAAAATGGTACTTTTTTTTTTTTTTTTTTTTTTTTTTTTTTTTTTTGACAGTTGCACCAGTAGGCTATCTTGATGGGGCCTGCTGGTCGGCTCCAGCCCGTTCGTGGTGCAGCCAAGTGTTTATAGTGGCGCCATCTTGTCTGGCTCATGCTGTCCCCCACAACTCATCGTTGCTCCATTAGAGTTTTGCTAGAGTTCAAGTTGTCAGATGGTCTTCAGGACAGCATGTAGCTGGAGTTCAAGTTGTTCAGTGGTCTTCAGGACAGCATGAGTTAGAGTTCAAGTTGTAAGGTAGTCTTCAGGACAGCACTTGGGTAGTTTTGAGTCACCTGGCAATGACTGAAAATTGTCATCTTGTAGCGGCAGGCAGGACTTGAACCCAGCTTCTTTAGGACACTGTGCCTACACGCTGACCACTCATCCCCCAGAAGTTGCTCAGCTGGTACACGTAAACAAAGAGGTGGTGCCAGTGGTGGTGCAGTGTTTGCCATTTTCTTTTTCAACTTTCCAGTTGGGCAAAAATACACTAAGAATTATGCATGTACATGTACATGGGGAGGCAGTGGGGAGGCGTGCGTGCGTGGTGAGCATGAGGACCTAGCATGGACCAGGCTCCAGTGACCCAGTCCCACTGAAACACGCAGATTTTTCAAAACCATCAACGAGTGGTGGAAGATTATCCTCATGCAGCCCATATCTTCAATCAACCCTAACTTCAGTGACTTCAGTCAAGAGGAGCATCAGGAGGGCAGCATAGGCCAAGCAAGTCATATATCACGGCAGCCACTGTAAATAAAATTAGTCTGCACCGCTAACGGGCTAGGGTTATCGAAGAGGCCCCTCAAGACAGCCTACCAGTACTACAGGCAGCACCTAATAAAATATAAATAAATAAATAAATAAAAAATCTAATACATACTGTATTTACATTTATATGTAAGGTCACAGTATGGCTGCTTAACAGCATGAAACAACAGTAAACAAATACATCCTGCATGCATGAGGCCACCTAGTGGGACAAAATCTGATGTATGCCCGGACATGGCTCATTCATTTTGAGTAAGGTATGCAATGAATTTACAAAGCACTGGTTTAATGAATACTTTCAATAACTCTGAAAATGTTTTCAATCAAAATTAAGAGTCAGAATGAAATAGGCATATTGTATGGCAAAAGAAAACTGGGTAGTTTAAGTAAAGGAGAGTAAACTTTGGTTTTCTGTCATTCCAGTGTATACTGTACTTGATATGTTATACATGGTTATTCCTTACACACAGTCTAAGTTGGAACCTAACATCCATGTATGAGGTGGGATTACTGTAGTAACAAGCCATGCATGAATGTCTCACAACGACTTTTAAAAAACAACAAACATTCCTGTACATAGCCACCAGCATCTGTGCATTGATTAAAAAATACTTTGATAAATTAAGTGACATTTGTAACATTTCATGGCTATTTTCATCCATTTGTTTTCTGTAAGATAAACCACCTGGGGGAGACATGTGATGATGATAATTCATTGTTCCCAAATCGGAGAGAAATAGGAATGCTAGTATGTAATCATGATGCAAATGCGATGGACTAGAAATTTGGCCAATAATGCATAATGCAACATATGCAAATTCTTTTAGAAACTCTGTTTTATGGACAAGGAAGTGAGGAAGAAAAGCAATTTTTTTCTATTCACTTTCCCAGGTTTTTCTGTATTCAGACAGATGAACACGAACCACATTTCTATTCACTGTTAGTTTTTGTTAGTAACTACAAGGACACTGCATATGACAGAGACAGAGGGTCACCTTCAGTCTGACACCTCACAGACAATAGACACTTGGCAGGATATAAAATTTAAGCTGTTGAATATTGGACATTCTTGTCATTGCTACCTTGCATGTTAAAGAGTTAAGGTTACTAGACATGCAAACCTTCTGAATAAATTTTGTATAAACATATTCAACCATTCCTCTTGTCAATTCAAAAAACCTCCCAGTTCTTCTTCTTCTATCCTCCCTCACCTTCAGGTCATCCATCTCCTTCATCAGTTCATCAGAATGGCTCACCAGGTGATCCATTTTGGCTTGCAGGTCATCTAGTGTTTTCAGGTTCTGCTGCATCACTCGCATCCCCTGAGGACAAAGTGGACTGATAGAGAAACAGCTGGATATTGTAGTGGAGATTCATCGCCTGACCACATCCAATTTACTGTATTTCCTGCCATATAAGACGCACTTTTTTTCAAAAAAGAAGATTCGAAAAATCACCCTGTGTCTTCTACCCCGATGGTGCGGTTTTGGTAGGTCTAGGGGTTATTGTTACTGGTACAAAACCAACACCCAAAACACCTCCATTTTACACAATAATTCCCAGATGTCACCAGAATGAAATATACCGTATTTTGCAGTGTATAACGTGCACTGTTTCACTTAGAAAACGCCAAAAATTTAAGTTACCCCTGCGCGGTATACACCGAAGGAACAAATTTTGATTGATTTAAATAATGAATAGTGTGATGCAATAGAAAAGGAAAGTTTGAATAAGCAGAAGAGAGTAGGAGGACATGTGAAGCAGTAAAACCGCACAGGTCACAAGAAGAAGAAGATGCGTGGTGCAGAACTGTGTGAACACGAAACGACACCGCCGCTGCGCACCAGTCGCCAGTGTGCCGGGTACCTTAGTGGTGATGGTTAAGGCGGCTATTACATGGGAATAATTTTGAAGGAGCAGGGTGCTGCCTGACATGACTCTGCTCGGCGACCATGGGGCAGAGTTGGGCGGATTAGTCTGGAGCTATTTCTGCTGTGCAGCGGCCCGGTCAGCTTACATTTTCTGTGATACATGTTCGAAAGAACGAATATCCGTAGATGATTAAAGTGTTTACTGTAAACGCATGTTTGTTTCTCATTGTAAAAATAACTATATTAAAACATAATATAATTGACAGAAATTAATCAACATATATTTCTAATTGAAAGTAGGTATACAGTCCCTGAAAGTCAAGATCAAGACCAAGATTGCCCATCGAACGTAGCATTCCTGTGCGATTAGTTCCCTCAGTAGCTCGGTGAAAGTTACCGCCTGCACACTGCACAGTGAGTGAATCTACCAACCAACCCTTTTGTTTACCATTTCAAAATCACAGCTGCAATGGGTAAGAGCACAGTAACTCTTCAAAGCAACATACGGTATCATAGTCATAATTTAAGTAAGGTGGCCAAATGTAATACTGAAAATATTATACATTAACCCCTTCACTACGGCCAGGTCAAAACAGCGCTCCGCCCCATATCTGGGATGGCCGTGCGAACCAAATTTCAAACGTCACTACTGATTAAAACAAGTTTCAAGCAATAAACTGAACATAATCATCATGTATTACAGTACCCTCTCGAGTTTCGCACTATCCGAGTTTTGCAATCCTCAAGTTTAGCGCTTAGTTCTAAATTCTTACCATCACGACTTTCGCGCATTATCGCCACGAGTTTCGCACTGCTTTGACCTATCGGTCACGTCTACCTACCGTCGGCGTCATGCGTGCTGCCTTAAAAGGCGGTGTCCAACCACTGGGGCTATGGGCAACCGCGATTGCCCGTATGCCCAACCGGGAGCGAGTTGTTGGTTTTCCTTATGGATGGAAAACAATTGTGAGTATGAGCGTGGGTACGTGGGTACCGAACGGCTGCATGTAAACAAACAGACGACGGCAGTGGCTGCATGAGGAGTGAGGAGCAGTGGAAGATGGCCCACCAAGAGATTCATAAAATGGACTGGCAGAGCTGCTTTGCTTACTACTTGATTAACAAGAGAACACCCCGTGCTGTGGAACCACAGTCCAAAAATCTTTTTATCAAGTCTATGAAAATTGTAGATCTCTCGGTGTTGTTTTCCTTTTCTTCTTCTTTTGACCTGTAAAGCATGGCAGCGACGGTGAAAAGTAACAGTAAAAATAGCAAAAGGGCATAGAAAAGCAAAATCAGGGAAAGAAAAGGACAGAAAAACACCTAAGTTCAGGGTGAAGTGTATAAGTGCGCACTGTTAAGTAACTAAGGGCCACTTTCACAGTCACTTTGTTTGTTTTGATCATTACCAACGGCGGCAATCGCCGCTTAGTATTTCACGTGAAACTAGCCAATGGGGTAGTGCCGGCTGCAGACGAAGCAAGAGATGTTGAGAGTAAGTGGTAAGTGCGGGACTAGGCTAACCCCACAGCTGCCACTACCCGATCAGCCAGTTTCAAGTGGAAATACTATAGCGGCGACCGCTGCCATTGGTAACAATCAAAACAAACAAAATGACTGTGAAAGTGGCCTTAAGTGCATGTTGTGAAGTATAAAAGTGTGGAGAAGGAGGACCTAAGAAGTGATACAAAGCATTACAGGTCAAAAGAAGAAGAAGGTCCACTACACCGGTCGATGTTGCGAGAAATATCTCCCCGCTGAACTTAGTCTTTCTACTGTCCACCACGCATGCGCACTGAGGGAATACACAGCATTAAAAGTATTAATTTGCCTGGTTTTGTTCTAGTCTGTCCGCTTGTGATCTTTGTGAGCGGTGAGGGAAATAAGGCAACAGTAACCAAGCTGAACCCCTTTGCGAGCTATTTTGTGGTGGCGGCAGCGGTTTACGTTCAATAGGCATTGAAAAGTCAATCATGATATTAGTGATTTCATGATTTTTAACATTAAAAGTTAGCAGATTATTTCATAACACACAGAAAACTACCAGAAAAATATAGGTTTGTCCAACTGTCCCACGGCCGGTGACCGTGAGCAACCGCCCTTACTTTAGCAGACGACACCATGTGGATCACAAGCGTGTATTCAGAAGTGCCAGCCAGTTGTAAGGCAGCCGCCTTCAACTGGGGCTTCAAAACGATCTGTTCTTACTTCCCATTTTCTGCCTATTAACAAGGTACGTATTTTGGTATATGTTCAGAGAGTTGCCCATCTCACTGCGGTACTTCTCACCCTAACCATGGGTTAGATCTCATTATTCCATGCATTTTGAACCCCATATATATATATATGCATCGCAAATTTATAGAAACGCTGCTTTTTTTTTTGTCAGGCTGCTGTGTTGTGGGCCCAGGGTGTTGGAGGGATAGCGGTCGCAGAGAATCTTTCCAAAGTGTAGCAGTTTCGCCACGTATCACGGGTGATCGTGCGATGCAGCCACCGCTGCGATTTGTTTTGGAATGTTCTAAACAGATTGCAACTGCCTCTGCGATTCCCATATTGCTCGTCTCATCGCAGCGTGATCGCAGTGTGAACACAGTGAAAGCGCAGCACACTGCGACTCGGCAACGATATCGTTGCAATGATTGCAGTGGCCTGCAACAAATCGTTGGTGAATCTAGCAACTTTCTCATCACGAGATGTGGCGACGAGGTATTGCAGCGGCATCTCCTATAAATAAGCTGGGCGAGCAACGCTCCCTTGCTGAGACTCCACACTGCCATGCTCCGGTGACAACCGCCTCTCACTCTAGCAACCACCGCTCCCACCCACAGCGTGCCACACAATGTCTTGTCCCCTTCCTACATCATGCCGAAGACCAAGAAGACCAAAGTCTCACCACCAACCCCTACACCTACCAATCCACCAAGCCCCAAACCACCACCACCATCGTCAACATCGTCCAACACACCTTCAACGCCTGATGACCAGCCTGCTGCAGGGAGATATTGGCCACCTACCATTCTGTGGCAGTAATCAGGAATCCACAAGAAGTTATACATGTACCCAAGTACTTCGGGCTTTCCTTCTCTTCCTTTTCCGTATCAGCTGTGCAACATATTGGAGGGTTATTATGTGCAATCTTTAAAAGGCCACTATAGCTGCCACTGAGGATTCTTCACAATGTCACAATCGATAAAGTCAATGAGGCTCATGGTGTTGGCTTTGGTACTGCAGGGGTAGATTGGTTAGTGTACAAGTAGGTGGACCTACCCCTCATTCACAATGCTATGTGGGGACACTCAGCAGGTGGTCACAATTAATTGCAGTACATCGTTGCGAAGTCAAACTGGAAACGAGAGCCAGTTGAACAGCAGTTGAGCAGCATTCTTTATTCATTGCAATAATCGTGCGTATGTTGCTGGTGCTCACGATGATTCCCTTGCATGAGTTTGCAATAATTGCAGTAAGCTGCGATACGTACTCGATCTTTCCTCGTTGTGCCTGCGATGATTGCAAAGGTCTACGACTAAGTGAGCAGAGATCGAGCACAAGTCGTAATGGATCACGAGATCTTTCTTGTCGCAACAAATCGCGCTTCTCGGGTGGTGAACGAGCTGCGACTCCAACATTTTCGGTATCGCAGTGAGTCGCAGAGGCCAAATCGCAGATGTGTGATCCCAGCATAACTCACTGCATACTGTCCCTAAAAATCTCTTAAATCAAATGATAAGCAGCAGGAGAGAAATGTGAGAGTTAGCAGTTAAAAGGAGCTAGGTCACAGGGTCATTTGAAAGAATTATAAAAAGTATTACCTCATCACCACCACCCTAAATCATCTCTAAACGGCCCTGCCTCACTACACCCCAATTAGTACCTCTCTCCCCCCACTGTCCCTGATATATCACATACCCAACCTTTGAGTGCCTTTGCCTCACCTAAACCAGCCTTCTAGTACCCTTACAATCTACAGCACAAAACCGCTGGCCTTAGTTAACTCAAACAAATCCCCCTTCAAGTGAAGCCCCACATCTAACACTGGCCTTCCGTTAACCTCATATCACCACTGTCACCACCACCAATCTACCTCACACAGCCAGGCATCTCCTTCCAAGGCGTGCGGAGGCAGGGCAAGGCCAGTCATGTAGCGCTGGTATTCATCCTCAGTTAGTCCAAGGCTGTCTGCTGTGACATGTTCAATGAAAGCAACTGCACAACACTGCAAAGAAGGGAAAATTTCAAGAGATTAACATAAACTCACCTAAATGTTCATCCCACACAGTCCTTAAACCTAAGTGAAACATCAAATGATCATCAAAGCATTGCATTTGTCTTGCCAAATATTAAGGTGGAGGAAGTGGCCATCAAGTTTGTTTTAAAATTAATCAATCATGTTGCATTGAACCACTGAGGGTGGAAGCTTATTCAGTTTTAGTATATAATAACATTGGTGAGAATTTGGTGCAATCTAAATTTATTCTTTTGTGATGTCGTTGATCATGAACAATTTGGATTTCTCCACATTTTTTAATCCTTGAAGTATTTTGAAACAGTCAGTTTCCCTTGGATGCAATGTTTCTCAAGAGAGAATATGTAACTTTTTTCCAGATGGCCCATGACATGACACTTTCTTCAACCCTTCTATCACATTACTCATCTAATCCATAATTCTCCTGAAGCTGCTATTTCTGCTACATTCAGTTTCAGCAGTCTCACTTTTCCTGCTTATGGCATCAAAACTTTTTGTATCTATATAACAAGATTCTTACTTCATTCAACTCAGTCAATGGAAGTGAATCTACACACTACCATTCCCTTTTGAGCAATTATTTATAGATCATACCCTGTTACCATAAAAATACATTACAATCACCCAATACACTTTTTCCCCACGTTCAATACACTATTACTCAATAGCTGTCTTCATCATAAACCTCCAAACAATACTCTGTTCTAGCCTTGCAGTACTTACCACATGTGAGTTCCTTTTATTATACCCAAGAATATCACTGACTTCTCCCTGATACTAACTTATGTAGATACCCTTCTACAGTTCCATATTTAAACTGACTCTCAAACTCCACTCTTGAATATTTCCCCTGGCATTACCTGCTTCTTCCCTTCCAAAAGACCCACATTCCATCATACTTTGCACAATATGGCATTTATAAGCTTTTCAAAATATCCCTATCATCATCTTGTGTCTGCTTCACTAGTGATTATTTCTACTTTGGCATATCTAATGAAACCATCAAGCTGCCATTCCTCTTAACACTCATCCTTTTTCACAATCTTTATTCATCATCCTTCTTGACTAGATTCTTACATTCCAAATATTCCTTTCCTCCTGTCCTGATATTATTTCATTCATTCATATTTCTTTCCTTCATTTAAAAACTTATGTTCAGATGTTCTTTCATTCATCCATGTCAGCTACTTTCTTATTCATATATGTATCTACTGATATTATCATTTACACATGTCATCCATTTTACTTTCTTCACATTATAGTTTCCCTAATCTCCTCTCCCCAACATGCTTTTCCCTCCCTGCAAGTTTACCAGGTTGGTGAAGAAATAACCAGCTTCCCCGCTCTGAAGGCTGCGCTGCTGCGAAAAGTATGTGATAAAAGAAATGTTGCTGTGGAGGAGTGGTGGATTAGCCTGTAACACACAGTAGATGAGGGAGGGCAGGAAATCATCTGCAGAGGCCGGTGTACCAGAGCTGGAGAGTTTGAGGACCTGAAGAACATGGTGGGCAGCTGAGACAAGGCAACTCAGCTTGTCGCACGGAACACGTTTGCTGTTCATCTCTAGCAGTTCTACAAAGAGGTTAAATGTATAAGTATATGTGAAAACTAATATGCATTATCAGTTGTATATTTTTCACTTATCATGCATTCTCCAAGTTACCTGATTTACACATGGTGACAGCCTATCAGCCATAACTCCACCAGCTATGTGAAAATTTTAGGGAGCAAGGAAGCTGGGCATACATGACAATGTTTTAATGGCTACATGTTATGAGTTACATACTTATTCTGCATTTTATATAGTCTGTATGTTACACATTCTGCCTATTTCTGAGTTTTCTTGTTTAAACCTTTCCCTGCAACTATCCCTTATACGGGACACAGACTTTGGTGCTGTTGCCTGCAAGTGTCCCACATACGGGCCAGGATAAATTCAAAGTAGCACGCCAATTCTTTCATGTGGAAATTAAATGGAAATCGATCTGTGGCATCTGCTGCAGAGTTTCCAAAAATAAATCATATTTTGTTTGAATTGTAGTCAGTAGCTCTTATAATGTTGAGTAGGGATGTACGACACTTTTGCCCTGAGGCGCAGCATTTTTTTTCTTTTTGGCATAAAATCACAGAAAATTCAGCATCAAGTGATTGAACATAAATACATAAACAGAAAATGTTTTGTAAGTGAAAAGAAAAGTGCACTACCTATTATACCTGAAGTATCTGTCATAATTTTTATGTCATCAGCATCTTTCGTCAGGCAAAAAACTTACTCTGCAAGATGCTGATTACTTAGGTAAGAACTGTTGTAGCATTACAATATTTGTATATTTGTGTTCAGGAAGCAAAGTTTTATTTATTGAGGGACATTTTTTTTTCTTCGAAAATATTTTGCACTGAGGTGTTAATTTATTTTAAATTAGATCGCAGGAAAAGGGTTAACTGACTTGCCTTTCTGCCGTGTGAAGTGGGTCATTATTACATGTTAAATTTGTCCAAAATTCAGTGTCTCATCATAAATGTATGTGTTAAATAAATGTTCTAATGTTACACAGTTTTCTTGATAGAATACACTTGCGAAACATTTCTATCATCTATTATAAACAGACAACAGTATAGGTAAAAGTGGATATAATTATGCATTCTTGGCTATGCATTTTGCAAACTTGCTTTGTATTCTGTATGTCTTGTGGCATCAAAACACAATGAAGCTAGTCTGACACTTTTTGATGTATACTTTGTCATGCTTCCATTGAAATGAAGTTTAAGGGTATAATTAAAATCCATATTTAATGATCCTGGGCAATTAGAACTCACTCAAAGTGTTAAATAAATGGTGATTGATAACTCTATTAACAATTGCAAAATACTGTTTGTATGTGTATATATATATATATATATATATATATATATATATATATATATATATATATATATATATATATATATATATATATATATATATATATATATATATATATATATACACACACACACACACACAAGGTATGTTCAATAAGTAATGAAAAAATTTCAGGAGGCATTAAATATCATTCAATCAGAATGCTACTTCATGGTGAAGTAGACATACATATTGTCTATAAAATGACTGACTGGCACCTTCCTATCTCCATCTGTTTGAGTGCAGTATTGTACGTAATGAAACCATTTTGATCCCGTTGACCAATATCTCAACACCTGGCAAGATGCAGGGAACTCTAGAGCAATGTTACGATATCAAATTTTGTGTTAAACTTAAGAAAACAAAACAAGAAGCTTATGGAATGCTAGAAGAGGCCTATTGGGATGAACTGATGAGCAGAGCAAGTTTTAATAAGTGGTTTAACCAAGTTTCTGAAGGAAATGAACAGGTTGAGGATGAACCACAATCTGGAGCACTGAACAGCACATGTAAGGAGGAAAACATTGAGGAAGTGCAAAGATTAGGGATTCAAACTGTTGAGTTAGTGTGAGGATGATATCTGAAGCTGTTGGAATTCATATAGGCACAGA
Organism: Eriocheir sinensis; assembly: GCF_024679095.1. Classification (NCBI taxonomy): domain Eukaryota; kingdom Metazoa; phylum Arthropoda; class Malacostraca; order Decapoda; family Varunidae; genus Eriocheir; species Eriocheir sinensis. The sequence continues at coordinate 8,654,223 of NC_066511.1, forward strand.
GGAAAGAGTTCTCACCGAAGATCTGAAGCTCCACAAAGTCTCTACCAAGTTCGTGCCAAAGACCCACTCTGACGACCTGAGGCAGTTTCGTATGGAATGTTGCACTGACATTCTTGATTATGATAGAGGCTGATTCAGGTTACCTGAATAAGGTAGTGACTTGGAACGGAAATTGGGTGTTCACCTATGACCCTGAGAGCAAACGTCAGAGTGCCCAGTGGAAGCACAAGTCCTCCCCCAGGCCCAAGAAGGCAAAGATGAGCAGGTCGCAAAAGAAGGCAATGATCATTCCTTTCATTGACTCCCAGGGGCTCATTCATGTTGAATGGGTTCTTGAGGGTCAAAAAGTTAACCCTCTCACGCATGATGACGCGTTTCACGTCATCAAAGGGTAAAAGGTCCTGGTGCACGATGACACAAAACGCGTCATAAAACATTAAAAAAATTATTAAAAATTAAGTTTTCGGTGAAAGTGCGTCAAATTTGGAAGCATCATTTGTTGGGATAAGTTTCTTAATGGTAACATATGGCAACCATTCTAAGGAGCGTAGATTAAGAGCTTTGAGCAATTTTTATTTGTTAGCCTACTCAGACGGGAGAGGAAAAAAATACAGTTTTCTTGGTGTAACTCGGGAACTAATAAGTGTATGAGGATTTTGAGGATTCCATAAGAATCATCACTAAATTCCGCTTTGAAACATATATTCAGCTAAAAAAATTGTCTCACAAAATTTCGAGCTAGTGAGTGGGGAAGAGTTGGTATTTCGGATTTATTGTCTACAATACTCTATACAGAGACTTGAAACAAGTTTGTATTGTTTATATATATATATATATATATATATATATATATATATATATATATATATATATATATATATATATATATATATATATATATATTTTTCCTCTATTTTTACTTGCGCAAGTTCTAGTACAAGTTTTTATGAAGCCTTTGATACCAAATTTATTGGGGTACGATATATCTGTGAGGGTAAAATACCTCCGGGAATGTAGAGTAGCGCGGCGGCAAAAAAAGGCCAGTTGGGCCTGAGACTGAGTGGAACAGAAACTTATTGGAAACTTACGGTGCGCGAGAGGGTTAATAAGGAGCATTACCCTAAAGTTTTGAAAAGGATCAGGGAGAAGATGAAGAAGAAGAGGCAGCAGCAGTGGGGCAGAAGAGAGTTGTGGTTCCACCAGGATAATGCCCCATGCACAGGTCAACACTGGTGGCCACCTGGGTGGCCCACAGGAGAATGAAAGAGGTACAACACCCACTTTACAGCTATTATCTGACCCCTTATGATCTCTTCCTGTTCGCCTTAGGGGAATCAGATTCCAGTCAATACAGGAGCTGAAAGAGGCATCGGAAAATTATCTGAAGGGACTCCAGAAGAAGGACTGGGAGAAGGTCTTCCAGGAATGGAAGAGATGCCTGCAGAAATGTGTCGATGGGAGAGGCCATTATTTTGAAGGAGACAAAGTTTTGTGAGCTTATAAAAATAAATAACATATCTCCTGAAATTTTCTCATTACTTATTGAACATACCTCGTATGTATATATATATATATATATATATATATATATATATATATATATATATATATATATATATATATATATATATATATATATATATATATATATATATATATATATATATATATATATATATATATATATATGCACAGTAAAACCTCACCATTTGCGCACTAGCCATTTACGCAGGTGGTCTTGCCATTTGCGCACCTCGCCGCTATGGTAACGGCGTCTCATGGACAGCAAAACGGCGTCCACTGATCTTCTGAGGACGTTTACTAGCTGCTTTGGCAGCAAAATGATGTCTGTTGAACTTCTGAGGATGTTTACTAGCTGTTCTGGCAGCAAAATGGCGTCCGCTGATCTTGAGGACGTTTACTAGCTGTTCTGGCAGCAAAATGACGTCCGATGATCTTCTGAGGACGTTTACTAGCTGTTCTAGCAGCAAAATGGCGTCCGCTGATCTTCTGAGGACGTTTACTAGCTGTTCTGGCAGCAAAATGGCGTCCGCTGATCTTCTGAGGACGTTTACTAGCTGTTCTAGCAGCAAAATGATGTCCGCTGATCTTCTGAGGACGTTTACTAGCTGTTCTAACAGCAAAATGATGTCCGCTGATCTTCTGAGGACGTTTACTAGCTGTTCTAGCAGCAAAATGATGTCCGCTGATCTTCTGAGGACGTTTAATAGCTGTTCTAGCAGCAAAATGATGTCCGATGATCTTCTGAGGACGTTTACTAGCTGCTCTAGCAGCAAAATGGCGTCCGATGATGTTCTGAGGACGTTTACTAGCTGTTCTAGCAGCAAAATGGCATCTGCTGATCTTGAGGACGTTTAATAGCTGTTCTAGCAGCAAAATGGCGTCTGATGATCTTCTGAGGACGTTTATTAGCTGTTCTGGCAGCAAAATGGCGTCCGCTGATCTTGAGGACGTTTACTAGCTGTTCTGGCAGCAAAATGTCGTCCACTGGCGAGCTACAGCTGTCTACCACCCGTGCACCCTCTGCCGCCAGTGAAGAACACTGCCAACGTACACAAGTCGTTTCCCGCCATAACCCGATCGTCTCTCCTCGTCTCGTGGTGACTGCGATTATTCAATGTTTTCTGCTGCACCTTTGCACCACCATCATGCTGCACACAGCGTCATCGAAGCCTAAACCCAGGAAGAACCCGGTGATGGCCATAGCACAGGTTTAAGTGATTAAGAAGGTGGACAGTGTAAGAAAAAAGCAAGAGATTGGCCGTGAGTATGACGTGTTTCCTGCCAGCAGACCATTTTTTTTTTCTTCTTTTTTTTTTTGCTGGTAGGGGGGGGCGGGGTTGGGCCGTGACCGCCCATATGTATTTTTCCCCATAGGTTATTAAGTTCGCCATTTGCGCACCTTCAGACCGCCCATATGTGAGCAAATGGTGGTTTGACTGTATATATATATATATATATATATATATATATATATATATATATATATATATATATATATATATATATATATATATATATATATATATATATATATATATATATATATATATATATATATATATATATATATATATATATATATATATATATATATATATATATATATATATATATATATATATATATATATATATATATATATATATATATATATATATCTATATATATATATATATATATATATATATATATATATATATATATATATATATATATATATATATATATATGTATATATATAAAATGTGGTCTTACCAGTAATAACAGAGTCCAAAGTTTCTCGCACCTCTTGGTTGGATTCCTCCACACCACATTCCAAGTGCTGACTAGAGACCCACGCCAAACTTCTGATTCTGAAAGGTATAAAATGACCCTCACAGATAAAGTTACTGATATTTAAAAACACTATAGTGAAGAGGGAAGAGAGAGTATGGATGTAAGATAACTTTAACAACAAACAATAACACACAAAACTGCAACTGCAATGCATCACACTGCCAGACAACACATTTACTTCCTCTCAATTTAACTGTGTTGCTGCCTGTTTCTGGGGTGGCCAAGGCACGACTCCATTGCGTCTGCCTTTATAATTTATAATTTGTAACTCTTTCTTTCATTCTTAATCTTATAATGAGAAAAAACACAATGATTCACTGATACTTTCTTACCTATTTTGAATGGCCAAGTCCTTCTCTTCACTCACTGCATTCACTGTTATGATGAGTGGCTTATAAAGTCTTGTGGTGATGTACCTCTCTGTGAGTTCATTTATTTGGTCAATCTGCTCTTGGTTTAAGCCTGAATAATGAAAATAAATTACACAACATATTAAGGAGCCAGAAGGTAGTAAACAGAAAGTTCAATTAAAAAAGCCAAGATTATGGAAAGGTATGGATGTTAAAACTATCAAAAATGCCTATATACACAAATGCATGCACACACACACACACACACACACACACACACTCACAGTCCTCCTCAGTCCTCCCCAAAGATCGACCACTGAGCTCTGAGCTCCTTCCGTAGGGGAATGGCTGGCTGTCTCGAGAGAGACATGTATAACACTCATGTATAACAAACACTGAGCTTTTACTCAAGAGTGACAGACATAATAAAGGAGAGGGGCGGATGGGTAGATTGCGTATACTTGGACCTGAAGAAGGCTTTTGGCAAAGTACCACATACAAGACTACTATGGAAGCTGGAAAATAATGGAGGATTGAAAGGGAAAATGAAGAACTGGATGGAAAGTTACTTAAGGGGAAGAGAGATGAGAACAGTGGTAAAGGGGAGACCTAATACAAATATATAAATTATTGATTAAAATGGAAGAAGTAGACAATGAGGAGTTACTACTAAGAGAAGGAAGAAATGTCAGCAACACACAAGGACACGGTAAAAAATTGAGGAAAGGAAGATGCTTGAAAGACATAAAGAAATATAGCTTCCCGCAAAGAAACATAGAGGTTTGGAACAGACAAGTGAGGAAGTAGTATTGGCAAAGTGTGTGCACAGCTTTAACCCGTGTGCGTCGGGTGACGGAAAATTCGGCGAGGGAAGCGCGGGGGCGGGAGTTCCGCCATCCGCCGCCCAACAGCTTGGCAAAAAAAAAATAGCTCCCTTTCCAACATCATATCTATGCTGTGCGCACGACAACAGACACAAATTTATTTCATCGAGGGGAAAGGATGGCGATGAAAAACAATATAAATTATTATGTTTTCGTTTGAAATTGCCACACGGTCTATCACAGCACCGCCAGCCAAAGGAGGACGACAATAGTCCTCTAGCCCGACGCTTATGGGTTAAGGAAAAACTGGACAAATACAGATATGGAGACGGGACCACACGAGCTTAAGTCCAGGCCCTGTAAAACAACAACTAGGTAAATACACACACACACACACACTCGAAGGCTGTGGTTCATGTCTTGCTCAGGGTGCAATTTTCTTAGCTGACAGATGCCTTTTCCTTGAGCATAAGGAATGAGGATATATGATGTGTGAGGTTCCAGCCACACCCATGGATCAATGCAATGTGCTTAAGAAAACTACTTCCAGGGGGGGTACAAGCAGGATCTTGAGTCCAGCATGTGATGAGATCATGGATAAATGACATAATAACAGTTGGAATGATCAGAGGGAAGAGATAAAAAGAACAAAAATATGAAAGAATATAAGTAAAGATGACTGAGGGCAGATGTCAAGTCTGAAGAACTCAAGGTATTGAATAACTTTATGGTAGAAACAGTAAGGGCAGGAAACATTATCATTTGAGATGCAAACTAGAGAAATATATAAATGGAAACTAAGCAATTCAAGAATGTGATAAATTCATGTATACTATAACAATGTAAATACATTAAAATAAATCTACAAACCTTGATAGGCCGGCTGCTGAGTAATCATGTCATTCATGGTGGTGTAGAAATCTTGTATCTGTTCACTGGACTCATCAACAGATTGAAACTCAACCACTTTTAGCATTTTCTCTAGAAAACTGTTGATCAGCTTGCTGACACCGCTCTGAATGTCCTTACTCAGAGTCTATAGAGGAAACATTGTTAATAGAACCTAGCAACTGCCCTTAGGAAACTCAATGAACTTAAGGTCAATACAATTGAGAGAAGTGGAAAGATCACTATGGCAGTAAGGCTTTCTGACCTTGTGGTTAACAAAATTAATGAAAATCATGCATATTTCATTTTCATTATTTTTAGTTGTCATGTGGTGTTGCAAAATTACCATCTTGTTAACCTTACATTCACACTTTTGAAAGTGGGAATTGGAATATGGGATCAAATTTGCGCAACAATAAAAAATGGCATGACCCTTGAAGAAGTGCCATGATGTGATAATCTGCCTATGAGATCCAAGCTAAATAATATATACAGGTAAATATGAACCTAAGAGAAAAGGGAAGTAATGGTACCAATGCACACTGACTTTTCAAATGGTTTTAGGATTGGGCCTTAGTCAGTTACTTGAATTAAGATAATTATGAATGCACAAAAAAATAAAGTACGAGAGAGAGAGAGAGAGAGAGAGAGAGAGAGAGAGAGAGAGAGAGAGAGAGAGAGAGAGAGAGAGAGAGAGAGAGAGAGAGAGAGAGAGAGAGAGAGAGAGAGAGAGAGAGAGAGAGAGAGAGAGAGAGAGAGAGAGAGAGAGAGAGAGAGAGAGAGAGAGAGAGAATTACATAGAAAATCAGACCACACAAACCCCATGGTCCAGACTAGGTGGTCTGTCCTTAAACCTAAGTGAATCTACACTAATCAGATGGCTCCAAAACGTTGCTTTTCTACTCTAGTTAATATTAAGTTCAAGGAAGTGACGGTCGAGCTTGTTTTTAAAGGAGTCAATCGTGTTACATTGGACCACTGACAGTGGGAGCTTATTCCATTCTCGCACTACAACGTTAGTGAAGAAAAATTTGGTGCAGTCTGAATTTACTTGTCTACATTTGAGTATTATGCCATTGTTCCTCGTTTGCAAAGTGTCATCAATCATAAACAATTTTGTTCTGTCTACATTCGTGAAACCATTAAGTATTTTAAAACATTCGATCAGTTTTCCTCGGAGGCGACGTTTCTCAAGAGAGAACATGTTAAGGGTGGAAAGCCTTTCTTTGTAGGATTTGTTGCGCAAGGAAGGGATCATTTTTGTTGCCCGACGCTGAACACCTTCTAATTTAGCAATGTCCTTTGCATGGTGAGGAGACCAAAACTGTACCGCATATTCCAAGTGGGGTCTGACTAAACTATTGTAGAGCAGAAGTATTGCATCTTTATTTTTGAATAAAAAGTTTCTTTTAATGAAGCCCAACATTCTGTTTGCTTTATTTGCTGCATCAATGCATTGATGTGAGAATTTGAGGTTTGACGCGATTTTGACCCCCAGGTCCTTAACGCACTGAATGCTTGTGAGTTTAACGCTGCGCATTTCGTAATCGAACTTCTTATTTCTTGTTCCAACTTGAAGGACCTGGCATTTGTCTACATTAAAGGGCATCTCACCACTCTTTGTTGTCTGTTGCTCAACCAATTCGTGATCCATTGGTTTACTTGACCGTCAATATCTATTTGCTTTAATTTATAAAGTAATTTATGATGTGGGACTTTATCAAACGCTATGTGGGACGTTATCACTGGAGAGATTAAACACAAACATACAAGACAGATGGAGAGACAGACACAGATGCAGGGACTTACCTTGAGAAAGTCATTGAACTGCTGCCCTGCCCCCTGTGATTCCATACTCAGCTGCCTCATCGGCCTAGATGTTTCACCAGCCTTCAATCCCTCTGCAAATATTAATGAAAATGCATTAAATTGTCCTGAAGATTTCTTGTTTACCTTACACTGCAGCTATTTAGACTTTATTTCTTAGTCTGAACATGCTGGAGATTCTATATGCCTGTAACCATCTCTCTATACACACATATGCTGCTTAACAACCTTCCCATCAACAACAAGCCGCGCACACAATGGTGGTCCTATAAGATCATAATGAAGCTGAAAAACTCTTAATTCCCAGTAACATTTCCAGCACATGAGATTGTCCCCCTTCTTCAATCTGGCAAGAGAGGGGAAAGGGAAATATAGAAGGGGAGATGAGAGGAATTTGTCATTCTCCATATTTCCTACACACACACACACACACACACACACAACTCCAATAGCTCAAAGGTTATAGCTCTGCGCTGCCAGGCTTCACAACCTGGCAGGTGGAGGTTTGAGCCCTGCTGAGGCCAGGATTTTTCCTTTGACAAGGAGCAGTTACTGTCCCCTCTTGAACAAGGGGGACAGGGTGTGTGGTGTGTAAAGGTCCCTGCAGTACCCAGAGAGCAACTATAATGAGCCTTCCTCTAATTGAAAGAGTACTTGCCAGTGATTGCGAGTCCAACAAATATTTTCTTTTATTCAGTATGCTATTTTTTTTCATTTTTATAAAAACACAGCAGCTAACTGAAATGAAATGAATTAGTTTAAGCATTGAAATGGAGCAGGTGAAAACTTGTAATTACATACATGAGCAAGCTGTATCATTTATTAGTTGATTCAATGTCCTTTTAAAGGTAAAGGCAATACCTTGTAGTAACAGCGATTTCATTGTCAGATGCTCAGTAATCAATGAAAGAGACAGGCCCTCATATCTGATATCCTCTACATTATCCTCCTTTTGGTTTTCTCCAAGCTCAGCAATTTCATTCTCTGCCATCAGGTTTTCAGGACTTATAAGGCCAGGCCTATACATGCATGTTTTGAATATCCTCAGTTATTGTACTAGGAAAAACAGCCCCTGGAATTCCTGTTACCTCCTCTGCAGCTGCCCAGACTTGTGTTTTGTTGTCTTGGTGGTTGTGAATGGAGGGAGGATGCCATTATGTCCTATAAGCCATATATTTATATGACTGCAAGCCAATGACTTTTGGTGGGAAAGCAAGCTTGTTCTTGATCTTGATCTATAAGCCATATATTTATATGACTGCAAGCCAATGACTTTTGGTGGGAAAGCAAGCTTGTTCTTGATCTTGATCTACACACACTGTACACGTAGCCTGTTGAGAATCTTGCAGTGTTATAGGAATATCACCATTCAGGCTTCCTTCATTCCAACTTTCATGCTAAGGGTCCTCTTTCTAAATCAATTGCAGTGCAGGGAGACACTAAAATGAACCCAATCAGAGCAGAAGATGCCGATAGGTCACCACTAATCAAAATACTATGCCCAAAAAGCGTAGTTTTTTCTACCACCACAAAACAGGAAATTCACAATAGCCAACCCTGTGATATATGAAGGATACTTGTAAAAAGTTTAGAGGCCACTTCAAAATATTTCCTGTTTTAAGTTTCATGCACCGAACACAAAGTTTGGTGATCGAGCGGTTTGATTATTTGCTACTGCGACACCAGCGCCGAGCATGTGTTTAAAGAACACTGAGCATTATGAGAGCATTGTGTTTGTACTAATCTTGCTGTCTTTACTTAATTTTGGCATACTATGTCCTCTGTTGCTACTAGTGGAGCTGGCAACTGGCCAAGTAGGCCAAGTGGTAGCAGGAACAGTGATAAATGATGTTTGGTAGCAGGAACAGTGATAAATGATGTTAACAAGAGAACTTAGGGAGGATACAAAGGTGAAGCGTGACTGTCATAGGGAGCTTAAGAGGTGAAATTATGATGATGATGTGAAACAGAAAATTCTTGCTGAAATGGATAAAGGTGCTCATAATGCTGACATCCAGCGGCCATATGATGTACAGATCTATTGGCAACCTGCCCCGTCACCGCACCACAAGCATGTGGTGGTGTCCCTGGTGGTTGGCCTGACCTGCAGCAGCAGTCCTGCCTTTCATCCACTCAGCCAGTCCACAGCCACAGCTACCACCAAAGCTGCTGCCATATGCTGAGAACCAGTCCCCTTCAGGCATCTGGCAAGTTGCCACTGCCAAGCCAAAGAAGAGTGCGAGTCTGCTAGTCCACAAGCTCAAGAAATGTGGCTGCAGCGACACAAGAATGCTGCCCAGCCACTGCCACTGCTGCCCTACCCTCCTCAACTACCTCAATTGCCACTAAAATGTCCATGATACCCCCAATCATGGCCAGTCTCCCCCTTGCCAAGGCCTCCCTGGCTGGTGCCAGCACCAAGGTCATGAAGCCAGGCTAGTGCAATCCCAATGCGCCCAACAATATTCCCAATGGCATATTCCCAATGGCCACATGCAGGAGGCTGCCACTGCTGCCGCCAGCCAGGATGAGTCAAGCATTGCAAATACAAAGGGCAGCAACTCCCTCATTCCCACTGGCCTGTGGGCCAAGGGAGGGCAACTCTGGGTCACATTTTGCCAATGCATACAGTTTCACAGATTTGACTTTTGCGCCAATTACAACGATCCCAATTATGTGCGAAATTCAGTGTTTCGCTGTATTATAAAAACAGTGCGATAGGTAGAGCTGGAGGAGCATGAATACTATCAGCTTCAAATTTGGTCTATCATTCCAACACACCTACAACAGAGAATTGTAAAGCATATTCCTGCAGGTTCATCATTTTGTGAGCATAGAAGTAAGAAATGTGGAATGATCAAGAGGTTAGAAAGGAAGAATACTAACAAAAATCAAGGCGTATATACTTATAGAAGGATAGCTACCTTAAAAAAATTACTTTGGGGATGGTCTTGAAGCAAAATTGATAGGAGGCACAAATAACATTAGTTTAAAAGTTAAACTGAATAAATACAGATACTAAAAGCATACACAAAAAAAACTACAGTACCCTCTCGAGTCTCATGCTATCCAAGTTTCGCGATCCTCGAGTTTAGCGCTTAGTCCTAAATTCTTACCATCACGACTTTCGCACGTTACCGCCACGAGTTTCACGGTGCTTTGACATGTACGGGTCATGTTTACCTACCGTCGGCGTCATGCGTGCTGCCTTAAAAGGCGGTGTCCAACCACTGGGGCTATGGGCAACCGTGGTTGCCTGTATGCCCAACCGGAAGCGAGTTGTTGGTTGTCCGTATAAATGGAAAACGGTTGTGAGTACGAGCGTGGGTACGTGGGTACCGAACGGCTGCATGTAAACAAACAGATGACGGCAGTGGCTGAGAAGCAGTGGAAGATGGCCCACCAAGAGACTCGTAAAATGGACTGGCAGAGCTGCTTTGCTTACTACTTGATTAACAAGATAAGAGAACACCCCGTGCGGGGGAACCACAGTCCAAAAAATTTTTTTGTAGATCTCCCGGTGTTGTTTTTCTCTTCTTCTTCTTTTGACCTGTAATGCATGACAGCGACAGTGAAAAGTAACAGTGGAAAATAGAAAAAGGGCATAGAAAACCAAAATCAGGGAAAGAAGAGAACAGAAAAACACCGGAGTTCAGGGTGAAGTGTATAAGTGCGCACAGTGAAGTAACTAAGGGCCGCTTTCACAATCACTGTTTGTTTTGATCATTACCAATGGCGGCGATTGACGCTATAGTTTTCCACGTGAAATTGGCCTATGGAGTATTGGTGGCTGCAGAGAAAGCGACAGGTGTGGAGAGTGTGTGGTAAGGTGCGGGGCGAGGCTAACCCCGCAACCGCCACGAGGTGCCGTTGTAAAGCCAATACCACCGACACCATCACATCACATCACTACCCATCGGCCAGTTTCACGTGGAAATACTGGAACGGCGATCCCCACGACTGATAACGATCAAAACAAACAAAATGACTGTGAAAGTGGCCCTAAGTGCATGTTGTGAAGTATAAAAGTGTGGAGAAGGAGGACCTAAGAAGTGATACAAAGCGTTACAGGTCAAAAGAAGAAGAAGGTCCACTACACTGGCCGGTGTTGCGAGAAATATCTCCTCAATGATATTAGTCATTCCCCTGTCCACCACACATGCGTGCTGTGAGAATACACAGCATTAAGAGTGTTAATTTGCCTGGTTTTGTTCTAGTCTGTCCGCTTGTGATCTTTGTGAGCTCTGAGGGAGATATGGAAACAGTAAACAAGTTGAACCTCTCTGCGAGCTTTTTTGTGGCGGCGGCAGCGGTTTACGTTCAATAGGCATTGAAAAGTCAATCATGATATTAGTGATTTCATGATTTTTAACAGAGAGTTAGCAGATCATTTCATAACACACAAAACCACCAGAAAAATATAGGTTTGTCCAACTGTCCCACGGGTGACCGCGAGCGACTGCCCTTACTTTAGCAGACAACACCATGTGGATCACAACTGTGTATTTAGAACTGCCAGCCAATTGTAAGGCAGCCGCCTTCAGCTGAGGCATAAAAACGAGCTGTTCTTTCTTCCTATTTTCTGTCTATTAACAAGGTACGTATTTTGAGATAACAAGGGAGTAAAGTTGAAAAAATTCTGATAACAAGGGAGTAAAGTCGGAAAAAGTCGTTATTTTCCACGGGTCGGAACCAATAAACGCTTTTACATGGATTTCAATACCTCGAGTTTCGCGATTCACGAGTTTAGCGCCATACCTTCGGAATGAAGCAAGCGCAAAACTCGAGAGGGTACTGTAACTCAAATCATACACACTACAATTAAAAAAAATTACGTCATACCTTTGCCCTGGGACTTCCTAAATATGGACTTGACAACTTTGGTCTTCTTATCAAGCTGTTGTCGTCGCTTCTCTTCAAATCTGTCAAACTTGCGGCTCATGATGGAAGTTGCCGATGAAGTGAAATCCGACACATCGCTGACTGATCGTGTCACCTTACTGGAGATGTAATAAAAGTATGAATAGTAGCCATATTAATGACTGTAAAAATTACAGAACTAAGACAAGCCATTATAGAATAAGAGCTGACAGTATAAAATAGTGAGTGATTTATGAATAACAGCAGCAGTCCTACATTAACTTCAATGTCTCTATTCACAAATGGATCAGAATTGATCAGTGGATGGAAAATATAATGATGATAATACTATTACTAATAATAATTATCATTACTACAACTACCATTATTATTATTATGATAATGTTATTTATTATTATTATCATTTTATTATTAATATTGTTTTATTATTATTATTATTATTATATATGAAAAAATAATAAAATAATAAATACTAATAAAATCGTAGCAATAGTACAGTAATAATAATAATAATAATAATAATAATAATGATAGTAATAATAATAATAATAAAATGGTAACAATAATAGTAATGGTAACAATAATAATAATGGTAACAATAATAATAATGGTAACAATAATAATAATGGTAACAATAATATCAATATAAATAAGACTAATAATAATACTGATCATGATAAAAATAATAATGACTACTTATACCACTACTACTACAACTACTACTACAACTACTACTACAACTACTACTACTACTACTACTACTACTACTACTACTACTACTAATAATAATAATAATAATAATAATAATAATAACAATAATGGTGGGAATAATGAAAATTGAACAAAAACAATAATATTAATACTTACCACAGCTTCACAGTTTCATAATCTACCCACATAACCTGTTCCTCTTCCAAAGTCATTTTGATCACGTGTCTATTGTTCCTTTGAATATGTGCAGTATATTTTTCTCTTACTATCCAATCAACTTCTTTTCCTATGTACTGACACTTGGGATTCAAATGCATATTATTTTTAATACATTGAACACCATAACTAAAAATAACCAATTTTGATGCATTTCACAACCCACTCACTATCAGTAATCATTTTGGACCTTTTGTTTTGGAGGTAGGACACTGAACCTTTACACTCAACTAAATTCTAAAACTTGTGGTAAAAAATACACACAAATTTGCAGTGTGTGTGTGTGTGTGTGTTTACCTAGTTGTAGTATGCAGGACCTGAGCTACAATTGTATGCTCCTGTCTCCATATCTATATTTCTCCAGTTTATCCTTAAATTGCCTCACACTCCTTGCCTCAACTACTTCTGACTCATCCCATGTATTTCTATTTCTATTGGGAAAACTACTTTTTTGTGTTGTTCAGACATGTTCTCTTTTGCAATTTTTTTCTTGTTTAACCTTAACTCCCTAACTTTACTTCCCCTCTCCAATAATAGTTCTGTATTATCTGATTTCTCTAAGTCATTCATAAGTATTGTAATCAGGCTTCCTCTCTCTCTCTTCTTTCCTCTAATATTATCCGCTACATTTCTTTTAATCTTTCCTCCTAAATTAGATCTAACAGTTCTGGTACCATCTCAGTGGCTATTCTTTACATTCGTTCCAATTTTTTTCAAGTACTTATGAGGTGACCATACAACTTTTGCATATTCAAGTCTTGGTCTAATCATTGTAGTTATTATATATTCATCATATCTTTATCCATGTAGTGAAATGCCAATTTTATATATTCCTTAGCATATTGTATCTATCTTCAATATTTAGTTTATATGCTTTTCTGGTGACAAATCATCCTGAATTACCTCTTTCTCTCTTCTTTCTTCCAGGGACAGCAGCCTCAACTTTTCTGATCTTTTTTCATATATTATGTCAGGCTTCCATTTCAGATACTGCTCTTTGTATTCACTCAAATTTGTTAATATGTATCTTTTAATGGGGTTCATATCACTGTCATGGATTTCAGCCTGAGAGGAAGTGTAATTACTATATACAGCTAGTCTCAATTATTTTTTTTTACCGATCTAGCTTATTTTCCTATTAGCGCTGTAAATATCATGCAGTTCCATGATGCATCTCTCATGAGTGACTTCTTGTTTTCATCATCATCATTTCGTTTAACATGCGTTTTCACTCTTCCTGAGCAGTTGGATGGCTGACTCCTTGTTTTCAATACCTTAATCATTTCCCTCTCCAATGTTTTTCTGGTTTTCTTTCCTCTGATAGTCTAAAATCTCTTTTAGTTTACAGTTCATTCTTCTTGGATTTTTTTTCTTTCCAATGGTGATTTTTCTTCTATTTTAGTGATGTTTCCAGTAATTACCTTTTTCCTTTTGTCCCATTCTTCTTCCAGCTTAGCTTTTTACTTTCATTCTTAATCTGTTTTATCTAGTTTGTGGCTGCTTTATTAGTTAATTTTCCTTGGTATCAGTTCACTGGTATCTCAGCTCGTTCATCTCTTTCCCTTGTTCTACATTTCAAGTCTTAACTCTATAACCAAATTGCATACCTTCTGCAGTTTCTGGGTGATCTTTCCAGTTACATTCTCTACACCAGTGAGTCTTGCCAAGTTAAGTCCTATAAATCGGTCACCACAAGAAAATCCCTTGAAATCTCTAGCCTGAGTTAGAAATACCTTGATGTGCCTGTCCTCAACCAAGTTGTTCACTAGAGAACAGACCCCTACCACTACACACAAATTCCTTGACTAGTTATTTGGACCTTATTTTGTAAATTTAGGACGGGGCCTCCACTCACGCAATAACTTCCCTTTATTGCGAGTAGGCAACGGTCCAGCAAAATGACTCAGATCACAAGCACAACTGCACTCCCAGTGTGTGTGTGTGTGTGTGTGTGTGTGTGCGTGCACACATATTTGCGTGTGTGGACAACTCTACCCAGCTTACGGCACCAGATTCAAAGCTCAACTAGTTAACTATTATCATCTCTCTCACTCCCCAATCTTTCCTCAGCAAGCCTTCAACAATTATAACTACAACTAAACAAAGCCTATGAACAATGGCTGAGCAAAGAACCACAGAGATAAAACACCACAGATAGCATATTACACAATAAGAGATAATATGATGGAGTTAATGGTTATAATGGAGGTGGAAAAGTAGCTGTAACAGCAGTATTACTTTTGTGGCGGTAGTGGTGATAGCAGCTGGCTCTTTTTTTTTTTTTTATCAATAGACCTATGTGTATTCTGCCTTGAATGATAGTTTCTGACAATGGTAATAATATTGGTAATGGCATATACATGATCTGTTTTTTTTTTTTTTTTTTTTTTTCCTGCCCATAGGACCAATAGGCTCTTTTGAGAGGCCTGGTAGATAGTCGCAGCTCATTAGTGGTACAGGCAAATTTTATTTTAAGTGGCTGCCATGATATAGTAGTTATGACTTCACTAACTCATGATGTCCTCCAGTGCTCCCCTTGCCTAGACATCGGAGTGATAACTTGCTTGGCTCATGTCCCCCGATGCTCCGCTTGACTCAAGTTATTGAACTAAGGGTTGATTTATGATCTAGATAGTACGTTGGTAATCCTCCACTACTCAGTGATGGTTGAAAACTGTCAGGTACTTGTGGTGGAATTTGAATCCAGGTCATCAGGATCACCACATCCACATACAGCCAAATAAACAGTTTGTCCCCTACATCACCATCCCTACCTAAACATCATTAAGTGTTAACAGTACCCTTGGCTTCACCATCCCAGTCGTAACACTATAGGTTGAAAGGAAAACTATTTCAGACGTGATCGATGAAGGAGTTATTCATTAGCCCTATTCTCCTTGGAATTCTCCTCTCTTCCTTGTACCAAAGAAAGATGTTTCATACCACTCTTTGATTAACATCTGGAGAGTCAATGCCCTCAAGGTTCCTGACTACTGCCGACCCCCCTAAGCAAGGTGGTCTTTTCCAAGCCATTTGCAAGAACAACACTGTTCACCAGTCTTGACCTTCTATCAAGCATGAATGGAGTAATCGTATTCAGTATTTGCGTTCAAATACATTCGAATACTGGATTTGGGTGTATTTGTATTTGAATAATTACTAATAGAAATCAAAGTATTCTCATTCGTATTTGAATACAAGGGAAAATATTCGTATTCTGCAAATAATTTGACAAATACTTAAAAATTTATGATCAGAAATAACAGCCATTGTTCCTTACAACTCTAGCCTCATGGGCAGCCATGTAATTGTCATGTACTATAGTACAGGTTCACAGACTGTGGCAGCGCGGCATAATTTTACAGTTGCATAACTTTAGAACAGTGTTATAGCCAATGATGTCAAGAAGGTATGTATTTTTCAATGAACAGTATCCATGAGTAGCTACTTTCAAGAAGTATTCACATTTGTATTTGAATTAAAACCATTACAGTTTATTCAAATTTGTATTCATTGGAATTTGAAGTACGTATCCATATTCATATTCGAATACACACCTCTAGTATTCACTCCATCCCTGTTGTCAAGCTTCTGGTAGATTTCTTTAGATGAACAATCCATGGAGATCACTGCTTTTTCAACCACAACAGGTAATTATGAGTGGCTTTACCTTCCAAAGCACAATCAATTTGCTTTTGGCAGGCATCATTTGAAATGTTTTATTTGTTTATCTTGATGACCTTAACACTGTTTCAGACGACAGAGACAATCATATTCAGAAGCATGAGCTTACCTTCCATGGGCTTTCTCAAGCTGGCCTCTATGGATCTGGATCTGGATCTGGATATTAATGCGCAGGGCACCTGTACAGGTGCATAACACGCATATTTGTGTTGGCTGTTGGGGGGATGGGGAAGCTGGGTGTGCAGGGGAGGGAAGTGAATCAAGTGTAATTGTTAGTGTTGGTGTGTTGTGGTGACAAGTGAGTGTGTATTTGTTTTCTGAATGAGTCTATTGTGACTTCTTAAAGTCTCATAATAAGTTTCAGGGTAATCTTGTGGAGAAGATGGAATTCACTCATTTGATTGTAAAATCACTGCTGTCAAAAACTTCCCCAGTCATAAAACATTGAAGAATATGTGGTCTTAGCCTAGCTGGCTGTTATAGAGCTTTTGTTGTTGTTTATTTCCTTCTCAGGAAGGAAATTCCTTTTCTTTGAAATAATGCACAAGAGCTTCATCATTCTGAAACACATTATAACACATGCTCTGCCCTTGTGTTCCCTGGCTAGAAGTTACTATTCACAGTGTGTTCAGGCACTTCTTCTCTAGACACTTGTACAGAGAGAAGAGAAACCTGGGAAAAGAGCAAGAACAAGGACAGAAAAGTAAAATCCATATATCCCCTGATTTAAAAACATGAATGAGAAGCAGAGGACAAAAATATGATAGCAAAACAGAGAAGCAAAACATAGAAAACAAAAGATGAACAAAAATATAGTTATCTTACTTCCTAATAGTAAGTGAGGGATGGAAGACAGTCTTGCGCTGCTGTGTACGTGCAAGGTGCTCCTTGTAGCATTTGGAGCAGTGACCCTCCCATGCTGGGTTACCATAGAAGCCACATCCTTTGACACACATCAACTCCCCTTCTTTGATGTGTAGCTTTGTTCCCGTCCATGCTGAACTGCTGCTACTGTTACTGCTGCCACCCGACATGGTGATTAGCTGTGGAAGGAGAGAAACACCATATATACCACAAGTGGTACCGTATATATTCAGGAACTGAAGAAATATGACCTGCCTATAATAGGAAACAATGCACTCTTCTTTTAACTTTGGGATAATGTTTATGAAAATCCCTCCAGCTAGCAAATTCACAGCCTGTTATTAAGTAAATGTAAAGCATACATAGTAAATTTTAAGTTTAGTTTACCTACCAATTTTGTAGAGAAAAGATTAAGGTTAGTTTATATAGTTTTTGACTAATCATTTTTTGTTTTGTTTTTGTTAATGCAAGGGAGGCAGCTCAAGGTTAATATTTTGGCACTGCTAAGTAACTATTTCTGCACTGCAGTCAGAGACAAATGTGAACTCTGTTTGGGTGGGGCCTGAGCCTCTCCACAGTGCAGCTGTACTACCCCTCATACATCTCTCTCTCTCTCTCTCTCTCTCTCTTATGTCAGCCATTTACTATTTGAAATTCCATATCAAATATTCATTATACATTAATAAGCCAACATGGCCTTCCCCCTATGGATGCCATATGGGGAGGGTAAAAAACAAGTGATTTGCAATGGAAATGATAATGAGATTCTTAAAATAATGTGCCAAGAAAACTTTGTTTATTCTGAAAGGCCGTACAGTAAAATTCCAGAAATTCCACTTGGCCACTGACTGCCAGTGAAAACAGCCAATGGCACAGCACAAAACGCAACTACTTATTACAATCAATGTACATAAACTAAAACTAACCTAATAAACCTGACCTAATTCAATTAAACCTAACCTAACCACACCTGACCTGCGCTTCACTGACAAAATGCGATAAATGGAAACAAATCCCTCGAAATAGCCCCCATACCATATTTTAAAAACTTATATCTAAACCAAATGATCTGCGATGGCAAAGCAATGCGATGGTGTGTTGTAAGTCCACAAAGTACTTAATATGGCATAAATGCATTCTTTGGAGCAAGATGGGTGTACTTCTGTAATAACACTGGCAGATTAATCAGGTTCTAATGAGTGTTCTTAAAGGTTCATGGTACAGAAGAAGGGTCAAATTACCACCAGCAGGATCATAAAACTGACCCTAAAAATGCCTAGAACTCTTACAAACGCCTTGTCAAATAAGCGCACGTAGGCACCAGTCTGTTTAAGAATATGGAAATACTTAAGGCCAGTTCGACAGCCCAACATAAGAGTCATTGTAAGCGCCCAAACCAAACTATATTCTCAACAATGATCCTTAATTTCTACTCAAAACCAGATACTGATAAAGAGATTTCCTGTGGTTTCATAAAATTTCCTCCTCCTTTTTACATGAACGCCAAACACTAGAGCTACAAGGAGTTTTCGTCGTACTGTGTTTGGGGAAAAAACGTGCTGTACTGGACTGTAAAACTGAGCCCTTACTCTCCACACGTGACAGAAGGCAGTGAATTAAAATGTGGCAAATGGTTTCCTTTCTCGCCACTTCCTTCTTTCTCCTTATCACCTGTATGTATCGCTTCGTAGGTCCTCCTCTTGATCCTCTCCTCTGTTTATTCACGCACTTCGCTTTTCGATGGCGTTACACTATCTATCTTTCCTCACTCAGCACAATAACTTGACACTTCTTACGCAAGCAATGTTTTGGTGCAGCTGATGTTGCGAGAAATACCTCCCCGCAGAAATAAGTCGCTCTGCTGTCCACCACGCATGCGCACTTGGGAATACACAGCAGGAAAACCTATTACTTTGCCTGGTTTTGTTCTAGTTTGTCCACTTGTGATCTTTGTGATGGTTGTTATTGCCAGCAAGAAACAACACACCAGACCAATAGACTAAACCAGGGTTTCTCAGCCTTTTCTCGGCAGCTAGTGGCCCCCCAGCTCCAAGGTAATGTGAGTTCTCGATCGTGGCCCTCCCTAAGTTAAAATATCCTGGGAAGTACATACCTGTCAAGCTACTGTGGTGTCTTGCCATAAGATTTTGCGTTAGAGACCATAAGTTTGTGTATAAAACGGTAATTAAACCATTAGAAAACCATAGTTTTTGTCATTCAATATTGTTGTGCTGGAAGCTTCCCCCGGGGTCTATGGGCTTCTGGAAGAGGGGGGGGGGGGGAACAAGGTGCCGCCCGCGCCCCGCGGAGCCCGCGGCCAAGCGCCAGGCGGGAAGTGTTGCCAACTCGCACATATTTTTGCTACATGTTCATTCTTGTATGATCTAATATGTACTGTAACGTTCTAGGTGCCACTGACGACTGTGAACAAGGAGGGCCTGCCAGTGACGATCAAGCGCACCACCATTATTCCTCCCTGTCAAATTACGGGTGCCACCCCAGCTAGCCTGTGTGTGGTAGAGAGTGGAAGTCGATGCCCGGTAGACAACGGGGTGATTGTAGGCAGTACTTTAGTAGACCCTGCTGCAGGGGAAGTGCCTGTCGTCATGGCCAATGTCTCCTTCAGCCCAAAGAAAATAAAACAAGGGACCATGGTGGGGTTGTGCCAAGAGATCGACCAGGAACCGAGAACCTGTGTCTGCAGGAGAACCCTGACGAAGCCCCAGGAGGAGCTGCCCGATTACCTGCGCGACCTGTTTGCCAAGAGCTCCCAGTGTCTAGAGGAGCCCCAAGTGGAATAGCTCAGTGAGCTTCTCGTGAGGAATGCAGATGTGTTTTCCACAGGAGACCTGGACTTGGGGTGTACGGACCTGGTAGAGCACCACATCGACACAGGTAGCCACCGCCCAGTGAAGCAAGCTCCTCGAAGGATGACACCAGCCCGTCGCAAGGAGATGGATGAGGTGATGGATGATCTCCGGCAACAGGGGTTAATCGAGCGGTCCAGCAGCCCGTGGGCGTCTGCTGTAGTGCTCGTCAGGAAAAAGGACGGTTCCCTCAGGTGCTGCGTGGACTACCGAGCCCTCAACGATCTCACTATCAAGGACTCATACCCACTCCCATGGATCGACGACACGCTCGACGCTTTGGTGGGCTCCAAGTAGTTTTCAACACTAGATATGAAGTCTGGGTATCACCAAGTCAAAATGTCGGAGCAGGACAAAGAGAAAACAGCCTTCTCCTACGGTCAAGGCCTGTGGCAGTTTAAGGTCATGCCCTTTGGCCTGTGCAACGCGCCGGCCACGTTCGAGCGGCTGATGGAGAGGGTGCTGGAGGGACTTCACTGGAAGACGGCATTCATCTACCTCGACGACGTGATTGTCTTTGGCCAGACCTTCAGCAGGAGATGGAAAGGCTATCAGAGGTTTTCGCCCGGTTTAGAGCTGCACACCTTAAGCTCAGCCCGAAGAAATGCTGCCTATTCCAAAAGGAGGTCCAATAATTAGTAGTAACAAATGTACGGAAGTGGGGGTTATTGGATCGGGGGGGTGACGGAAATGGGGGTTGGGGGGTCAGCGGGGGGTGGTGGTGACGGAAGAGGGGGTAGCTGGACCCCCCTACCCCCCCTACCCCCCAAAATCTTTCACTTTTCCACATACCCTACCCTCCCCCCCTCTCGGGCTAGCGTACTGGAGCGGGGGGTGCTGGAGCGGGGGGTGACGGGAGCGGGGGTAGGACGGTCAGCGGGGGGGTGAAGGAAGAGAGGGTGGTCAGCGGGGGGGGGGTGACGGGAGTGGGGGTAGGACGGTCAGAGGGCGGTCAGCGGGGGGGTGACGGAAGCGGGGGCATACTCTAAGTGAAGGTAATTGCTATTGTTGTTGTTGTTCTTGTTGTATACACACACACACACACACACACACACACACACACACACACACACACACACACATATTCTGTGCTATATATGCATCATACTTTAATAATTACCATCATTAATAGAGTTTCCGCTATGGCTGAGACATATTCAGAGAACCTTCTTGACATTTTCCAATACCCTGCGCGCATAATAGTTGCAGGATATAGCAACTCCGGAAAATCGGAACTTGTACAGCAGCTTATACTGAAATATAATGAAAAGTTCCAAAAAATTGTCATATGTGGCTTAACGTCTCATCCTCTTCAAAGAAATAAAGAAATAGGACCTAAAGTTATAGTGTCGTCTGAAATAATTGACCCAATTGCCAACGAGGACACGTTTGATCAGAGAGGGACATTGTATGTACTTGACGATATTTTCATTGATGCTGTAAGGAACAAAATTGTGGTTGATGCTTTTACTCGCGGACGGCACAACAATATTTCATGCATATTTATCACTCAAAATCTATATATGGGTGGAAAGCATGCAAGGAATATTAGCCTGAACTGTTCTCATTTCCTCTTGTTAAGACAGCGCGATTTATCTCAAATTCACACTCTGGGCAGACAAATATTCGGAAAAGAGATGGCATACCAGTTTGTAGATATATATAAATATGCTGTATATTTACGTCCTTATGGATATCTGCTTGTTGATTTGGGTATAAATACTCCTGAATTCCTACAGTTTCGCTCAAACATTGTTGGAGAACCCTCAGGTGAACGCGTATTCCAATGGTGAACTCCAGGAAGAAGGAACTTTTACACGCTCTATACTCCCAACATAGCGAACCCTATGGTTTAAGCTCTCAGGCGAAATTATGGGAGAAAGCAAAAAGTATAAATCCGGCAATAACACGTGATGACGTATTCAACTTTTTGAGAAGCAATAAAACATATACATTGCATAAGCTACAGACTAAAAAATTTCCCCGGCAAAAGATAATATCCTCAAAACCCAAAGTAATCATGGCTGCCGATTTAGCAGACGTGAGACATATAAGAAAGGAAATTAATAACATAGGCTACTTGTTACTATTGTTGTGCTGGAAGCTTCCCCCCGCGTCCATGGGGCTCTAGAAGGCTCCGGGAAGAGCGAGCAAGGGGGCGGGGAGCAAAGCCTCGTCCGCGCCCCGAGGGGCGCGGCCAGGCGCCAGGCGGGAAGTGTTGCCAACCCGCACATACTTTTGCTACATGTTCTTGTATGATCTAAAATATACTGTAACATTCTAGACTGTACTGTTCTGGATATATATAGGAGAAGAGGGCGAGAGGATTGCAGTCCCAGTCATAGTAAGCTAGTGGTAAGTGAAGAGTCAGAGTGAAGTGTACTACTAAGGAAGAACATTAAACTACAGAAACTGTGCAAAGTGTTTACATATCTCCCTCCCACGGAGTCTCCTGACGGCGACACGGAACCCAAGTAACACGTCCGGCATAACATTGGCGTCAGGAGTGTAGCCATTTGTTTTTTCGCCATGGAGACTCGTTTCCAAGCTGCCCAGAGGGACGACATGTTGACTGAACTTTTGGAAGCCTTGAGACTACAGGGGGAGAAACAAGAAAGAGCACAGCAACAACAAGAAAGAACACTCCAAGAACTCAAAGAACAACAAGAAAGAGCACACCAAGAACTCAAAGAACAACAAGAAAAAGCACACCAAGAACTCAAAGAACAACAAGAAAGAGCACAGCAACAACAAGAAGGAACACTCCAAGAACTCAAAGAACAGCTAGAAGATCGCTTCACAGGATTACAGCAACAGCTAAAAGCAGTACAAGATGGAAGTGATCAGTCAGTGCGAAGAGAAATGACTGATGTGACCACGAACTTGGGACAACGCCTGATAGAAGTGGAGAAAGAACACACAAATCTTCAACAAGAGATGGAGGTGGTACGGGAGACAACACACAAAGAAATATTAGAAGTAAGTGACAGAGTGAAGGCCCTTGAAGACTGCTTGGCTGGAAACGGACAACCAGTGCCTGCAGGGGCTAGTTGTACCCAAGATGCTTCTCCTACGCAAGTCCGGGGTAGTTTGAGCCCTGTTTCGCCTGAGTTTATCCCCGCAAGAAGTTCCGCCAGCCCCATGAGTCTGCTGGGTTCGCCTGTTAGAAAGAAGCCTCAGGAGTTTGATGGCAAGGTCTCCTGGGAGGCTTACCGCGCTCAGTTTGAGCTGTTGGCAGCTCGGAACGGATGGGATGACCAAGAGAGCGCGGTACAGCTGGCCACTAGCCTGAAAGGGGCGGCGCTGGAGGTCCTTGCTCAGCTCGACAAAGCGACAAAGGGCAGCTACAGCGGGCTGGCACAGGCGTTGGAGCAACGATATGGGACCAAGCACCAGAACGAGCTCTTCAGGGTTAGGTTCAGAACCCGCAACAGGAAGCGCGGCGAGTCTCTTCAGGAACTCGCTCATGACCTTGAGAGCATGGCGCACAAGGTATACCCAGGTGCCACCCCTGACCTGCTGACGGTTTTGCTGCGTGATCAATTCATCGATGCCCTGGACAGCCCTCAGCTGAAGATACAAGTGAACCAAGCTAAGCCAACATCAATGCAGGAAGCTCTGGCACGTGCCATGGAGTTTGAGTCCCTTGTTAGGTCTAGCTTGTCAAGCTTCAGGGACGACTCGACTTCTGGCTTTAGGGCACGAAAGGGCGCTGTCAGCGACACAGACAGGTTCCAAGGAACGTGCTGGTACTGCGAGAAGGTTGGGCACAAGGAGAACGAATGCTATAAGAAGAAGAAGGAATATGAAGGTGGCGCTAAGAAGAAGCCCAGAGAAGGACCCAAGTGCTGGACCTGTGGAGAAAAGGGGCACTGGAAGAATGAGTGTCGGAAAAATGTGCCCCCAACGAGGGCCACCACTCGGGAAACTAAGAAGGACTGGTTCACGGGGGGAACGACCAGTCTGTCCTGTACATGCCCCGAAGATATCAGTGTGCAGGAGAATCACCATGACAAGCTGCCAAGTGGAGGGCAAGGTTGACGGAGTATTGTGGCCTGTGGTCGTCGACACAGGCTCGGAACGCACATTGGTGTGGCCTGACGTGGTGAGTCATCGTCGGCTTCCTAAGACGCCGCATCGACTGTGCGGAGTCACAGGACACTACGCAGAGCTCAGAGGCCCAGTGGACGTGAAGTATGAGCTCGGAGGAAAGGAAGAGCTCCTCTCTGTGTACGTGGCCGACATGGACGACCCCTGCATCCTAGGTATGGATTATCTTGTCTCCCACAGGTGCGAGCTGGACTTCCGCGCTAAGCAGCTGACTGTAGGAGGAAGGAGGGTGCCACTGACGACTGTGAACAAGGAAGACCTGCCAGTGACGGTCAAGCGCACCACCATTATTCCTCCGAGGTCTTCTTGGGTGGTTTTATGGGGCTAGTTAGGCTGTGGGGCCACAGCCTCTAGAGCTTCCTCCGAGGTCGGAGATGCTGTTACCCTGTCAAATTACGGGTGCCCCCCCGGCTAGCCTGTGTGTGGTAGAGAGTGGAAGTCGATGCCCGGTAGAAAACGGGGTGATTGTAGGCAGTACTTTGGTAGACCCTGCTGCAGCGGAAGTGCCTGTCGTCGTGGCCAATGTCTCCTTCAGCCCAAAGAAAATAAAACAAGGGACCATGGTGGGGTTGTGCCAAGAGATCGACCAGAAACCAAGAACCTGTGTCTGCAGGAGAACCCTGACGAAGCCCCAGGAGGAGCTGCCCGACTACCTGCGCGACCTGTTTGACAGGAGCTCCAAGTGTCGAGAGGAGCCCCAAGTGGAATAGCTCAGGGAGCTTCTCGTGAGGAATGCAGATGTGTTTTCCACAGGAGACCTGGACTTGGGGTGTACGGACCTGGTAGAGCACCACATCGACACAGGTAGCCACCGCCCAGTGAAGCAAGCTCCTCGAGGGATGGCACCAGCCCGTCGCAAGGAGATGGATGAGGTGATGGATGATCTCCGGCAACAGGGGTTAATCGAGCGGTCCAGCAGCCCGTGGGCGTCTGCTGTAGTGCTCGTCAGGAAAAAGGACGGTTCCCTCAGGTGCTGCGTGGACTACCGAGCCCTCAACGATCTCACCATCAAGGATTCATACCCACTCCCACGGATCGACGACACGCTCGACGCTTTGGTGGGCTCCAAGTGGTTTTCAACACTAGATATGAAGTCTGGGTACCACCAAGTCAAAATGTCGGAGCAGGACAAAGAGAAAACAGCCTTCTCCTACGGTCAAGGCCTGTGGCAGTTTAAGGTCATGCCCTTTGGCCTTTGCAACGCGCCGGCCACGTTCGAGCGGCTGATGGAGAGGGTGCTGGAGGGACTTCACTGGAAGACGGCACTCATCTACCTCGACGACGTGATTGTCTTTGGCCAGACCTTCGAGCAAGAGATGGAAAGGCTATCAGAGGTTTTCGCCCGGTTTAGAGCTGCACACCTTAAGCTCAGCCCGAAGAAATGCTGTCTGTTTCAAAAGGAGGTCCAATACTTGGGACACATCGTGAGCGAGGCTGGAGTACGCACTGATCCTGAGAAGGTGGCTGCGGTAAGGGACTGGCCGACACCCACCAACGTGAAGGAGCTGCGGAGCTTCCTCGGGTTGTGCTCATACTACCGCAGGTTTGTGAAAGGCTTCGCTACGATTGCTGCACCACTGCACCTCCTGACGAAGAAGGGGCGCAAGTTTGAGTGGACAGCGGAAACTCAGGTTGCCTTTGAGAAGCTCAAGGAGGCTCTCATCAGCTCGCCCGTACTCATCTACCCAGACCCCTCTAAGCCTTTTATACTGGATTGTGATGCCAGTGATGAGGGGATTGGTGGAGTGCTGTCCCAGGCATGTGCCGACATGGAACGGGTTGTGGCCTACTTCAGCAAGAAGCTCACCCCAGCCGAGAAAAACTATTGCGTGACCCGGAAAGAACTCCTGGCAGTAGTCAAGAGCCTTGACTTTTTCCATGCTTACCTGTACGGTGCAACTTTCACCATCCGCACGGATCACGCTGCATTGCGGTGGTTGAAGTCACTGAAAAACCCTGAGGGCCAGCTTGCTCGCTGGATAGGTAAACTAGAGCAACATCACTACACTATTGTGCACCGATCTGGGCTAACACACGGTAACGCGGACAGCTTGAGCCGGCACCCCTGCCTACCTGAGTGTCAACATTGCCTCCAGAGGGAAAGCGTCCAGAATATGTGCCGCCGCACTACAGTGGAACACAGCGGAGGTGCCATGGATGATGGGAAGACTTGGGAAAACTGCAGCGGAAGGACCGAGATTTGAGACCAATTATGGAGTGGCTGAGTCAATCGTCAACGCGACCTGGGTGGGAAGTAATCTCGAGAGAAAGCCCTACCACCAAGAATTACTGGACTCAGTGGGACACTCTTCGGATGGACAACGGGGTGTTGCAGCGACGCTGGGTCTCTCATGATGGTCTTGACCACTACTGGTCCACGGTGCTACCTATGAAGTCCCGGGAAGGCGTCTTGAAAAAAATGCACGACAGCATCACTAGCGGACACCTTGGGGTAAAGAAGACACTGAGTCGCCTGCGGCAAAGGTTCTACTGGGTTGGCATGAGGAAGGACGTGGAAGAATGGTGTCACGCGTGTGAGGTGTGCTGTGCAAAGAAGGGCCCCAAGAAGCGTCACCGTGCCCCATTGCAACTATACCAGGTTGGAGCCCCCATGGAACTGGTGGCAGTGGATATAGCAGGACCCTTGCCTCTGACGACGAACGGAAATAGATACATCTGCGTCACAATGGATTACTTCACCAAGTGGCCGGAAACCTACGCCATCCCTGACCAGGAAGCCACTACCATCGCTAAGGTATTGGTGGAGGAGTTCTTCTGTCGCTTCGGTGTGCCTAACGAGCTCCATTCCGACCAGGGAAGGAATTTTGAGTCAACAGTTCTTGCTGAGTGCTGCAAGCTTCTGGGTATCAAGAAAACCCGGACCACCCCTCTGCACCCACAGTCAGATGGAATGGTGGAGAGGTTTAATTGGACGTTGGGCCAGGAGTTGGCCAAGCAGTGCAACAATGATCAGTCTTCATGGGATCAGAAGCTGTCTGCGCTTCTCATGGCCTACAGGTCTGCCGCCCACGAGACTACGGGGTATTCACCGGCAAAGCTGATGTTTGGACGTGAGCTGCGATTGCCGGTGCACCTACTGACAGGAAGGCCTCCTGGGGAAAGCCTTCCAAGGGACGCCTCCAGTTTTGCCCGTCAACTAGAGGAACGGCTGGAAGAGGTGCACCATCAAGTCCGAGGTGCCTTGAAGTTCTCCGGGGAGGCCATGAAGCGCGGTTACAATATGAGGGCAAGCCACGTTGACTTCAAGGAAGGAGACCAAGTCTGGCTTTACAACCCGCAGAGGAAGAAAGGACAGTTTCCGAAGTTACAGAGCCCCTGGGAAGGCCCTTACACTGTGCTAGAACGCCTCTCCGACGTGACTTACCGAATCCCGAGAACGGAAAGGACCAAGCCGAAAGTTGTCCACGTCAACCGCCTATGGAGGTACCACGGTCCGGGAAACTACATCTGGAACAACTACAGACACCCAGCAGCCGACGAAAACGCAAGGGACGTCCAGGACCGAGAGGAGGTCGACGACGACGTAGGCCTTCTGGACCTTTCAGCCGAGGGAGATGACCTCCCGGCTTCGGCAGATGTTCCAGGGACACCCCAAGAAGCGGACGACGACGAGGCGCACCAGGAGACAGACGCGCAGGAGGCACCGAGCAGAAGACAGAGACAACGCAGGCGTCCACAACGATACGACGATTATTATGTTTTTGGTTAATTCTCTTATGTTTGTATATAGTTAAGTGTGTGATCGGGACGATCACAATTAAGAGGGGGGGATAGTGTTGTGCTGGAAGCTTCCCCCGGCGTCCATGGGGCTCTAGAAGGCTCCGGGAAGAGCGAGCAAGGGGGCGGGGAGCAAAGCCTCGTCCGCGCCCCGCGGCCAGGCGCCAGGCGGGAAGTGTTGCCAACCCGCACATACTTTTGCTATATGTTCTTGTATGATCTAAAATATACTGTAACATTCTAGACTGTACTGTTCTGGATATATATAGGAGAAGAGGGCGAGAGGAGTGCAATCCCAGGCACAGTAAGCTAATGGTAAGTGAAGAGTCAGAGTGAAGTGTACTACTAAGGAAGAACATTAAACTACAGAAACTGTGCAAAGTGTTTACATATCTCCCTCCCACGGAGTCTCCTGACGGCGACACGGAACCCAAGTAACACGTCCGGCATAACACTATGCATTGACGTGTTTTCTAGATATATGCAAGTTGTCCCGTGTCGGAATAAAGACGCAAATACTATGCTCGTGGCCTTTAAACAAGTGGTGGAAAATAAAGATTCTGAAGGCTTACGAAGATTAAACACCGACTTGGGCACAGAATTCTGGAATCGAAAAGTAAGAAACTATTTATGTTCCCGGGGCATTAAGCTGTACAGTGTGTACTCAAGTGAGATCAAAGCAGCCTTGGCAGAGCGGGCCATTCGTACACTGAAAGCACGCATCTACAACTTCATCACGTCTCAAAATTCTTCAAGATATATTGATCAGCTGCAAAACATGGTCAATGCAAACAACCGCTCGCCGAGCGAGCAACTCTCCCCGTCTCTCGGCCACCTATAGACTGCTGAGTTGTTCGCTCGGCACAGCTATGGGCTGCTACTGGGCGCCTGCCCGGAGGATACGGGCCCAGCGGCTTGTGTAATCACGTGGCGGCGTGGCGCGTGGCCTCTCAGCTGCGTCTGGAGTGACGGAGTGAGTGCCAGTGTACCGGTTCCCAGTGCTTCAGTGCTTCTTTACTGAAGTGACTGTTAAAGTATTAATGGTGATTAGTAAGAATAACTGAATAAGTTGTGATGGGCCAGTTCACGACAGACCAATGTTTGTAATAAAAAAAACTCCAGCTTTTGACGGTGGGAACGGCAAACAACATAACACCGTTTCTAGTATTACCGTCCATAGGTACGTGTCAACGTGTGGTTTTCAGTTTTGTAAGTTTTCAAAAATATAGATAATGAATATTTGAATTCATCTATGTTTTTTTATTTGAAATATCAATTAGTATCGTTTTCGCCTATCGGACTTATCGTTAGCTAGTATCGGAATTGTGGATTTATATCGGGTTTCGGGTATCGGTTATCGCCTATATTTGTGTCTCCAGTTAACGAATATCGGTTATCACCGATAAGGTTTTCCATTATCAGTTATCGGGTATCGGGAATAAGGTTTTCTGTTATCGTGCCTACCTATACCCGTTTCCTCCCAACCAGTCTGACGTCACATCTGTTGTCCATTTTTCACGACCGGCCAGATCTTGTTGGTTGTTGTTCGTTTTGCCCAACAGCCAACAAAAACGACCAACATGTTGGGCGAAATTTGCCCTGTGTGACGCCAGCTTAAAATGAATACAGAGGAGTGTCCGAAAGAGAGGTCAATTTCGGGAGGACAGGTGTCTTAGCTGATACCCTCCTCTTGAAAGAGTTTAAGTCGTAGGGAGGAGGAAATACAGATGAAGGAAGATTGTTCCAGAGTTTACCAGCGTGAGGGGTGAAAGAGTGAAGATGCTGGTTAACTCTTGCATAAGGGGTTTGGACAGTAGGGATGAGCTTGAGTAGAAAGTCGTGTGTGGCGAGGCCGCGGGAGGCATATGCAGTTAGCATGCAAGTTCAGAAGAGCAGTCAGCGTGAAAATATCGATAGAAGATAGAAAGAGAGGCAACATGGCGGCGGAATTTAAGAGGTAGAACACTATCAGTAAGAGGAGGAGAGCTGATGAGACGAAAACCTTCGATGACGTCACAAACAGCGTCCAGCGCGCCGCCGCCGCGTGCCTTGAATTTGAATTCACTCAATTCAGTGTTTGTATTGTTCTCGTGTGGAGTGAATGCGCTCTTCATGAACTCCAACAACAACATCACTCCATAGAAGGTGAGAAACTTATTTAGTAGTAAATCAATACTGTTGATAACTGTATTACAGTAGCATTATACAGTGCTGTGAAAATCATTGTGTTTCATTTCATGTGTGTGTGTTATGAATCTCTGAAGTTAGTCTTGTGAATGGGCGTCAGTATTATGGCTTATTAATAAAAAAAAAACTGGTAAGCCAACTTAATCTCATAATATGGGATACAGATATACATCATCCATCTATTCCAGTGGTTCTTAACCTTTTTCATCGTCTTACCCCCTGAGACTCTCGAGGACATTACCGTGACCTCTTTATTAAATTTTTGCAATGGTGAACTTTCCGTAAAGGTAAGGTAAAACAAAACTAAATGAAGATCCTGATTTATTAAAAATGTTACAAATGAAAGACCTTGAAAAATGCCACAAATCCCCTACCATCAAGCGTTATCCACTTAAAAACAGGTATAAATTGGGCCAGGTGATAGGCAATATAGCATAGTATCAATTTAAACCGCATCATTAATAAATAAAATTGCTCACGAGAGGTTTGTATATTAATTTCTCTTAAGAAAAAAGTCACTTCAAAATAATAGCCTATCTTTCTTAAATGCAAAATACTAGCTTAGAATTCTTAAATGCAAAATAATAGCCTATAGTATTCCTAACTGTAAAATATTAGCTTAGTATTCTCAGATGCAAAATAATAGCCAAGTATTCCTAAATGCAAAATACTAGCCAAGTATTCCTAAATGCAATAAAATAGCATTGTATTCTTAAATGCAAAGTAATAGCCTAATGTCCCTAAATGCAAAATAATAGCCTAGTATTTATGAATGCAAAACAATAGCATATTATTCCTAACTACAAAATAATATCCTAGTATTCATGAATGCAGAATGATAGAATAGTATTCCTAAATGCAAAGTAATAGCCTGGTTTTACTAAATGCAAAATTATAAGCTAGTGCACAAAGTAAAATTATAATGTATTTCACTAAACTACTTCTGGAGTATCTGGACAAAAGTAAGTGATGGATTATAAGAGAAACAAGGATCTAATATAGAAATCAAATTAAACCTAATGGAGATCTTGATTCACTATAGGCTACAAGATGAAACGAGTGTTAATAGCACAAAAACTGTGCTAGATCGGCGTCGCATGACCTCCAACACCCCCCCAACAATTTATATTATGCAACTATTCAGGGGGGGCATCATGAGCCAATGCAAGATGGCGCCACTATAAACACTCGCCTGCGCCAGAACGGGCTGGGCCGACCATCAGGCCCCACCTGGAAGAAGCCTTAATTGGGCCGACCATCAGGCCCCACCGGGAAGATGCCTACCGGCGCAATAGGCAATCAACGTAAAAAAAAAAAAAAAAAAAATAGGGGTTTAAAATGGAAAATGCTGAAAAATAAAGATAACGCCATTATAACACTTGCCTGCTCCACAACGGGCTGGGGCCGACCATCAGACCCTACTACGAAGGCCTACCGGCGCCACACCAAGACGTAAAAAAAGAAAAAAAAATGACTTTATATTGCCATGTTGTAGGGTTCATCAGGGCTAACAAATGTTATTATACAATGTCATGTCTACAGTGCATGGATAAGCCAGGAAAACAACTTGAAGAGAACAACGACAACAACAAGATGGACAATCTGTTGATCGGCGTCTGCGACGCCGATAAAAAGAATTATAAAATAGTAATACTAGTACATGCAATCATGTACAATATCAAAATAATAATAATAATAATAATAATAATAATAATAATAATAATGTTTGTGGATAGTATGAAAAAGGTGGATAGAAAATTGGAGAAAATAGTTTTAGTGAGTGAGGCATTGGGGACGCCGCTCATGATGTCATCAATCCCAGGCGCAGGCTTTCTGTATAGAGACGGCTTTGCTATTGTGCGGCGACGCATGTCGCAGCTTATGCACGTTTTAGTGTTGCTTGAGCTTGAACGTTATCTTGATGGCAGGGTTTGGGTGAAATTTGTGAATGCGACTTATAATAGATGGTGTTCACAGTTGGCTTGCTTCTTGCATTCTTTCCCATGCCACTTTTGTGGTTGAAGGTGGAATCTAGCTCGGCATCTTGTGCAGTAATCACGACGAATCTATCTCTTTGGGAGCGGTGATATTGGATGCATAGACGTTGTTTTGGGAGAGGAGCATTTTAGTAGGCCATCTTTGGTCTTTCTCCGGTGGGGGGTTTTTTTGGATGTTCTGTGCCTCTGTGACATAAAATTGAAGTCTCCTCTGCCTTTGTGCAGGGCATAGCAGCGAGCGAAAGGTGTCTGTGCAACAAGGACACACATGGGACAAGAGAGCCAATCGTGAGGGACGGGGGTGGAGCGAGAGCGGCCGGCGGCTCGTGGAACGGCGCATTTATCTCTCTCTGCGGAGACTTTAATTTTATGCGTCCCGGTCAGAGCTCGCACGGACAGATAGGTATCGGCTTAGCACAATACCAGCACTTGTAAAGGCCATAAGTACTTCCATGATCACATGATCACTCCACCTCAACACACACACACACACACACACACACACACACACACAAAGAGAATGCATTTGGCGAATGAATTAAGGTATGGATGCCTCCTGGGAAAGAGTGAGCACGTGATAATAGAGATGGAAACAGAGGAGGAAGGAAGTGAAGGAGATGAATCATACAAAAGAAACAGGTTAAACTATAGGAAGGCAGACGTGGAAAATCTCAGGAAATAATATGGAGAGCTGGACTGGGATGAGTTAAAGAGAACAAGTGAAGTGCAAGAAAAGTATGATATTTTCATGGAGGCGTATAAATCAGGTGTTATGAAATTTGTACCAGAATACAAACCTAAGGAAAAAAAAAAAAGGACTGGTTTAATGTAAAATGTGCCAAGGCAAAAGAAAAAAGAGACAAAGCGTGGAAAAGATTGAAAAGAAATAAAAACCAAAGGAATAAAGAAGATTTCAAGGTAGCGAGAAATTAATACGTGAAAATAAGGAGAGAAGAAGAGAAGGGATATGAAAAGGATATTGTGGAAAAGTGCAAGGAACAACCTAAACTGTTTTATAGATTCATAAATGGGAAGATCAAACCAAGGAAACAACAGAAAGATTGAGTGACGGGAATGTGATAATCGAAGATCCCAAAGACATGACTGAGCTACTAAATAAAAAGTTCCAGCAAGTTTTTACAAAAGAATCAACATTCAGCGAACCACAAGAAAACAAGATAAATGTTCATATGGAAAAAGTCATGGTAAATAAAGAGGAGATATATAAAATGATGGGGGAACTGGAAGAGAAGAAAGCAGAAGGACCGGATGGAATCCCAGGTTATAAATTATATTGAAAGAATGCAGAAATTAACTGGTTGGACCGGTATATGATATCATTAAATGCTCAATAACAACTGGGGAAATGCCAAAGGAGTGGCGGAGGGCCGAAGTGGTCCCCATATGCAAAAGTGGAAAGAAGGAAGAACCCCTGAACTACAGACCTGTATCATTGACCAGTGTAGTATGTAAAATATGTGAGAAAGTGATAAAAAAGCAATGGACAAGATTTCTAGAAGAGCATAATATAATCACAAATAAACAATATGGTTTTAGAAAGGGACGCTCATGTGTAACTAACTTACTGAGCTTTTACTTAAGAGTGATAGACAAAATACAGGAAAGGGACGGATGGGTTGATTGCGTTTACTTGGACCTGAAGAAGGCGTTCGACAAAGTTCCTCATACAAGACTGCTATGGATGTTGGAAAATAAAGGAGGATTGAAAGGGAAAATGAAGAACTGGATGGAAAGCTACTTAAAGGGGGCATTTCCGCTTTTTTTTTTATCAAAATTAAAGTAACAAGCTGGTGTATTTACAAAACTTAAAAAGTTCTATCATAATACATATGGCCAAGTTCAAATATTATTGCCACAGAGGTTTCTGCTTAAAAAAAAGTTTTTTGATTTTCGCCCACTTTTTTTTTACATTTTTGTGTCAACACTTAACTACTTTATATGGGTGTGGTATTTTCATTATTTTTCTCTTGTAATTTTGATCTTTGTACTTAATTCCCACGAGAGATTTTTTTTAGGTAGCTTTATTTTATATATATATATATATATATATATATATATATATATATATATATATATATATATATATATATATATATATATATATATATATATATATATATATATATATATATATATATACAACATTTTTTTCAAGCATTTTGAGTTTTTTGTATTTTTTGGTATTGTTTTTGCTGTATCATTATTCCTTTTCTATTTATAATTATTTACTCTCGTGGGATTTTAGTTCTTTCATTGCTGTTGTGGGTTCAGCAAACCATTTAAAAAAAAAAAGGTTTATTAGTTTACATGTAGTGTCACTGTTTCTGTAAAAAAAAAAAATGTGTTTTGAGAAATCGGCATTGAAAGTTCAGTGTTCCCAATAAGTCACTGGGAAGTCATTAGTGGGTCATCAAAATTTATAGTATTTTTTATATGCTTATATTACATCTTGTACATCTATTTGAGAGCATTCTGGCACCTGTTTTCCTCCTCTAATGAGGATATTATGCACTCGTAGGTGAGGGTGTCATGGGGCGCCATTCTTTCTCTTTGTTGTCAGACTGGTGTTCTGAAGTCAGTGCCATGGTTCCCTAGATGGTGCCTAAAACCCTCCTGGCTTGTAGTCACTGTCATCCAACCTTGTTTTCTTCTTTGGCTGCTTCTTGTGCTGTGATGTATCATGTATCATGTTTTATAAGTCGCAGAATTTCAAAACGACACGTTCTGCTTTCTTGTCTGTAGACTGTAGTGACAGCTTTAGGGATGAGAATCGGTCATATAGACATAGCAGCTGGTGGTGTATCAGGTTTTGAAGAGGTGCCAGCAACATATATTGGTGTATCAGGCGTTGAAGAGGTGCCAGCAACCGGTGTGGAACAGGAAGGGGTGGTGACAGTAATGAGACAATGAGACGTACCTTATCAGGAGTGACAGGTGCCGGCTGACCCTCCTCCTGTTCTTCCTATCTCCCTCTTTCCTTCCCCAGTTGTACTTCATTCAGTTTTCTTATTCTCCCCTGCACATCAGGGGTCTTTTTGAGAGCCCTCGGAATTGATGAATGCGTGAAATAAGTAATGAGGCAGAAAAATGCATCATCATAGTCTTGCCTCTCCAATAGCAAGCCTGCTTGCTAAACTCCGGCCACAGATGACACAGAGTCTCATGTTGCTCAATTTCATATAAAAATAACGAGAAAATGTTTGAAAGATATTTATAACAGAAAGAAGGTGGCGTGCTCGAGTGTCCAGGAGCACAGTCCGCGTGGTGATGAGGTTGGAAACGGTCAATTATTGCGTTATACGGTAAATTTATGACATTTGTTGCTTTACTATAGTCATCCACAAGCCCTAAGGTACTCAACAAACCATTAAACAGAAAATGACTTAACTTGATGAAAACTATGGGAAATGTCCCCTTAAGAGGAAGAGAGATGAGAACAGTGGTAAAGGACATAAAATCGGAGTGGAGAATTGTAGAGAGTGGAGTGCCTCAGGAATCGTTATTGGCACCAGTACCTATTATATGTAAATGATATGCCAGAGGGAGGACACAGTTATATGAGTCTGTTTGCAGACGATGCAAAACTGCTAAAACATATAAGAAACTGTAAAGACTGTAAAATTCTGCAAGAGGACCTGAACAAGATTTGGAAATGGAGTTTGAAATGGGAGATGGAATTCAATGTTAAGAAATGTCATGTAATGGAAATGGGAAAGAGTGAAGGGTGACCAAAATGGACATATAAAATGGGAGATGGAGAAATATTAAAGAAAGTTCAAGAAGAGAAAGATCTGGGAGTGACAATACAAGATAATCAAGAGCTTGAGAGTCATGTAAATCGGATATTCGGTGATACGTATAATATGATGAGAAACATAGGTTAAGCATTCCACTACATGGATAAGGATATGATGAAAAAGTTAATAACCACTATGATTAGGCCAAAATTAGAATATGCGGAGGCGGTGTGGTCTCCACATAAGAAGAAACACATAAGAAAACTAGAAAGAATACAAAGGATGGCAACAAAAATGGTTCCAGAATTGGAGGGACTGACATATGAAGAAAGATTAAAGGAAATGGACCTACCAACACCAACAGATCATAAGATGCACTAAGCCTCCAATAAGTGTGGGTGCAGAGAGAGATTTACATAGATTTACATAGATTTACATAGAAAATCAGACCACACAGACCCCATGGTCCAGACTAGGTGGTCTGTCCTTAAACCTAAGTGATTTTACATTAATCAGAAGGCTCCTAAACGTTGCATTTCTACTCTAGTTGATATTAAGTTGAAGGAAGTGACGGTCGAGTTTATTTTTGAAGGAGTCAATCGTGTTACACTGGACCACTGATGGTGGAAGCTTATTCCATTCTCGCACTACAACGTTGGTGAAGAAAAATTTGGTGCAGTCTGAATTTACTTGTCTACATTTGAGTTTTACGCCATTGTTCCTCGTGCGCAAAGTGTCATCGATCATAAACAATGTTGATCTGTCTACATTCGTGAAACCATTAAGTATTTTAAAACATTCGATCAGTTTTCCTCGGAGGCGACGTTTCTCAAGAGAGAACATGTTAAGGGTAGAAAGCCTTTCTTCGTAGGATTTGTTGCGCAAGGAAGGGATCATTTTCGTTGCCCGACGCTGAACACCTTCTAATTTAGCAATATCCTTTGCATGGTGGGGAGACCAAAACTGTACCGCATATTCCAAGTGGGGTCTGACTAAACTATTGTAGAGCGGGAGTATTACATCTTTATTCTTGAATAAAAAGTTTCTTTTAATGAAGCCCAACATTCTGTTCGCTTTATTTGCTGCATCTTCTATCGATATTTCCACGCTGACTGGTCTTCTGAACTTGCTAACTGCATGCCTCCCCCCCTTCCGCGGCCCCGCTGCACACGACTTTCTACTCATGCTCATCCCTATACTGTCCAAACCCCTTATGCAAGAGTTAACCAGCATCTTCACTCTTTCATCCCTCACGCTGGTAAACTCTGGAACAATCTTCCTTCATCTGTATTTCATTCTGCCTATGACTTGAACTCTTTCAAGAGGAGGGTATCAGGACAAATCTCCTCCCGAATTTGACCTTGCTTTTGGCCACCTCTTCTGATTCTTTTATGGGAGCAGGGATTAGCGGGCTTTTTTTTTATTATTGTTTTCTTTTTTGTGTGCCCTTGAGCTGCCTCCTTTGTTGTAAAAAAAAAAAAATCGATGCATTGCTGTGAGAATTCGAGGTTTGACGCGATTTTGATCCCCAAGTCCTTGACGCATTGAACGCTTTTGAGTTTAACGCCGCGCATTTCATAATCGAACTTCTTATTCCTCGTTCCAACTTGAAGGACCTGGCACTTGCTTACGTTAAAGGGCATCTCCCATCTATCCGACCAACCTGTAAAACAATTTTCTCTCCTTGACTGAGTGTTTAATTTCGCTATTAAACCAAGGTGGGCTTTTATTAGTGTTAATTCGCTTCTCGCACAAGGGGACAAATGTGTCCTGCTGAGTGAGTAACTGATATTTAAAGCTTAGCCAGACATCCTCTACATTGCCATCATCTGATAGTTGCATATCTATTAGTTTTCGTCGAATTTCTACGAAGTTGGATCTTTTGAAATTGGGCACCTTTACTTTATTTTCAGTCACCGATGTTTGAGCTCTAATGTCAACGCGCACTAGTTTATGATCGCAGGAACCGAGGTGTTCTCCTACCGTGACATTACTGACTAGGTTATCTTGGGTCGCTATAACAAGGTCAAGTATGTTATTTTGTCGAGTTGGTTCAGAAACCATTTGGCTTAGATAATTTTCCTCTAAAAATTCGATCATTCTATGGGACTCACCTTCTGTACCCGACAGTGTCGCCCAGTCGATATGGGGGAGGTTAAAGTCTCCTAGTATCGGTGAATCGCTGTTATTAAGTGACTGCCTTAAGACGCTGTACATTTCAAGATCGGCATCGAGTGATTGCCCCGGAGGCCTGTAAGTGACAGATATATTTAAATTGACTTTTGCAGTGTTTACTCGCACGCACAAATGTTCAACGTTACTGTTTCTTGGTGTTTTGTCAGTGGATTGTAAATAGCTTTTGACAAAAAGGGCGACACCACCACCTCTACGGTTTACACGATCATTGTTGAAGAATCTGTAGCCATCTATGTTGTATTCGGAACTTAAATCAATATTTGTGGTGTCGATAAATGTTTCGGTTATAGCAATTATGTCATAGTTTTCTGTCAGAGCAAGACATCGCAGTTCATCAAACTTGTTTCTTAGGCTACGCGCATTGAAACTAAGGACTCTTAGGTTATCTTGAGGCTTGGTAAAAGAGGTGGTGGTACTGGAGGGTTCAGTGTTACGAGTTTGTTGGGGTGTATGGTGTCTATTTACACGGGCGGAATGGAAGGACGTGGCTGAGAGGCGTTTTCTTGTTGTTCGGGCGTTGCGTACGGCGTCGTTGAGGAGCCTTCCGAATCTGGCTGCCCCTATGGGGGACAGGTGTATGCCGTCCCTATGGAAAAGTTTACTCTGGCCGTAGAAATGGTTCCAGGCGTTAAAGAACTCGACGTCAAGCTCTCCGCAGAGAGTCTGTAGGCGGTTGTTGAGGCTGAAGGCCTTACTGTAGAAGTCGCCCTCATCCCACGTCCGTGGTAGAATTCCTGAAATCAAAATATTAGGGGATTTAGACTTATACTGCTGGATGAGCCTACGGTACTTGTCCAGCAGTTCCTCAGACCGGGTCGTGGTGACGTCGTTTGTACCTGTGTGGAGAACAAAGAGTGAGTCATTAGAGGCCACAGCGGAGACCTCGTCCAGGGCAGCTGTGATGTCGTCAACACCAGCTCCAGGATAACAGTAGTTACGCCTACGACGGGGGACTCTGCCACATAATTCAACCACCTGATGGCGAATCATAGAGTCACCGACCAAGAAGGTGCTCTGTTCCTCGTCCTCCTCCTCCAGTATGGCAAATCTGTTGTAGCAATGAGTAGGATAAATGGCTCTAGGGGCGGGTCTGGCTCCTCCTCTCACGGGGGTGAAGCATTCAGCGTCAGCTCTACCGGTTCCCTGTGACGTGTCTACTTCGGAAGGTGGCTGAGCATCGAGTGCAGGTGCGGAGGGTGATGAGGCGTCACTTGCAGCAGGGGCGACGATGTTGGCCTGGATAAACTCCTGCAAGGTATCAACAGTACTTGTTAGTTCGGTGATCTTCTCGCCAGCCGTCAGCCTATCGTCCTGTTGAAGGAGTCTCGTTTCCATCTGCTGTGTCAACAGGCAGATCTTGCAGACGGTCGATCGTCCTGAGAAGAAATAACCAGAGAAGTTTCCTGTGCAAGTCGAGCCTTTCTTTAGCGCCATCTTGGTAAGGAGGAGAGAGCAAGTGAGTAGTGTTTATCTATATATTTGTTTTGCTTTTTCTTTTTCGTAGGGAGAGAGAGAGAGAGACCTAATACAAATTTATAAATTATTGAGCAAAATGGAAGAAGTAGATAATGAGGAGTTACTACTAAAAGAAGGAATACACACCAGGAACACAAGAGGACACAGTAAAAAATTGAGGAAAGGAAGATGCTTGAGAGACACAGAATTATAGCTTTCCGCCAAGAAATATAGAGGTTTGGAACAGACTAAGTGAAGATGTAGTATTGGCGAAGAGTGTGCAAAGTTTTAAGGAAAAGCTGGACATATACAGATACGGGACGGGCCCTGTAAAACTACAACACGGTAAATACACACACACACACACACACACACACACACACACACACACACCAGCCACCCTTTCCCATTTCCCCCATTACTCTTCATATAAATCTCATTGTATTTTGTGTATTTTCAGCCTTATGGCTGCCAACAAATGAATAAACCATTTATTATTATTATTATTATTATTATTATTATTATTATTATTATTATTATTATTATTATTATTATTATTATTACACACACACACACACACACACACACACACACACACACACACACACACACACACTTTCCGCTCACAAGGAGTGGTTACTGTCCCCCCTTGAGCAAGGGGGATGGGGTGTGTGGTACTTACGTGAGGTTCTGTCAGTACCCAGAGATTGACTTTTAAGACTATAATGAGCATGAACTTGCTCATGTTGGAAGGGTACTTGCTGGCGATTGCGAGTCCAACTCGTGATCAGTCGTGGTGAATTACTCTCTCTCTCTCTCTCTCTCTCTCTCTCTCTCTCTCTCTCTCTGCACCCACACTTATGGTAGGCTTAGTGCATCCTATGATCTGGTGGTGATGCGGCTGAGGCTGGGCTACAGATATTACTGGAAGGTCAGTAGGGCTGACCCTGTACCTTGTAGCTTGTGTGCCAGGCCAGGGGGTCACACGCTCAAACACTATGCCCTGCAATGTTCTGCTATTAGTGCCTACCGCCCACAGGGCCACTGGGACCTGCCTGTGCTGGTGGGCTGATTCATTAACAATAATGTTCTTTCAGCTGTGCTTAGTGAGTATCCTGCATTTGCCCCTAGATTGTAGTTCATATGTCCAGTCCCTTATGTCTGCTCCCTTGACTAAATCAAGGCCTTTATTTTTTTTTAGCACTTGTCCCC
This sequence comes from Eriocheir sinensis, assembly GCF_024679095.1. NCBI lineage: Eukaryota > Metazoa > Arthropoda > Malacostraca > Decapoda > Varunidae > Eriocheir > Eriocheir sinensis. The sequence continues at coordinate 8,695,348 of NC_066511.1, forward strand.
TACCATTGTATCTATTTAGTTTCCTGGTGCTACTTACACATGTATCCTTTGTTGTACAATAAACTATCAATCAATCAATCAATCTCTCTCTCTCTCTCTCTCTCTCTCTCTCTCTCTCTCTCTCTCTCTCTCTCTCTCTCTCTCTCTCTCTCTCTCTCTCTCTCTCTCTCTCTCTCTCTCTCTCACACACACACACACACACACACACACACACACACACACACACACACACACACACACACACACACAGACAGAAGGAGGTGGAGGAGGAGGAGGAGGAGGAAAAGGAAGAGCAGGAGAAGGAGGAAGAGTGAGGCCATTAGGTCCTGCTTAGAAGGCAATGGAAAAAGAAGAAGAGAGAGAGCTTCTCTCCCTTTCCTTATTCTGCATCTTAAAAAGTCAGTACAGTATTAAATCTAAAAAATAGTAAGCATAAAAGTAAAATATAAGTCGCGCATAATGACATAGTTACCCATGAATTCTGACCAGGCCATCCACAGCAGATCCCCCCAAGCACTCCCGCTCTCGCCGCGCGCGCTGATTGGTCCTAATTTCTGCAGCGAACCATACAGCCGTATTCTCAGTCAATCTCTTCCCCCTTCCCGCAAGGAAACCAGGCTTCGTGGACCAAACGGTATTATCAGCAGAGGTGGGCAAGTGCGGTACTTAGTGTGGTAGTGCGGCATCACAAAAAAAAGTACCGCGCTACCGCAAAATTTCTGAAAATACCGCACTACCGCGGACCGCACTAAAAAATCCTGCGGTACTTTTTTGCGGTACTTTGAAAATTATCGAAGACGACATTTGCAGCGCGGCATGCTCACAGATTTTTTTTTTTTTTTCTTTACAGTGAATCGGACTCAATTAGTTAATCGGTATCAGTCATCAGAATCAGTGATTCAATCCTTCTGACTTTTCAGTTATTGTTCAAAATTAAATACTAAATAGACAGACTAAACTAATACACTGCGAGTCTTCTTTAACCCACGCGGTGCCGGCCATTTCAACCCCGGACACGTCCGTGGTGCCGGCCAATTTTTTCATTGTATACTATTTTAAGCATATTTCCTTTGTTTGGATAGCCAGGATAGACACTGAAGTATTTTTTTTATTTTGACTACCGCTACCGCAGTACCGCACACCGCGTACCGCACTGGGAAAGAAAAAAATGGGACCGCACTACCGCAACCGCACTACTCCGGAAAAAGTACCGCACTACCGCAACCGCACTTCTGATTTTTCAGTACCGTGCCCACCTCTGATTATCAGTGACGAAGAATGTCTTTGATGCAGCGCGCGAAGCGGCGAGCGGGAAAAAAAATAACTAATTTTCTCTCTTCAGGAAGAGGAGGTGAAGGCCAGCTCTTCGCCAATTTCTTCGCACATTTAATGCTTTATTACAACATTTTTCCATGTTGCCGTATTATTAATTGGGTATAAGAACAATTTAAAGTTTTCTGGGCCTTATATTAAAAGTCATACAATGCAAGAAAAAATATCTTTCTGTTTATTCAAGACTTTGTGGTTCCTATAATTTAACTCAACACTGGACCACGCGCCGCCCAACCAGCACGCCCCGCCCTTCATTTTCAACTATTCACAACAGTTATTTTTCTTAAGCGTTTGTAGGGCTGGCCCTTCGAACCACAAGCATGGAGATTGCTGGGATGAATTTTAAAGTGACGAACCGACGGGCTCCAGCCTCTGTGGTTCATATTTCCCAAGTCCGTATGAGTATCTGGAGGTATGTGGTGCCCGTGCTTGGCTTCCCACGGCCAATTATCGTTGTCCAAACTCGTGACGTCACGTGTGGGTGGAGCTTAAGGAAAGCAGGGCAGAACAGATAATACCATTTTCCACCCACTGATGGGAGCTCTAAAACTAGTTAAAAATATATTCACACGAGAGAGATAACGAAGGGAGAAAGATATGTCTCATGGAGCAGATGGAGAATAAGGAAAATATACACATTTTATTCACCAGCGGTCTCCTAAGCTCCTTCCACAGATGACGTCACGGATCGGAGCAGCGATGATTGGCTGTGGGAAACCAGGCATCATACAGGCTATGTGAGCTATATTTTATCCCATGTGAATATATTTTGAACTAGCTGTTTAGGATGAACCTACTACAATATTATTATTTGTGGTTCCATGATATATACATGTATATTACGTTAGTCTTGTTTTGGAAAATTAAAACAGTTTATTCTAACGAGGTCTCCTAAGCTCCGCCTACATGTGACGGCACGAGTGAGAGCAAAACAAACATCGCCATGGCTACCAACCGATTAACACATCAATATATTTTTTTTCTGTTATATATAGTGTACGTCACTGTATCAAGCACTGTTTACAACTTTACATAAATATTAGCCACACAATATTTTCCTTTATTGAAATGTGCCTCAAATGCATTCATGTTTCACTTTTCAACGTTTGTTTGATTTGCAGTAGTACCAACACTACACGGAAAGACAGCTTCGAAGGGGGAAGAGAAGGGAGCGTTTGGGAATACCTCCAAACGGAAACACACTCTCTAAGAGACGCTTCGACGAAGAGGGAAGAGATTGACTGAGAATCCGGGGGATAGAGACTTCGGGAATATGCTTCCCTCATCTAGGGATTAGCGACTGAGGGAAAGGACGTGGCACAGTCGTTCTCCATTCGTCTAGCGATTGGGCACCTTTCGTTTAGTAATCGGGCAGTATTCTTGATTGTTTTGTTTTTATTCCGGGCACCACGGTAGTCGGGCAGGAATAATCTTTTGAAAAAAAACATTAAATTCAAATCTCAAGATTGATCGGGCAGCTGTTGGGTAGGCATCATTATGGCCGTGCAGTTTTCGTTCAGCATTCGGGCAACTGTCCCGTAATTTTGGCATATTTTTAGGGAGGGCGAGCATGCGCAAGTGGGGGATTTTTTTTATATTTTTAAATAAGCACTTTTAGAGGCATTTCGAGGCCAATATAGAAAATATTTGGGGGTTATAGCCCCTCTAGTTCCCCCGGAAATTGCGGCCCTGGGCAATATTTGTGCAAACGTTTTGCCAAAATTTTCCACGCAGGAGGCCGGGTCAAAGTGCACCAATTAATTTCCAGCGATAGCAGAACGAACCAGGATCGTCGCGCTTTCGCCCAAAGATTGCCTATGTGTGAATAGGGTTAAAGTGCACCAATTTCCAATGATACCAGAATGAACCAGGATCATCGAGCTTTCGTCCCAAAATCGCCTATGTGTGAATAGGGTTTATAAACTCGAATGCTGCACAAATTGCAGTCGTGCAAGTGTCGTGTTCAGGATCGGGTATGTGTGAAAGCCCCTTAACTTTATAGTTTAAAGCAAACGACTCCTTTCTGCCTATTTTTGCCTAGTCTTCTCTCTGTTGTTTTCATGTTTTTTTTTTCTTTCTAACGATAACGTTTCTTCGATCTTGTCCACATTATATGTACTGGTATCACTGACTCCTGCCGTTGATGCGTTTTGTCACATATATAAGCTCTATATTCTATGATCCCCTGCAAATTCTCAACCAAGCCAGCATCTTATTATACATATAACATATGGTGGCAAACTTGTTATTCAGCGTGGCCTTCACCTGGGCCGTGTCATTGTGGTTTATTGTTCAAGGAGGAAGCTTAAATTAAGAGCATCCGTTATGTTATTTTCGTTGCCAGACTCGTCGTTGGTACTCTCTCTCTCTCTCTCTCTCTCTCTCTCTCTCTCTCTCTCTCTCTCTCTCTCTCTCTCTCTGTTTAGTTTTGTATTTTTTTAACCTTTGTCTGCCCCCTTTGTTGTACACACACACACACACACACACACACACACTTTGTGGAATCAACTGTTGCTTGTATTATTGCAAAACAAATCATGTAAACCACATCAAAACGATAGGGAGGCGTTTGTCATCTCAACTCGCAAGCAGTATATAAAGAAAGAGTTTTACCAGGCAAAGTGTCAGCGCGGAAGCAGTTTTGAAAAATAAATGAATTCCACCACAACCAATAATCCTTATAATGATTTAGACCAGAGAGGACATGGAAAATTTGTCTTACTCAAGCAAATTTTCTAAATGAAAGGAATTCGAACCCTTACTTATACCCTTGATGCAACTGTGCAACAAACAAAACCCACGCTAAAACAAATTTCAAGTGACTGTATACAGGTATCAACAAAAGAATACAGGTATCAACAACAAGATAATGCAGACAGGCCAGTCCTCATCGACAGACAGACTTGGTCGGCTCGGCTGACGCCAGCCGATAGGGTCGGTCTGTTGGCACCCTGCTACGGGCCGCCATATATTAGCAAAGGTCCATGCTTCCCCCTCTAAGAAGGGGACAATCTTTAAGCAGCAACAACAAAAAGAGAATGCATGCTCAACGCTAGAATATCTTGTCAGTCTCTCGATTTTTTTTCATTCATGGGCGAACTCTACCTATCCTTAAACCTTCTTAAAAAAAAAAAAAAAAAATATATATATATATATATATATATATATATATATATATATATATATATATATATATATATATATATATATATATATATATAAAAAATCAGATCGTCGATATCTTAAAAGAAATGTTGTACAATAACCTATCTGCCCTGGTATCAACAAATGAGGTTTACTACCCTGACGTACCCCATATGCGGCGTCACGCGTCATCGCGCCAGCCACCTCCTCGTGCTGGACCCATCGCCACCAGAGTGGCACGGGGCATCGTACTTTGCACCATACTCAGGAGTGGTCAGTGGCAGAGCTCGGGGACACGCGTGCGGTGGTACAGCTGCCGTCTCACTCACATTCTTTACTCGCTAAGGCCAAGATAACTGTGGGAGGTATGTTATTAGCACCACTACAATTTTATAAGTTTTATTTTTAGTGGTACGCAAAATCAACACTGTATCTATAGGAAACAGTCCTAAGGAGAACTATACATTTTATTCTGTTTTTGTTATTAAATACAGTGCTTTGCCTTGTTGTGTCACTTGTGAAGAAAAAGGAGAGAGCGTGATTATTACCAAGATTATTAGCACGATACTAATTGTAATAAGATAATCGAGTAGATATGGTTAATCAGCATGATCGGCTTTCTTTATTACAAAGGTACTACATTTGTAAACCTTGATGGAATAGCATTATTTTATCATATAGAAAACTGAGAGAAAAGTCTGCATGAAGACAGACCTTTCGTACGAACTATTGATAAGTTGTGCGGCACGGACGACTGGCTCAGCAAACACAAGATTAACGTTAAGCATAAGCATAAGTGACTCGATGAAAAGCAACGAAACCCCTTCTGGGACAAGCGGAGTTTGTTGACTCGCTGTTTATTATACCGTTGCATTATAGAAGGTAACAGGTATGTATGTGGCCAATTTCGGTTAGTTGGGCAAAATTTATCTGCCCTCTCTGGCCCAAATCCTCCTTTTATAAAATCTAGGCTTTTGCGCTGACACCCTACCTGGTCACGGACTCTTTCTCTTCTGCCCTTCAACATCTGTTCTTATTACATGGAGTATTGTTTCATACCACCTACCTGTACACCTAAGAAGGGTAATCAATAAAACCCTCAAATCTATTATAGACCGTCTTGTAGGTTTACTTCTTTTCTAAATCTTTTCAAATCATTTTTAAATAGGAAATTTCTGAAGCATTTATCAACATTCAACATTCCTTCTGATCGTCAGTTCAAATTCATCGAGGGACGTTCTATACTGATGCTTTCTTAACCGATTCTTTATCATCTATTTATAGTCGTCTCGGTAAAGCTTTTGTTATTGCCTTAAGACATCTGGAAGGTTGTTGACAAAGTCAGGCACAAAGCTTTCCTTTTAAACTATCCTCTTAAGGATCTTAACCCCCTTCTCTGTTCTATCTTTGATCTTTCGTCTCCGTGGTGCAGTGGTGAACGTGGCTAATAATAAATCTGAGGACCTGGGGCCGGATGTTCAAAGGATCGTAACTTTCCGCCACTAAGATCTTAGTAGCCCTCTCGTAGCCGCCATTTTTTTTTTTATCGTGGGCTACGATCACCACTAAGATGTAATTTCAAAAGACCGTCCGGATGCTCGTAGCTCACGATGATGCGATCGTAAATCTCGGTCCGTTCCGTCCCGCTGTCCAGGAATGGAACGCAGCTGACTGCCGTTTGGCCATTCAGAAGAAGTGTATCATCAGCCTTTGAGAGTGTTAGCCAATAATATTGCACCGTGTAAACGTAAACAAATAGGCTACATGCATTTTCATGTCCGAGACGTCAGTGTTATAAGATATATAGACAGTGTCTCCGAAAATGGTGGTTCAGGTTTTATAAATTATTACCCCTATTGTTCTACTATGCACTAATAATTAATGTCTTGGGAATCTATAATATTTCAACAAGCGCGTTCATCACTGAAGGAAAATGGATCCGCTCGGTCTCTATACTTCCTCTCACGTCTCAAAGCCCTGTTTACTGCCACATCGTGTTGCAGTACTAGTTGTAACTCCATCTTCTCTGACGAGACAGCGCAGAGGATAGCAGGAGAGGTAAATAAACAAACAAGACATCATACAGGTTATCTACGGTTTATATAGTGAAGAAACGTCCACCACTGTGGCACTACACAACCCTACGATCAGTGTAAGGGTGCTCCTCGAAACCCTCAGCCCTACGAGCAAATATGGCGGTCCGAAAATCGTAAAGACAGGCTTAGACAGTTCCAGGATCTTTTCGAACATACACCTTAGGCGAGTTACGAGAGGGTCACGATAATCAGAGAGGCCGCTGCGAGCGTTTGAACATCCGGTTCGAATTTCGCTCCAGGTAGTAGGTTGGCAGCCCACCCGGCTGTTCATCCTTCCTTTAGGGATGGTCGATAAATTGGTACCTGAGGAAGCATGAAGAAGACAAACTGTGGTAATCTGGATGTTGCACTGGCCCTGCCTGTGTCCCGGCCTTCGGGCCAATGGCACGGAGATGAGCACCGCTGCCACGCGCAACTAATAGTGTATACTCCCAACTTTACATTTACCTTTCTTTCTCGTAGATATATTCTTAATATCACGGACAGTCATTGCTCTTCTCCTAAACCTATGAAAATTGAGTCCTTCACTGAGCTCTATACCTGCCATCTGGTGGCCCTGGTGGAACTAGCAAAAAAATATGCATGTGGCATACGTCCAAGTAATTTTGTTCACTAGTTTCTTGCTATTATATAGAAATCACTTTTTTTTTCTCATTTCTACGGTATAGAGACACTTGACTTACTAGTATTTAAGAAACGGGGAAATGCAAGAAATAGAAAATTTTAATATATTTTTCCCATATATACAATCGTCACATGCTTTATGTTGTTCCTTTAAAGTTCCATATAGTGAATGTAATAGTATAAGATTCTAAAGATGTATGTATTAAGATTTGAATTAGAAATATGAAATAAGTATAATACTTACTGCCGGCAGCGTACGATATGTTTAGCAACAGAGTTAACAACCTCCCGCGCTCTGATTGGAAGGACAGAGGAATGCATCTTGTGTGAGGCAGCGGCGTGCCAGCCCGAGGAATGTTGAGTGGCAAAAATTTCAGCACTATCTTCCACCACTACTACAAGATTTTGAGAGCATGACACCATGCCAGACTTGTTTGACTTCTCTTTTCTTGCATGACGAAAATATTTACCCAAGGGGCCGCACTGATGCATTCCTAGCAACCACGGGATTGAGTGTTGTGTATATAGGATATATCGATGAATGCTCTTATTTTGCCAACAGTGTTCATTACAACGACATGAATAATGTACAGCCCTCAGATTTTTGGTGTAAACATGATAGTGACCATTACAACTCTGATGTTTTGCTAGTTTAGTATAGATTAATTAAGCCTCGCTGGACCCCAGCTGGCCGCAGGCTTGGCTCTGGCAGAGGCTCCATTAGGGCCACCAGATGGAAGGTCCAGCTCAGTGAAAGATCCAATAGTGTTCCACAGTATTCGTATACTGTGAATAATAATCTGACGAATACTTCAAAATTTATTATCAGACTTATAACAGCCGTTGTTCCTTACAACTCCTGCTTCCTGCTGGGCGGACGTGTAATCGTCGTGTATGCAGGTTCGAAAACTGTGGCAGCTCGGCGTCAATTTACTGTTGCATAACTTTGGAGCAGTGTGACGTCAAGAAGGAATTTTCAATAAATAGTAGTATTCATGAATGTATTCATAAATACTTTCAAGAAGTATTCGTATTTGTATTCGAATCAAAACCATTTCAGTGTATCGAATTCGTATTCGTATTCGTTGGAATTTAAAGTATTCGTATTCGTATTCGAATACACAACTCTCGTATTCACTTCATCTTTGTGTACATACCTTACTCACACTTTGTAAAGGAACTCTACTTTGATATCAAGTGAACTTTAGATGACTGATCAAAGCACCGCAATGATCCATCAAAATCATCACAATAGATTATCATTGCAATGTTGACTCCGGCTGGCTTTGACAAAAGAGTTCATTATGACTATTCATCAGTGGTATATCCTGTTGGTCTTGCAGTTTTTCCGAAAGATGAACTCATAAAGAGTCTTTATGAATGCTTGTGATGCGCTCCGTGGTTTAATGGTTAATGTGCCTAGCTACGAAGCTGCTGGTCCTGGTTCGAATCCCGGCACGGGCAGTCGGTATGCAGCTCACCCAACTGTTCGTCCTCCATATCAGGATGGTTGATAATTAATGGGTAACCTACCTGGGGAAACATGGGGAAGGAAAACTGTAGTAACCGGGATATCACATTGGCCCATGTCCCAGGCCAGTTCTTAGTCACCACATTATCTAATTCACCACACCTATTCACCTCAAAGGCCAATGCGACGGAGATGAGAAACACGGCCACGTGCAGCTATAGCGCATGCACAAAACTTTTCCTATGCCATGACGACATACCCCAAATGCCCTGCAGCACCCTCATTTCGGCCACATTATGAAGCCCATGCAACAAGTCTCGTGAGGATGCATCAACAGCCTTGCGGGGTTCATTGCATATATATATATACATATATATATATATATATATATATATATATATATATATATATATATATATATATATATATATATATATATATATATATATATATATATATATCGATGCGATGATATAATCCGTTCCAAAATCGCCGTCGGAATAAAAAAAAACGGTCGTATGGCAAGACTTTATTCTCGAAAAATCAAATAATTCCCAAAAAACAAGAAAAAAATATATAGTGCGTAATGATCACAGCTGCAGCGCAACGCGTTTAACAAATGCCTTTTACCCAACAATGCATAGCATAGTGTTTATCATTAGCAAATGTATCAGTTAAGTCACAAAATAATTATAAATTTTGTACCTTCTCCCCCATGTGACGAGTTACATCTGGCATGTAGAGTCGATGCTGGTTGAGTTTGATGATGAAGCAGCACGCTTAGTGCTGTTTGGAAGTAGAGTCTCCTTCCATTATGCCCAGGTCATCAGGGTCACACTGGACCCAAATCTGGCGAGCATGAGCTTTTGCTGGCAGATTTTGCTCGCGAGCAAGTCACTGTATCGTCACACTGACAAGCGACGAGCGGCGAGCGACGAGGAACCATGTAAACAAAGCCTCAGCCATGGCGCCTACTATATCCACGCTTCACATTACGGCTAACTGTGCAGCTATGACGGCATTACTTGTCGTTATTCAACGAGCGCAGAAGAAAAGACGAGTCTGGGTTCGGTCATGGCTGAAGAGAAGGGAGACCCATGGTGTATACAACAATCCATATTTCTTTCTTCAGCGTAAACTTACAGAAATGTGGATGGCTGTGGTCCCACAATTCGGAATGGTCCCTGACCCTATAGATATTAAAGAGTGCACAATACCGGAGGAGCAATGAACTCTAGAACTAGGAGCGAAGGTGGCCATGGCGAGTGTTTGATCTTGCATGATCTTGATATTGATGTCACAGGTGGCTTGGGTTTTCTCCCCGGCCAGACCTTTGTATCGGCAGCTCCTGTAATAGAAAAAACAAAACATACAGAAAAAACGGTGTTCAGCTACTCGGGGCAAGATGTCGCTGCCTACATCTTGCACGCCACATGCTCTCCAGGAACTCTTCCATCCCCCCAATCACTCGTCCACTCGTCTCTCCACTCAAACCCAGCAGCAGCACCATTTACTCCCTTACAGTTCTCCCATTCACTCCACGTCCCATCTCACTCAGAAACACCTGCATCATCTTCGTTCTCTCTTTGTTATACTTCTTATTCCAGCACTACATGCTGCACAGTCTCATCCACACCCCTGTCACACATTACTGCGGGACTCAGACCATCTACAGTTCCTTGCATTCACATCCAGACACTGCGCTCTAGCACGGAAAAGAAGATCACCTCCCAGGCTTCCCTCATACCACACCTCACACTTGGGGCCTCTTTCTCCCTGTACCAGTCGAGGGTTTCCTTTCTTTCCATTTCATTCTTCCACTTGCTCAATCCCTCATCTTTTACTGCCATATCTATCACATTCTTCCACTTTCTTATAGCCCACTCAAACCCCTCTCTATTTATGTTTGTTACTTTACATTCAAACACATTCTGCCTATCTTCAAAGGGGCGGTACTTAGCGTAACATTCCTGTCTATCTTTCGCCCACATTTATTCGCCCATTTGCCATCTCTTATATTCCACAGATATACTTTTCGTGCTAATCTTGCATTCTCCATTTGTTCCAGTCTCACTTTATATCATATATATATATATATATATATATATATATATATATATATATATATATATATATATATATATATATATATATATATATATATATATATATATATATATTGTAACGGTGTACCGGGGGGCGTTTAAAGGGCGTTGATTAAGACTTCAGCTTCCTTAAGGCGAATATATTCTTAGCCTATATGTACAAGGAGCGTCGGAGCGAGAGCGACTGCCGTTGTGTGTCAGTCGGACTCTCGTGAAGGAGTGACGAGTTACAGGTTGGAAAATAATTGTTACAATTGGTCACGTACGTCAAGGTGACCTCCACGCACTATGAAATGCGTTGTATACAAACTGAGACGGTAAACACTGACGGACGACATTCCTATAAGGTGGCGTGATCTATCTGTCGTGGGCTTTTTTTTCCATTGACAATTGTATGCCTAATTCGTGGTGATATTAAATAATAATAATAATAATAATAATAATAATAATAATAATAATAATAATAATAATAATAATAATAATAATAATAATAATAATAATAATAATAATAATAATTATAATAATAATAATAATAATAATATATTGATATCCTACTATAACACTGCTCGGTCACCTACCAGTGATCGCGACCTCGCGATATATAAAGATCTAACTAGCAGTCTAGTTACCATTAACATACATAGTGGGAGTTTGTTAAGCAGACTGCCTATGATACAATTGCATTAAAACACTGGCTATGTAAGAACATATGTATAGTCATAATATAAATAGGGAGAGGTAAAACACAACGTGTGTGACATGAAACATAAGAAATCTCTCAAAAGATAAATATAAGGACACATGTATAAGAAGCTATCAACTGGCATAGTTACAGACAATGAAACGTTCATCTAGCTCCTAAAAAAAATACAGTAGTGAAACATACAGTAGTGAAACATAGTACAATGTTAAGTATAGGAGCAGGGGAATGCCAGGTTTCTGTCATCTGACTTGCTTGAGAAAAGGAAAAACTACCTTGCCAGTGGCCTCCCTGCATCCAGTCGCCGTGTCTGCGCAACCAAATAATCGTGCAGGACAGAGTTCCTCCTAATAAGGTAGCACATGACGACGAAACTGACGAACATCAGAAACATTGGTACAAAAAATCCAGGGTACAAGTAGGGGAGATGCAAGTATTCAGGCAAGTAGTAACAAATGTACGGAAGTGGGGGTAGCCTCAGCGGGGGGGACTGGAAGTGGGGGTTGGGGGGGTCAGCGGGGGGGTTACGGAAGAGGGGGGTATCTGGACCCCCCCTACCCCCCCCTACCCCCCCTCCCATCTCTTTTACCTTTTCACCAACCCCCCCACACCCTCCCCACCAGCTAAAAAAGTTGGGCCACAAAATTTCGAGCTAGCAGCAGATTTCTCAAGAATCAGAGGGGAATGGAACACACACACACACACACACACACACACACACTCACACACACACACACGCATGATCCCTTTTTCACGGAAAAAGGTAAACTCGATGCGGCAACGTCTAAGGTCATACGACACCGAAGAGCAGGCAGAAAATATAAAGAAATGCAAGTTGAGAAAAGAAATAAGAAGAAAGAAGTTAAGAAATGAGATATAAGACATTAATTAATGCAAAATCAGAAAAAAAAAGACTTGGTGCTGCAGTGTTTAGGGTTAGATGGCACCAAATAACCGGTGTAAAAAAATATATACATAAGTTGAGGAAAGAAATAAGAAGAAACAAGTTGAGAAATGAGAAATAAGAAGATAATGATACTCGTACAATACACCTAGCAAAAACTTAAATAATTTATCGAGTCTTACGTTCAATGGCGATTTTTTATTTTATTTTCGGACTTGCATTAGAGAGTAAATTCATATTCCAGCCTGGTCATTAACCTAATGTCTTTAACCTTTTCCGTGATTATAATCTTGTGGTCATTCGAGGGCCCACGATCTTATCTTAACCCTTCAAGTACCCCCTCTCCCGTCACCCCCCCCCTCCCTGCTGGGCACCCCTACTCCCGTCACCCTCTCGCTTCCGTACGCTAGCCCGAGAGGGGTGGGGGTGGGGTGGGGTGGGGGGGTGGGGTGGGGGGTGAGGGGTAGGGGTGGGGGTGGGTGGGGGGGGGTTGGTGAAAAGGTAACAGCTATGGGAGGGGGGTCCAGATACCCCCTCTTCCGTAACCCCCCCGCTGACCCCCCCAACCTCCACTTCCAGTCCCCCCCCGCTGAGGCTACTCTCACTTCCGGACATTTGTTACTACTCAGGCAGCGTTTCCTCCAGGATTTCCGCAAACTCTGTTTTGTTTGCGAAAGACAATGACTTAAGGGAATTAGTCACATAAGAGATGCTGGAGAAGTGAATGTTATCGAGAGACCGTAGAGGAAACACTCGATGGGAAATATTGGCCGTGAAAGCCAGACGGATCCGGGATGGGTACGTTGTTATGTTAGTGGAGCGGATATAGCATGCTTCCGCTATGGCATAGTGACCAGTAACCCGTTGATAAGTGGTACCCTCCGGGCAGATGACTGATATATAGAAGGACTGAGGGAAATATAAATAATGCAGACCCTGAAAGTTCTTATGGAAAACAGGTGTTGGTGGTAGCTGCTTGTAAGGGCACAGGGAAAGAGCGTCAGACGCGTTCACGCGGGTGAGGGCGATCTCGCATATCCCTCCCCGAACTGGTAGGAAGGCAAAGAGAGACGCAGAGCAATAGAATCTCCTGAAGACCGTCTCCTGGCAATATTGCAAGAGTGAGTAGCTACCCGTTGAATACAGAGCGAAATCCTTCGCGATTAGAACAAGAAACGGGGACGTGTCCAGGGCTAACACACTGTCCTTAGCTGAAAAAGGGAACGGGACAATTTCGTGTGCCTCAAACACGTCCGCCGTCTGAAATGGAACATGAATGATTATGACATCGGGGGTGAGGCTGGACTCAATCAAGGGGTAAAAATATTGACTCATGTCTGGGTTAAATAAAGGTGTGAGGCTATAATTTTGATACCCGATATGGATAGTCGTTCTCAAATCGTGGAGAGGGAACAAGGCAGGTGTGACTCTACCGTGCGCTGCATCAACCATGTTGCTAATAACCTGCTGATTTGCCGTTGCGACAGAATTAATGACGTTTTCCAATACATGCAAGGCCTGATCTAGGAGGAGAAACTGATTCACCTGGTCGATCTGCTTGACAACTATGTTGATAACTTCTACCATCTTATTTGTTTGCTCTAGCAGTTCCTCAATGTGAGTATGCAACCGCGCAAGTTTTCTACAATTGGCGTTGATCACCCTGCGATTTCGGGCAGCAAAGGAAAGTACATGAGCGTAGTGGTCCCGCAAATCGCGCACGTCCTTGTCGGTTGCCGTACCGAAGAGGAACTTTGAGGCGGACCCAACGATGTTGAGCAACCCCCTCTTTACCCGAGAGTGAACTGAGTGAAAACTATAATCCATGTCTACCTCATCAACTTTTCCCCGTAAGAACAGAATCCTATCCTCCAGGAGTTGAAAAAGATTCAGAGAGTTGGTACTAGAAGGTGCCTTTGATTCCCTAGTCTTGGTAGCCCGTATGGCGTCTGCCATGCCGAGTAGTTTTTCTGAGACTATCCTGATTGTGTCTGTGGTGTTGGTCAAGGAAGTATATGGATATTTTACGAGGAGCACATCTTCTATGAGGAAGACCTCTCCTATGTGTGCCGTGAGGGCGCCAGGCTTCAGGTGGATGGGTGTCGTTGCAAGCAGGGAGCCGAGGGACAACAAGATGATCAGAAAACGCAACATCATGATCTGAAAGTGGTGGGAATGAAGTATTTAAACCCGTGGTCTCAAGTTATAGCTATGGGCGTTGGGAGTATCTTGTTGAACATTTGACTCTGAGGGGGAATTACCAATATCAAGGTCCAAAGGTGAGGGAATTACTTTCAGACGTTCACTGTGAACTTCTAGACTGACTTCACTATTTGACTCTAGAACCATGAACCGATTTCCCCTGACATTCCGAACAACTCGGTAAGGACCCACAAATTTAGCCCCCAGTTTCGAACTCCTTTCCGCTTGCTTAATCATGACTGTGTCACCCTCTTTTAATTCCACCGGGACGGCCTGTTTGTGTTGTTTTTACATCATTTCAACCTTCGTAGCTTTTAACGTACACCTAACCTCTGAGTGTATCTTGGAAAACATCTGCATCTGCTGTTGTGCGTACCTATTAATGTTGTAGAAAGGTTGATGTGGTTTTGTTAGGAAGTTGTACGGAAGACGTTTCTCCACCCCATATAAGATGTAATAGGGAGACTTCCCCGTAGAGTCGTTTACCGACGTATTTATGGAAGCGGCTATATGCGATAGCCAATCCTCCCAGTTATCGTGGAAATCGTTCACGATAGGCCTGAGGACCTGTAAGATTTTCCTATTAGCCCTCTCCGCCAACCCATTAGCAGCTGGGTGGTAAGCTGTGATGAAGGATTGCGTGATGTTAAACTGAGCGCATATTTCGCTCAATACTGTGTTCCTAAACGCGGTGCCATTGTCACTCAAAAGAATTCGAGGAGACGAATGTGGACACAACACGTGAGTCACGAGGGCATGGGCCACGCGTGTGGCTGTCTTGTCTTTGAGAGGCACTAGAACTAGAAACCTAGAGAACTGGTCGACGCACACCAATAAGTGGCGCGAACCATGTTGGCTCTGGGGGAGCTGTAATAAGTCTATATTAACAACATACCAAGGCGCCTATGGTATTTGGTATTGCAACATAGGTGCTGGCCCTTTTACGGACCCCTTGTGCTTAGCACAAACGACGCAATGTGCGACATGTTTTTCTACATCAACCCGTAATGTGGGCCAGTAGAATTTTCGTCTTTTTTTTTTTTTTTTTTTTTTACGTCTTGGCCTATTGCGCCGGTAGTCTTCTTCCCGGTGGATCCTGATTGTCGGTCCAAGGCTACTTCCCGGTGGGTCCTGATGGTCGGCCCAGCCCGTTCTGGCGCAGGGGAGTGTTTATAGTGGCGCCATCTTGCATTGGCTCATGCTGCCCTCCCGGAGCTCATCTTTAATCCTAGAATCTAGAGTCCGGGTTGATAGGTGGTCTTCTGGACAGCATGTGGGTAGTTTTAAGCCACTCGGCGGCGGCTGAAAATTCCCAGCTTGGTGGTACCGGTCGGGGATTGAACTCGTGTCCTCCTGAACGCGGGGCCGTCTTGCTATCTGTTCAGCCACCGCCACCGTCTGGTGACAGATAGCGTCTTGTCTCTTCCTGGGTGACCCGCAATGGGTGTGTCATGGACCAGCTTAAGCGTCACGGGGACGTATTTGTCTGGGATGACCAGTTCTTCTATAGGTACAGGTTTGGTTGGCCATGACCTACAAAGGAGGTTGTCCTCTGATAGGAAGAATTGTGAAAAGAGAACTGGCAATTCAGGAAGGTTTGTTTCGTCTCCCGACTCTAGGGCGTAAATTTACCTCTTCCACACCGGGTGGTCTCGCTGAGCAGTGTGTAGCTCAGGTGAAGTGAAGTTGTAGATGACCTCTGGGGTGGTAAACGTGCCTATCGAAATATTCCGAGATAAGGTATCTGCGACCACATTCGTTTTCCCGGTGATATATTTTATCTCCGGATTGTATGCTTGGATCGTTAAGAACCATCTTGCCAGACGACCGTGTAGGTTTTTTCCCTTGAAAAGATCAGTTATGGCCGCGTGGTCCGTATACACCACAATTTTGTACCCCATCACTATGTCTCGAAAATGCTTCAGAGCCCACACAATGGCAAGAGCCTCTAGGTGGGTAACAGAATAGTTCTTTTCCGGAGCTGTTAGTACTCGACTGGCGAACGCTATTACATGCTTTTTGCCGGACTTATCTGTTTGCATAAGAGCGGCTCCTAGTCACTAGCCGAAGCGTCGGTACAAAGCTGAAAGGGGTCCTTGAAATCCGGAAAGACAAGGACCGGAGCCTGTGTAAGCGCTTTCTTTAAATCCTCAAAGCTCGTTTGTTGAGCTGGGAGCCACTGAAATGGGACGTCTTTCTTTAATAGATGGGTTAGGGGACTCGCGCGTGCTGCGAAGTCCTTTATGAAAGGCCTGTAATAACCTGCGACGCCCAAGAAAGACCGTACCTTGTCCGCAGACGTTGGGTGAGGGAACTGTGTGTCCACTGTGTGGATGCCGAATTCGTCCACGACATGCCCCAAGAACTTGATCCGAGGCTTTAAGAATCCACATTTGGTGATTTTGAGCTTTAATCCGACCTCTTGAAGTCTGTGTAGGACTGCTTTTAGTGTTTCCATGTGTGCATGCACGTCTTTACTTGCTATGATGATGTCGTCTAAATACACATAGACAGAGTTGCCCAGCAAGTCACCAAAAATAGTGTTCATTGTCCTTTGGAAGGTCAAGGGAGCTCCTTTGAGCCCGAACGGCATCCTCGTCCACTCATAGTGGCCATGAGGCGTGCTGAAAGCCGCTATTTCACGTGACTCGGGGGCCATGGGCAGTTGGCAGTAGCCACTGACCAGATCAAGACTCGTAAAGACTTTATTTCCTCTACCGAGACACATCAGAAGATCTCTAAGAACGGGAAGCGGAAAATGATCATCCACGGTCGCGTTGTTCACACGCCGGAAATCAATCACAGGACGATAAGAACCGTCTTTCTTTGGAACCAGAAACAAGGGTGAATTCCACGGGGAATTCGATTCTTTGATGACACCTTGTTCTAGCATTTCAGAGATAAGTTGCTGCACAACCTCCCTCTGACTGTGGGGGAGCTTGTACGCATTGATATATACAGGATTGGTATTGGGTTTTAACTTAATGTGGTGTTCAGCACACTGCGTAACTCCAAGCGGCTCGCCTGGTAGAGCAAGCGCCCCCCTATAATGTTCCAGTAGCTGGACTAAGGTTGGCTTAATTTCGGAATAGTGTGCAACTTTTAGGAATGCCTCTAAATTAGCTGTGTCTTGTTCGGGAGAAGCCTGACACGCCGAGGTTATGCCTGAGACTTGGGCTGAAGGGTATTCAGCTGGTTCAGGGGCGACATTTTTCCCATACACTAGACACTGGCACAATCTAACACCGTGTTTTAAGGATACAGGGGATCCTGACGTGTTTATTACCAATGCCTCTGCAATACCTCCCTCCTTGACTGTCGCGAGAGTTACCTCTACCGTCACCCGGTGTATGTGAGGTGCTCCGTCGATACACACATCACTGCCCGTTGGAGGGGCGTTAGGTAACCGGATTTTAACAAGTTTTGCAGCACGATCCGGAACTATTTGAGGACCTTCTACGACTGCCGTTACTGTCCGCCACAAGTCTGCAATGTTTTCGTGTGGTTTGACCGTAAGAAGTGACACTTGGGCGGTGGCAGACCCTGAGTCTGTGGTGGGTTGGTCATTTTCCCCCTCTGAGGGCGGGATTACAGGTGACATAGGCGATGGATTTACCATCCCCTGTATGCGTCGTCCTTGATACACGATCGCGTTGCTTTCAGGGTTTATGGTTATGTGCAGGTCTTTCATGGCGTTTAATCCTAAGATCCCATCCACAGGTAAGGCAAACCTGCTAGATACATAAAAGAAATCTCGAAAGGGACATACTTTTTCATCTAAGCTGACTGTTAGTGGTACTCGCCCAAGGATTCCCAAAGTGGTGCCCGTCACGCGTACCACATTCAGGTCGTTCTCTTGGAGCGGCCA
Organism: Eriocheir sinensis; assembly: GCF_024679095.1. Classification (NCBI taxonomy): domain Eukaryota; kingdom Metazoa; phylum Arthropoda; class Malacostraca; order Decapoda; family Varunidae; genus Eriocheir; species Eriocheir sinensis. The sequence continues at coordinate 8,713,794 of NC_066511.1, forward strand.
ATTTTTCCCTCTCGCCTGTCGTGTCAATGACCTGTAAGCGACGTCTGAGATTACACTGACTGTCGCACCTGTGTCTACCGCTAAGGTGAGTGAAATTTTGCCCACCTTGCAAGGGAGGGCAATTATGCCTGTCCGTCCCAAAGCGGCAATGACGGAGTTAAGTTGCTCCCAATTAGTATCGTCCTTAAGGGACACTTGGATGTACGCCTTGGGACTGTCACGAAGTCATGTCTTTTTATTCTGAGAAGAGGAGGAGTGTGGTTTACTGTCCGCCGAGGACTTGTACTTCTGTTCCTCCTTGGCCTTTTGTATTGCAGAACAACTGTCTGAATCATGAAAACAATTCCCGTGGACAAGGCAAAAGGCAGCCTTCCGCTGATGGTTTGGCCTAGGGTTCCTGTGTGATGAATGATGCCCGCCCCTGTAACCTCCTGATCTCCTATCAGAGCCCTGTCTTGAGTGTGTTGATTCCCTACGTTTCGCGAAGCAAGAATGTTCAGAATGTCCTGATTGTTTGCAAAAACTACAGGTGAGAGATGCCTTACTTTGTGCCTGCAATGCTGCGGCTGTTGCGAGGGGTTGATGGTGAGGGTGTTCCTGAACCTTGACTTCTAACTCTGAGACGAAGTCAACCAACTTCCCGCTTGGTTTGAAGGCCAAAGGAAGGGTAGAACGGCGGTTCTTCTCTGAAATATGAAATAAGTAAAAAAACAACTCGAAGGCTGTCTTTACCTGGTGCTTTTGCGTACAGCCCCCTGGAAGCCACTGGGCGTCTTCTAGGCTTTTGACACAGTCAACCGCCAGCTGATTTGCCTCAATCATGGCGTCCCAAATCGGCTTTGTTGAGGAATTTTTTTGAAGGGACTCAACCGTGTGTGCCATCTGTCTAACGAAGCTTGGTTTACTCCCGCCCCCGAAGATTTTTATGAAATTCCTTTTAAGAACCTCATAGTTTACTCCAATGTCCCCCGAAGCGAACGCTGAGGACTGCATCAAATTTAGTGCCCGAGAGCCTGGAAGTAACCGGGACCGAATGAAAGCGATTTTATCATGATCTTCCGTAATGGAGGAATTTACGATGGCAGACTCACAAAGATCTAGGAACTGTCTCGCCGAAAAGTCGGTCTCGCCGCCAGAGAACTGCCGAATACTGGCGTGAGTTGGAATGACCCGAATCGGGGGAGGGGGGAAGTGGGGTGTGGCCCCGGCAGGAGTGGAGGGAGGTGGATCGTCAGGCATTTTGATCGGCTGAGTGGGGGTTAAGTATTCAGACGAACCTGGAGGTGAAGGGGCTCTTTCCCTTGGAAGTGATGAGTATGTAGTACCCGAACGTAAATTTACAACATTAAAATCATCGGTGCCTGCACCGTGCTCCAATTCCTCCTCACTTGAAGGACGAGCCAAATGTTTAAAGGTGTCGCCGAGTTTAGCGAGAGTGTCTTTGTTCATAAGTTACAATATAGGAGCATATTTTGATAGCTGTAAATATTAACCAATAAACGTAACGTGTATGAATTAATAGTTTGCCCCGAACCCCTAAAAACAAGAAAGGATGGCTAACAAGGTGCCTGTTAGATGTAATAGAAGTTAAGGTTATAATGGAATGTCATAATGTTATGGGTATATGAAAAAAATAATTCTATAAACTGCGGTATTTTGGGTAGGAGAAATTAAGTGAGTATGCCCTTAAGGCGCTTGTTTTCTCTCGAGCGACGAAGAGAAAATGGAGCCAGGGCACACTGAGGAAGATGAACAATCACAGTTTTACTGCTAGCAGACAATAAGAAAGGATCAATATCGTATGCGAATGAACGTTACTCTCACAATTATGATTGATTAACCGTGTTAGGACCACAGAAATAAAAAGGTCGTGCCTCTGCTCGAAAGAAAACTGGAATAAGCAGAGCCGGCATAGTTTGACCAGAAGGGAATATCCACAAATACCAAGATTAATCAGCTGATGTAGTGTAGAGGGCGAAGGGTGGCGACGACCTGGGGTACGTGCAGTCTGTGGAGTCGCGTCGGAAGACCTCGGCCGCGGCAGCAGCGGCGGTGAGAGTTGAGGGAAGGGCGGACATCGGGAGACTCGTAATGGCTGCTGGAAACTGCTGACGAAGCGATTTGACTGGCAGTGGCCTGGTGCCGGAACTCTGCTGCCAGACGTAGGATGGCTGCGGCGTTCTTGTTATACTGAGAGATGGGCCGCGGTGGCAGATAAGGCGACTTGGGTGTGTAACCTCTTGAGAAGACGCCTTGCAGGAACGGTAGTGGTAACTGCTTGCAGTCACCGGGAGATGTCCGCGGGTGCCCTGGCTGACTGTTTGCCGGAAGAGGTTTGGGCCGATGCTCCCGGCAGCGGCGGTGTTGCCGTCCGCTGTGTTGCTAGGTGCCTGTGGCTGTGTGTGCCTCCTTCTGCGTGCCGCGGAGGGCTTGGAGTGCTTGTAGCAGGGCTGGGCGGCTTGTAGATTGTGGCCCTCGCTTTTGGTTGCGTAGGCCTGTTGGTGGCCCGAGGCTTGACGCCTGTATAGAGCTTGTAGCTGACGCCTGGAGAGAACTTGTAGCTGGCGCCTGGCGAGTTGCCGCGGACGGCTGGCTTGTGACTCCTTCCTTCCTTCTACGCCTGTCCCCGGAGTTTGTTGGTGAGTTCTCGTGGCTTGGAGCTTGGAAGAGAACGAGGTAGCGAAGGCACAGGGGCGGTGGGGAACGTTGCCACCAATATGTAACAGTGTACCGGGGGGCGTTTAAAGGGCGTTGATGAAGACTTCAGCTTCCTTAAGGCGAATATATTCTTAGCCGATATGTACAAGGAGCGTCGGAGCGAGAGCGACTGCCGTTGTGTGTCAGTCGGACTCTCGTAAAGGAGTGACGAGTTACAGGTTGGAAAATAATTGTTACAATTAGTCACGTACGTCAAGGTGACCTCCACGCACTATGAAATGCATTGTATACAAACTGAGACGGTAAACACTGACGGACGACATTCCTATAAGGTGGCGTGATCTATCTGTCGTGGTTTTTTTTCCATTGACAATTGTATGCCTAATTCGTGGTGATATTAAATAATAATAATAATAATAATAATAATAATAATAATAATAATAATAATAATAATAATAATAATAATAATAATAATATATAATATATATATATATATATATATATATATATATATATATATATATATATATATATATATATATATATATATATATATATATATATATATATATATATATATATATATATATATATATATATATATATATATATATATATATATATATATATATATATATATATATATATATATATATATATATATATATATATATATATATATATATATATATATATATATATATATATATATATATATATATATATATATATATATATATATATATATATATATATATATATATGTGTGTGTGTGTGTGTGTGTGTGTGAGTGTGTGTGTGTGTGTGTATATATATATATATATATATATATATATATATATATATATATATATATATATATATATATATATATATATATATAACGGACTAATTTGGGGGGAACTTAGTTCGTTAATGCCTAAAGTCCGTTATAAGCGGCGGAAACTTAATAATACATTTAATAATACCGACGAACCTAATAAACATATGTACCTATATATTCCTTTTTATTGTGTATGTTGTCTGCATGTTGTTTGTATAGCCGCACAGCACACTGCGAAGCACTGAGGCTGCCAGGTTGACAGTGGGGCCTTACGGGGGGGCCGTATTTTTACGGGTACGGGTAAAATTTTACAAGTTAGCCTATCGCGCACTGGCAGACGGACGTGTTTTTTTGTGTGTGTTTGTTTGTTTGTTGCTTTGTTTTGGTAGTTTTTGGTGTGTTATGAAATAAAATGCCAGCTGTTTCTGTCGCAAATCATTAAGGGAAAGTCGCACCCTAATATACATAGAATTATGGCAAATGGGTGATTTTCTGTGAAACACACGAAGAGCATCTATATACTACTCCCAACACTGTCACAATGTTTTACAGTTTTATTTGCTATATAAATGTATTTTTAGAATAAATTAGATAAAATATTGGCAATATCTGGCAACCCCATACGCATGCATAGCACTTGTTTACAATGTAATACGGGTAAATATATAGATTTTTTATTTTTATTTCATTGGATAGAATAATGTTGCTGGAGGTTTTTGGCATCTTTTCGATGAGGCTATAGCCTCTCTTCCATTGTTTCAGGCCTCAGTGACACACAAACAGAAAGGCAGGTTATAATTTTATTCTGGTCTCCTCATACTTCATCATTTACCTTGTTTTTCTACATCATGGGTGGTGTCAAGAAAGGCAAGAAGGCACTACGTAAAAGTGCTGCTCTGAAGACTTTATGACCATAGCTGGGCGTTATCGCGATAAATTATCGCGATACTTTAACGCTGATAACAAAATCGGGTTATCGGCCATCCGCTACTTATTTAAATATATATCGGTATCTTCGTTACTTTTGTAACCAAACCAGCGATAATCGCTACTTTTTTCCGCCTCTCAGAAAAAAAACCGTTGTCTCCTCCCTACTGCGCGCATGCGTGGTCCGGGCGCCCGGTGTTGTATGAAAAAACTTTGGGGTATGAAATATCTTCGATGAAGAGATTTCATACTTAGATCATCAACATTAACACACTTGCTTATTTTTTTATGTTAGACTCAAAAATCAATATATCAAAGAGAAAAATCATTTAACTTTGCCGAAAAGATGATTATTCACTGCTTCAAATTTGATATTCCATATTCATTTGTGAGCATGCCATGGTATTGAAGGCACCCAGTGTTGTGTTATTTGGTGTCCCATCGTCAAAAGGTGGCGCTTTGGATTACAAACACTGGTCTTTCGTGAACTGCGTATGCTCAGACCAGCAAGCGTAGCACTGCACATACTCACAAAGCTTTTTAACACATTAAGAGTTGCTGGAAGGCTTAATCAGACATACAGTACCACCATTCTCACTGTTTCTAGAACGACACTCTGTACATATAAATACAACTCGTACAGAGTGTCGTTCTAGCAACAGCGGGGATGGTGGTAGTGGTACTGTATGTCTGATTCAGCCTTCCAGCAACTCTTCATTACGGTTAAAAAGCTTTGTGAGACTGTACAATTCTACGCTTGCTGGTCTGAACATGCGCAGCTCACGAGAGACCAGTGTTTGTAAACAAAAGCGCCAGCTTTTGACGGTGGGGACACCAAATAACACAACACCGGTTCAGGCGTTTCTAATATTACCGTCCATAGGTAGGTGTCAAGGTGTGGTTTTCAGGTTGTATAAGTTTTTTTTTAAATACAGATAATGAAAATTTGAATTCATCTATGTTTTTTATTTGAAATATCAATATAATATCGTTTTCGCCAATCGGACTTATCGCTAGCTAGTATCGGAATTGTGGATTTATATCGGTTATCGGTTATCGCCTATATTTGTGTCTCCAGTTAACGAATATCGGTTGTCACCGATAAGGTTTTCCATTATCAGTTATCGGTTATCGGGAATAAGGTTTTCTGTTATCCTGCCCAGCTATGTTTATGACTATAACGCAGGTTACAGAGTTGGAAATATTCAGCCACTGCTTGGATTCCCAACTACATATAGGATAAGTTGCCCTCGAAAGAGAAGATATAAAACGAGTGTGTGTGGGAGGGCAAAAAGAACGTAAGAGAGTGAAGGGAGACTCAAAATAATATGCAGCTAGAGAGTTTTAACTTTAAATGGACGGCCTTTTAATGCCGGCGAACTTTAAATGTCCATTTACTGAAAACTTGCTTTTTCATACTTTGCCGCAACATAACTCTGCTTAGAATTAACGGATTTTAATGATTCTTTGTGCACTTTAAAGTATATTTTGAGGTCTTTTATTTTTCGAAATGCAAATACAAGGAACATTCATTTATAATATTTTTTATCAATTTCTTCAATAATTTTAAGGCATTTAAATATGTACTTCACATGTAAAAATTCGCAATAAATTGTAGATGTAAATTACATTGAATCTACTCTGGAATTATTGATTTTAGATGTCTAATCTTTCATTTGAAATGTAGAAAAAAGGGTTTGGTCAGGCCAATACGGAGAAATGATAAATTACATGTTGTTTTAAATTATCAACACTATTCCCACTATCCTCACTACGTACTATATATACCGAAAGTAGAACTTGGCAAATGACAGCTTGTGGTAAGGGGTAAGTATGTACAACACAACAAGAGAAAAAAAAGAAATCTAATGTTACCACACCTATGAGGTCAGCCGACCTACCCTTAAATCACTAAATGATTGACTTTTCAATGCCTATTGTGCATACTTAAGAATGATGTTTTCTATGCCCTCTCTGGCCTCAATCCTCAGAAGGCTTATGGACCTGATGGAGTGCCTCCTATTGTCCTTAAAAACTATGCTTCCGTGCTGACACCCTGCCTGGTCAAACTCTTTCGCCTCTGCCTGTCAACATCTACCTTTCCTTCCTGCTGGAAGTATGCCTTCATACAGCCTGTGCCTAAGAAGGGTGACCGTTCCAATCCCTCAAACTACCGTCCTATAGCTTTACTTTCTTGTCTATCTAAAGCTTTTGAATCAATCCTTAACCGGAAGATTCAAAAGCACCTTTCCACTTTTGACCTTCTATCTGATCGCCAGTATGGGTTCCGCAAGGGGCGTTCTACTGGTGATCTCCTTGCCTTCCTAACTGACTCTTGGTCATCCTCTCTTAGCCGTTTCGGTGAAACCTTTGCTATTGCGCTGGACATATCAAAAGCCTTTGATAGGGTCTGGCACAAATCTTTGCTTTCCAAACTACCCTCCTACGGTTTCTATCCTTCTCTCTGTACCTTTATCTCCAGTTTCCTCTCTGACCGTTCTATTTCTGCTGCAGTAACGGTCACTGTTCTTCCCCTAAACCTATTAATAGTGGTGTTCCGCAGGGTTCTGTCCTATCTCCCACTCTCTTTCTGTTGTTCATTGATGATCTTCTTTCCAAAACGAACTGTCCTATCCATTCTTACGCCGATGACTCTACTCTGCATTACTCAACTTCTTTTAATAGAAGACCCACCCAACAGGAACTAAATGATTCCAGGATGGAGGCGGCAGAACGCTTAGCCTCAGACCTTACTTTTATTTCCGATTCAACGCCTCAAAAACACAGTTTCTCCACCTATCCACTCGACACAATTTTCCAAACAACTATCCCCTATTCTTTGGCAACACTCAGCTATCACCTTCTTCAACACTAAACATCCTCGGTCTATCCTTAACTCAAAATCTCAACTGGAAACTTCATATCTCTTCTCTTACTAAATCAGCTTCCTCGAGGCTGTGCGTTCTATACCGTCTCCGCCAGTTCTTCTTCCCCGCACAGTTGCTATCCATTTACAGGGGCCTTGTCCGCCCTCGTATGGAGTATGCATCTCACGTGTGGGGGGGCTCCACTCACACAGCTCTCTTGGACAGAGTGGAGTCTAAGGCTCTTCGTCTCATCAGCTCTCCTCATGCTGCTAGTCTTCTACCTCTTAAATTTCGCCGCCATATTGCCTCCCTTTCTATCTTCTATCGATATTTTCATGCTGACTGCTTTTCTGAACTTGCTAACTGTATGCTTCCCCCCCTCCTGCGGCCTCGCCACACACGACTTTCTACTCAAGCACATCCCTTTACTGTCCAGATCCCTTACGCAAGAGTTAAACAGCATCTTCACTCTTTCATCCCTCACGCTGGTAAACTCTGGAACAATCTTCCTTCATCTGTATTTCCTCCTGCCTACGACTTGAACTCTTTCAAGAGGAGGGTATCAGGACACCTCTCCTCCCGAAATTGACCTATCTTTCGCCCACTCCTCTAACTCTTTTTAGGAGCAGTGAGTAGCGGGCTTTTTTTTCACATTTGTAACCTTTTTTATGCCCTTGAACTGACTCCTATGCTGTAAAAAAAAAAAAAAAAAAAAAAAAAAACGCTGCCGCTGTTGCAAAATAGCTCGCAGAGAGAGGTTCAACCAGTTTCCAGATTTTATATTTCCCTGACCACTCAGAAAGATCACAAGTGGATAAACTAGGAGAAAACCAGGCAATTTAATGTTTTTCCTGCTGTGTATTCCCCCAGTGCGCGTGCGTGGTGGACAGCAGACCGACTTATTTCTGTGAGGAGGTATTTCTCAAAAAACGACCCGCGTAATGGGCCACCCCGCCACATCTTGCGCTTCGTATTTCCGCCGCCCCACACCGCGTGCCGAATAAATTTAAACTAACGAAATCTAACCTACGTAACGGGCGATACCCTAAGCCAGTGGTTCTCAACTGGTGGTCCATGGAGCACTGGTGGTCCATGGTGACTTTTTGAGTGGTCCACAAGACGTCCACTGTATTCGGAAATAAATTGGAAAATGAATGTCCATAATTTTAGATTTATTGAAAATTTTGCACGAACAATTCAATCAAAATAAAGAATTGGTCATTCATTTTATTATATTATTCCCATTTAAGAAACATATTGGAAGTCCTTAAGTTGTAGCTGCTGAGTCACTTTCAATTTATAAACTTAATTTATTCTAATATGAATATCCAAGATTCACTGTGCGAGTCGAGGTGACGAACCATCCTGTTGATTCCTTGCAGCTGCCGCGCGCTTACATATAACACTCGTAAAATGGTGGCTATTATTTTATATAATTTCTCGAAATTCTGTTTTGAAGAAATATATTTCAAACCAAAATGCTTGTTATGTATGAATGATTTATCATAACTCAAAAATGAAATGGTTCACGACATTTCTTTTATTGGGTTGGTGGTCTGTGGTCATTAACGAGTTCAGAACCACTGCCCTAAGCTGTGTCAGTACCGAGACTCACAAACACTTGGCTATTTTTAATAACATTTACCTCCCCTGGATTGATGCAGAAGACTTTCTTGTGGTGTAAATACGTTCTTCTTTTGAATGGAAACCACAAGGATCAA
>NC_066511.1:8725289-8727512 GCF_024679095.1 Eriocheir sinensis
GAATATTTTATTTCTTCGTAAATTTTGTCATCTCTCATCCTCTCTTCTTCGCGCGGAGAGGCAGGGGAGGAAGAGAGGTGCCACTGCGCCAGTGCCAAGCGAGAGACAGACGGGAAAAGTATGCCGTACTTTTCTCTCCTCTCCAGCCAAAAAAACGTCATGACAAATGATGTACAAGCGCAAGGCAACCAGAAAAAGTCACCAACATCAAGAGGGCTTATGGAGCGGCCAAACCTCAGAAAACAAGCAAGAGAGTAGTGTAGAAGCAAGGCACTCCCGCGGCACTCGCGCTACCTGGCCACAATGAGGAAGGTGGCGCCTTCTGACACCCTCACCTACGAGTGAGTAATACTTTCTTAGAAAGGGGGACCAGATGCCTTATCATTCTGAGGTTAGTCAACAAGGTATATAGAGTCATATGTGAGAATTTCATACCAATCAGATAAATACAGATGGCAAGACAGGGAGAAATGTTAAAAAAAAATCTTTAGGAGCCGATATCTCGAAAAGTATCTTTTTAACCTTCAAATAATTTCACAAAATCGGTAAAACGTCTGAATGACTTTTGTTAGGTATCATTTTAAACTACAACTAAAGGGCGATTTTTTGTTGGAAATGGATTTTCAAAAATGTCAAAAGAAAACGGGACACAGAGTGGAGAAAATAATAGGTGACAAAAAATTGTAATTTTTTTTCTTCGAAGACAAAACAAAAAATCAATAATTCACTTCCAAAAAAATGTAGATAGGTAAACAAAGTTTCTATGGTATTTTTTTCAAAGCGATTAACTGAAAAATAAAGCCTGTGAAACAAAAAAAATGAAAAACACGCTTTGTTTGAGTCTCTCCTAAACTTCACCCGATTTTGATGAAATTCGCAGAATATCATTTCTTTACATCAACAAACAACATGCTACAGTTTCAAAGCTATTGGACGTACCATATGCGCAGGAGGAGACCCATAGGCGCGCCCCCCAAGCTTGAGCAAAAACTGCTGAAACTAGGAAGGCGTGCTTGGTGGCAAATGAAAGCTCTATTAATACTGATTAATAATCAGAAAAAAAATTGGAAAGCACAAAATAAATAAATAAAAAAGTCATAAGCAAAAAACTAGGACGTGTCCAAATCGCGGCAAAAGGACCGAAAAACAGGCTATTTTGTGTTGGCTCAACGACAAACTTGGAATCGAGCTATCAAAAAATCCTTCGAGCTGGTCAAACTACATTGTCAAGAGATGCTACATGCCAAATTACAGCCTTCTAGAGGCAATAGCAATGCCACACTAAACAAAAACGGCAAAGTGTCTGGAGCTCGTCAAAAATGCTCTCAAAAGGGTTTACGTTTCGAGCTCAAGCGACGAAACTACTGGGAGTAGGGAAATGTTATGCATCATATTGGAAAGCACATTGGTAGGGCTAAAGTATTTGTTAAATAAGTTTTTTGAAATTCTCAAAAAATGAGTGGGTTTCAAGGTTGGGAACTCAAAAATAAGTTTTTTTCAGTCGGTTTATGCGAATTTATTCGATTTTTTACCCTTTCGAGTCGGTTTTTGAGCCCGGTCGCTTATTAAAAAATATAGCCCTTTCATTTTGCCGTCGATTGATACCAAAACATTTCTGTAGCCCCAGAAATAAGGGAGTTATGGCGATTCGCACCAAAGCGGTTGATTTTCCAAAATTCGCGGCTTAATGACAGGGCTGGGGCAAGTTTCCGGTCCATAGTTTAGGGTTCACTGGCATATCACATTTGAAATATGTTTTATTACGACCATCGGCCATCAGGTACCGACGAAGTTAAGGCATCACATAAACCAAATTCATACATCCCAAGAATTATATTCCTTCTGATATTCCCCAAAACAAAACATATAATATCCAAATCTATGGAAATTCTAAAAAAAGCTAAACTGGTGAATCATCACTAGCCAGTGACCAAACAAAGATTAATGGTCAGTTAGGAGCCAGCGGCCAGCACCCACCTTCTACAAAGTTATCTTTTATTTACCAACTGAATCGAAATGGATACCAATATAAATACGAACGCCTCAAAGGTTTTCTTCTCCATGCTGTTGAGATCTGAGGAGGTCTGCATCGCAAGTCTGCGGATGAAAGTCCACTCACTAAAGTCAGAGCGAAATCAGTAACAACCGAACTCTAACCAGTCTAGTGAGCAACTGAGGTGTCTTGAAAACTTAAGGCGGCGTCACACAAGGCAAATTTCTCCC
>NC_066511.1:8758107-8800607 GCF_024679095.1 Eriocheir sinensis
ATATATATATAGTGAAACCTCGATTTAGGAGTGCCTTAGGTTATGAGTGTTTTGATTTACGAGCAATTTTTTTTTTTTAAATGCCTTGGTTTACGAAAAATGACTTTGTATACGAGCATCCTGTTTGTAGAAGTCTTTTTTTTTTCTTAATTCGTCGCCACCTTAAAGGTGGGGACACGGGCTATATGTAGGCCGTCGGGGTCGCGCGTACGTCCTTCCAAGGAGGGACCACAGACCCTTACCGGTGACGCCTCATGAAATGGAAAAAAAGGGCGTAAAAAAAAATAATAATGAAAAAAAAAAAAAACGCTACTTACTCCTCCTGAATAGAGTACAGAGGAGTGGCCAAAAAGAAAAATCAATTTCGGGAGGAGAGGTGTCCTGATACCCCCCTCTTGAAAGAGTTCAAGTCGTAGGCAGGAGGAAATACAGATGAGGGAAGATCGTTCCAGAGTTTACCAGCGTGAGGGATGAAAGAGTGAAGATGCTGGTTAACTCTTGCATAAGGGGTTTGGACAGTATAGAGATAAGCTTGATCAAAAAGTCGTGTGAGGCCAGTCCGTAGGAGGTGGGGAGGCATGCAGTTAGCAAGTTCAGAAGAGCAATCAGCGTGAAAATATCGATAGAAGATAGAAAGAGAGGCAACATCGCGACAGAATTTAAGAGGTAGAAGACTCAGTAAGAGGAGGAGAGCTGATGAGACGAAGAGCTTTGTCCACTCTGTCCAGAAGAGCTGTGTGAGTGGAGCCCCCCAATATATATATATATATATATATATATATATATATATATATATATATATATATATATATATACATATATATATATATATATATATATATATATATATATATATATATATAAAATCATTACCAATATTGTTTTCACGATGACATCTTATACGTTAATGGTAGTTGATGCTGCATTACCTCATACATATATGTGCAAATTTACGTTAATAACTCATTTAGACATCAACTTATCCCAGAGAAAACCATCATTAGAATGTTGGGGTTACCAGGTCACGTCGCTTACACTAAACACGACACCTCCTGAGACTTTAGGCCTCCGTCGGCAGTCATGGAGTTGATTCCACCCGAGCGTCGCGCCCTGGCCGTGATGCTCTCCTTCCTGAGTTGGACCTTCGGGATGTGCTTCACGGCGCTGGTGGCCTGGCTCGTACCACACTGGCAGCACCTCGCCATCATATCCATCTTCCCCTCGCTCCTCGGATTCTTGTACTGGAGGTGAGCCTATGAACATGAATGTTGGTCATTGCCCACTCCTTCACTTCACCTAGACGAACCTGCGTTATTCAATTTACACTTTATTCAATGAATGTTTCTACTCGATTATTTATTTGGAGATAAATGTTCTGTTAATTATTTGTGCATTCAAGACAGACTTGAACTTTGAATCAGTTTGATATGATAGGGTGAGAAATAGAAATATTGGCTCAGAATAGTTCTCCTGTCCTTGGCAGACAGGACAAAGAATTTAGCTCCATGGAAAAGAAAAACTGATAAGGGTTGTATAGGGGTCAGTACTGAGTCTGTTATTGTTTATTTTGCAGGGTGACTTATATTAATAGATTGTTATTATTAGTTTGTTAGCAAGTTTGCAGATGACATCGAAGTTGACAGACAAATTGGAATATATCATAGTCCGACACAAATATGAAGTCAGTTTGGGTGTGGCCCGAACCTCTTCACAGTGCTTCTGCATCACCCCTAATAGGCTACATCACTCGCTCACTCATATGCCATCTACGTATTATTTGAAATTGTATCAATATTCTCTTTATTTTTACAGTAGAGGAAGCAGCTCAATGGCAAAGAAAAATGATAACGAGAAAAAAAGGCCACCAATCACTGCCCCTATAAAGAAGAGTTTAGAAGAGTGGCCAAAAGAGAGGCCAATTTCGGGAGGACTTGAAAGAGTTCAAGTCGTAGGTCGGAGGAAATACAGACGAAGGAAGATTGTTTCAGAGTTTGCCAGTGTAAGGGGCGAAAAAATGAAGATGTTGGTTAAGACGGTCATCCCACTGTCGGCAGACACCTTGCGACAACCCCCGATTTTCAAGGTTGCAAAATGTCTCGAGATGTTGCAGACCAAGTCGCAAGGTGTCGGCGGTATGGTCTCGGCCTATCTCGGGTTATCTGCAACAATTGTCGTCATCGGCGATTTCTTTGGCTGAGGCAAAATTGTCAGACGGTTATCCCACTGGCGGCAGACAGCGCGCGACATCCCGCGACAGCCCGATTTGTCTAGTATCGGCTACAAAATTCTAGTTTGGTCCGTTAATCGGCGGGTGTGGGCGCTTGTCGGAAATCACTTGCGACCGTTATTGCCGACAATCTTCGATTGTCTGCTATTCGGCGCGACTGCCCCTTTTTTTTTAAAAAAAAAGGAACGGGAAAATTTGTCGCCGATGAACTTCAATAGTCGGTGACATATGGTGATTGTGATCGGCGACAAAAGGCGTCAATCGGAGTTAGTCAGCGACAAACGGTCATACTAATCGGTAACCATAGTCGGTAGCCGCCGATACGTAGTTTTGAGAGCAAATTTAAACCTGTTACAAGTTGTCGCCAAGTGTCGCCGGCATGTTGCAGGCTGTCGGCGGCATGTCGCCGGCAGGCAGCTGTCGCCAAAGGTCGGCGCCATGGCTGGTGCCGCGAGATAGGCCGAGACCATGCCGCCGACACCTTGCGACTTGGTTTGCAGCATCTCGAGACACTTTGCAATCTTGAAAATCGGGGGCTGTCGCAAGATGTCTGCCGCCAGTGGGATGACCGTCTCACAGACATCTCGCGGCACCAGCCATGGCACCGACACTTGGTGACAGTTGTCTGCAACAGCCGGCGGCAAGTTTCCGACAGCCGCCTACTGTCCGCAACTGGCGGCGGCCAAAACAGGATTAAACTTGTATTGTGTCCCATCACCGACTGTCGCCGGTCATAATCTGCGACAATCTGGGACAGTCTGCGACAGTAGGCGACACAAATTTAACGTGTCTGTGGCATGACAATAGTAGCATTGCCGACTTGTGAAAATTGGATGGCGACAAGCCGGCGACATGCTGCCGACAGCCTGCAACATGCCGGCGACACTTGGCGACAACTTGCGACAGGTTTAAATTTGCTCTCAAAAATACGTATCGGCGGCTATCGGCTATGGTCGCCGATTAGTATGACCATTTGTCGCTGACTAACTCCGACTGTCGCCTTTTGTCGCCGATCACAATCGCCATATGTCACCGACTATTGCAGTTCTTCGGCGACAGATTTTTCCCGTTCCTTTTTTTAAAAGGAAAAAAAAGGGGCAGTCGCGCCGAATAGCAGACAATGGGAGATTGTCGGCAATAGCGGTCGCAAGTGGTTTCCGACAAGCGCCCACACCCGCCGATTAACGGACAAAACTAGAATTTCGTCGCCGATATTAGACAAATCGGGCTGTCGCAGGATGTCGCCCGCTGTCTTCTGCCAGTGGGATGACCGTCTAACTCTTGCATGAAGGATTAGGACAATATAGGGATGAACTATAGCAGAATTTCGAGTGCAGCGGGGCCGCGGGAGGGGGGAGGCATGCAGTTGGCAAGTTCAGAAGAGCAGTCAGCATGAAAGTATCAACAGAAGACAGAAAGAGAGGCAACATGGCGGCAGAATTTAAGAGGTAGAAAACTGTCAGTAAGAGAAGGGAAGTTGATGAGGCGACGAGCCTTAGACTTTACTCTGTTCAACAGAGCTGTGTGTGTGTGTGTGTGTGTGTGTGTGTGTGTGTGTGTGTGTGTGTGTGTGGAGAACCCCCCCCCCCCCCTGACACACACCCATGAGATGCATACTCCATACAATGGCGGACAAGGCCCCTGTATATGGATGGCATCTGGGAGGGGGAAGAGTACTGGCCGAGACGATTTAGAACGCCCAGCCTCGAGGAAACAGATTTAGCAAAGGCCCAGTCACACTGACTTTACGAGCTAATGACGACCTCCCGCGACCTGCAAGTCGCGGGAGTTCGCACATGGTCGTGCGTGCGATCGTCATGTGTCTGTCCGCCGTGCGACCGAAAAGGTTGGCTAGATGTTTCAGGTGCTGCACCAAAAAACTCCAGTCGGTAGGCTGGACGACAACTGGACGACATCCAATCGCCGCACGGTGATCATCTACTGGTGGTCTAATGGCCGCATGGTTGGCGCCTGCTCCCCGTCTATTGGCTACTGTTTGTGTCTGGGTTGAGTGCGGACCACCACCGCTCTCAACGATTAGAAGAGACTAGACGACGTCAGGTCATTGTGGGCGGAGCGACCGTAATAAAAGGACGGCATGTACGCTAAAAGGTAGAGGTAAAGGTGTGATCGCCGCCCCAGACTGTGCAGGTTTTTATACGACAAATACAGGACGCCGACCACTGTGGTATCTGTCGGCGTCCGGGTGGTTTCTTGTGGTAGACCATCGATCACCGATGTCTACAGACTGGACGGCGTCGATCGTGCGACCGGTGGTCTACTGGCCCGCAATCGACGTAGTATGTCGATTGCCGGTAGTATAAGATTGTATTACAATCTTATACTACCGGTCGTTACGGAAGATCGCCATCCTCATTGCGACAGGCCGCGCACCGGGCGCCGATGATCAGTGACCGGTCCTTGCCTGTCGGTCACCGGTCGGTGCATGGTGGGTGTCTCGACGTAACTCCAAGTGTGAGGTCAAGGTGTGAATCTTACCATGGTGGCCGTCCATTGGACTTACACTGGACGACCGCCGGTAGCCGTTCGGTAACACGATTGCTCGGCCACCAACGTGGTCGGGAAGCGGCGGGTGTGAATCACAGCATTTTGAGGTCGCTGACGGTCATTATCAGTTCGTAGGGTCAGTGTTACTCAGGGTTTAGAGAGAAGGTATGAAGTTCCCAGTTGAGATTTTGAGTTAAGGATAGAGCGAGGATGTTTTTTGAAGAAGGTGGCATGCCACCTTCTTCAAAAAAGATCCTCAGCTGCAGCTGAGAATTATCGAAGTATAAGGGATAGATGTTTGGAAGATTGTGTCGAGTTAACAGGTGGAAAAATTAAGTTTTTGAGGTGTTGAAGGACACCAAGTTCTTCTTGCCCCAATCGGAAATGATAGTAAAGTCTGAGATTAAACGTTATGCGGCCTCCAGGCTAGAATAATGTAGTTCCTGTTGGAAGGGTCTTCTGTCAGAAGATGTTGAGTAATGTAGAGTAGAGTCATCAGAGTAAGAGTGGATATAGGGCAGTTTGTTTTTGGAAAGAAAATCATCAGTGAACAATAGAAAGAGAGTGGGAGATAGAACAGAGCCTTGCGGGAGACCATTGTTGATAGGTTTAAGGGAAGAACAGTGACCGTGTACCATAGCTAAGATAGATTGGCCAGAAAGGAAACTAAAGGTGAAACTACAGAGAGAGGGATAGAATCCGTTGGAGGGTAGTTTGGAAAGCAAAGATTTGTGCCAGACTTTGTCAAAAGTTTTCGGGATGTCTTAGACAACAACAAAAGTGTCACCGAAACGGCTAAGAGAGGACGACCAGAAGACAGTTAGTAATGCGAGAAGATCAACAGTAGAACGCCCCTTGCGGAACCCATACTGACGATTAGATAGAAGGTCAGAAGTGGATAGATGCTTATGAATCTTCCTGTTAAGGGAAAATTCAAAAGCATTAGAAAAATCGGAAAGTAAAGCTATAGGACGGTAGTTTGAAGGATTAGCGCGATCATCCCTCCTAGGTACAAGGTGTAGCCTTATAGGCGTACCTCCATCAGGAAGGAAAAGTAGATGTTGAAAGGTTAAAGATAGATGTGAGAGTCGTGCTGCCATTAGGATTAAGGAGAGGTGAGAAAGATGGAGAAGTGAAATTGTTAGAGATACTTTTGGCAAGGTGTCAGAAGTCTGAAAAAAAGCAAGGTGTTGGCATTTACTCTTGATGAAAGTATTTTTGGTTAGTCGAAGAATAGATTTGGCACGATTTCTGGCAAAAATGTAAAGGTCGTGATTAGAAGGAGTGGGAAGGTTCTGGTATCTTTTGTGACCTGCCTCTTTATCTTAAATAGCACGAAAGCAAGCGTAATCTGGTGTACATCAAATTGATTTGGCAGCGCTCTGGCTAGAGGACGCTTCGAGCAGGTCCCGTCCAAACTGACTTCATAGCTGAATCGGACTTTAGAATAGCAGGGTAACGTAGGGCAATTTGATAAGCTTGAAAAACTATGTGCCATATTGGAGATCACTCCTTGAGACTGTATAATGGCCCGAGGTGTCGTTAACGGAAAGCCATGACTTGAGGCACTGGGCACCCTTTGCTTGACGCTAGAGTCCATCACAGGGCTCGTGAGCCCGTATTTGAATCCCAGATGGATTAATGGATAAGTATTTATTAACTAGTAGTTCAATTATTTCTCATGTGCTTCGAGAAAATGGCGACCTCTCTCATAACGGCGGTATCGTAGCAGTAGGCATCCTTCCCTGGGTTGTGTTTCTCCCCGTGTCGAGGCAGGAAAAAGCATATCCAACGAAATGCAGTGTCCTGATCCCCACCAAACAAGAGCTTAGCCGCAGCCACACCCAGCTAGGAATTAGTGACAAGACTGAGGTCATGCTGATCAAGGATAAAGGAGGAGTTAGGGTAAGTCACTAGACTTTGTTTTACCCACTGTGCATCAGCCGATCTATGCGCGCAGCGCGTCGTATCAGAGCATCGTCAGCTGGGACCCAGTGATCCACATTGTCTCAAAGCTTTACCTTGGTGCCAGATCATTGTGCACAATATTCTCGGCGTTAGTTCTTTAAGTATGACTGTATGTGCAGTGCTTGAAATAACCATGGACGAAACAGGAAACATGACAAATTCAAATTATTCAGGTTTCTTGTGACAAATCAGACAGCGTTAAAACAGACGATTCATGCATGCTTTTCGGAGGTCGGATGTGGCAAATCCAAGAGTTTTTTTGTTAAGACGACAGACTATACATAGGAGTAGGTATAGAATCAAGAGGAAGCTCTTCAACACATCTAGCATTCTCTACCTCTCTCTCATGTTCGTGTACTCCAACCTGCTCCATCAAATGCTTTTATTTTGTCTCCACCTGGTCCTCAATCTGCACTGACTTTTACAATCCATGTGCTGCCACTCTGTTACTGTGGTTGTCCATCTGTTAGCAGTTCTGCGCATGATGTGGCCTTTCCAAGTCTATTCTTATTCTTCGGTCTTTCAAATATCTTCAATCTTTGTTTGTCTTCTAATCCTTAAAGCTCACTTTCTGGCTCTCCATATTATTATATACCCAATATTTTTCTTTCCATATCAGTTTGTTTTATCCCAATCATATGGTCATTTCAATTTGATCGTTCAGTCATACAATTTGAATGGGGATGATGACGGAGCCGGGCTGAAGTTCTGCTCCCCTGTCCGGATGCCGTTGATCATAATATGAAATTGTATATTAAATATACTGTACATAATAAAAAAGGCTTTTTAATGCTTTGAATATGTTGCATTTAAGGATAATAGAAATGAATTGTATGAATTTCATAATACATGATAACGTTGCTCTCCGACATTGTCACTGGACAGTGGTCAAGGAAACCATATTACTTCCTCCATGACATCCACCTGCAGTCAGACAGCTGCTGAATTGGATGCAAGCTACTCTTGGTGAGGTATATACAGGAGGCGAGAGAGTGTTGGAAGCCTATCAAAGACCCTTCCCGTGTCCTCACTTTCCTTTTCCCAATTGTCTCATTAACACCAGAGAGCAGTTCAGCATGCTCTCTTAAAAGACAAATCCTCTTAAACCGGTATTTCAAGGGAACGATTTTGCTCGGGACCCAGACCTTCGGGCGGTAACTTTCGCTGAGCTGCTGTGGGAACATGACATGCACTAATCACACGAGGATGCTACGTTTGATGGGCAGTGGGCAATCCTGGTCCTGGTCTTGACTTTCAGGGACCGTATACCTACTTTCAAGTTGAAATAGATGTTGATTAATTTCTGTCAGTCATGTTTTAATAGTTATTTTTACACCGAAAAACAAAAATATGTTTACAATTAAATACACCTCACCCTTCCTCCCTCCCTTCCTCACCTCACCTGGATGAATGAGATGAATTTAAGAGTTGTTCAGTTGATACAAATATGGTTGGGGTTTAAAAGTAATGTCAAACAGTTTTAAAGACAGGGAAGTCAGAAGGTGAATGAATAACAAGTGTTCACGAGTAGTATTGTGGAGCGAAAACATTTGATTGCAAAAGACTTAAGCCCCGTTCACACTGTGCCGACTCTGGGCCACGACAACCCAGCGACTTCTGCTTTTGACAAGTCGGCTCCCACGCTCCAAGAATTTTTGGCGTCTTGGTGTCGGCTACCATGATTGCCGACTCTGGGACATTCGGCCAACTAATTGAATGAATGTCTGCGACATGCTGCCAACTAGTCTCAAGACGAGTCTCAACGGTCATTTTTTGAAATGGCGCCATGTCTACGACAACCACGAATCTGCCGACCGATTAGCCGACAGCCGCAGACGGTCTTGACGACAGTTCCAGATTGTCTGTCAACTGGATGGCCGACTAGCTGCCCGACAGTTGCCAAGGAGTTGGCCGACGGTCTTCCTGACGGTCTTCGCGACTGTTTTGGCGGCAGCCTTGCTGTTCCTTAAAATACGGAATCGCTCTTTATTCGAGGATGAAATGTATCGTTCCGTTTTGAGCCAATACGGGCATTTGTTCCGTACGGTATTTTGTTATCTGAATGGTCAAGCAGATAAAATTCAGTATCTTACAATTGTAGTGAGCGCATTTTTCGGTTAATCACAAAACCACCCCGTAAAATTTGTCAAAGGTTCGTCCTAAAATACGTGTAAAATACGCGACGTAACGTCCCTCCCCCCTCCCTCCTGCTTCCACCAGTAGCGTGCTGCGGCTGTCACTCATTGCATGTTCGAGAAATTTCAGGGTTGCCACCCGTTCCTTTAAATATGGATCCATTCCGTATTGGAGAGTGAGATGTTGCATTCCACATTTTTCTGACCTCAGGGTGGCAATCCTAGTTGTGTCATTCAACACAAGAGAGATCGAGGCAAAAGGAGTGCGTGCGTACTGTGCGGCTTCCAAGTTTGTGCCAGCGAAACGTAACCATGCCCAGAAGTTGCTATTGTGCTTGTGATTGCAAAATAAAAATATATATTTCTTGATGGCGGCAGTGTTAGCCAAAATTTGAGCCGATAGTCGTCACAAACTTCCTTCATTAGGGGAAGACTGTCGTCACGATAGTCCCTAATCATTCTTAAGTAGTCGGCACAGACGACTGTGCCGACAGCAAACGGTAAAAACTTGAAAAATGGCCCCGACAGTCGTCACGACTGTCTCAAGACAAGCCAAGACTGTTGACGACAGTCGTCACGACTGCCCCCGACCTCCCTCAGACTTCAACCGGAAGTGACGGTTGGTCCAGACTCTTGCCGACTCTTGTCGTGAAAGTTTAGCATGGCATACTTTTCTGCGCTACCCCTCACGACCCCAGACTCCCGTCACGACGTCGGCTTGGCAGTCTCAAGACCTCTTTCAAGACATGCCCGACCCTTTCACATCAACACCCAAGACCTCGTGTACCCTAGAGTCGTGGGTTGTCTTGGCCCTGAGTCGGCACAGTGTGAACGGGGCTTTAATCAGAACCCATCTAGGAATAAATAAGATGTATGCAAAGTCCCTACCTATAAATATTTTAAGTAGTTTAAAAAAAAAGGAGAGAGAGAGAGAGAGAGAGAGAGAGAGAGAGAGAGAGAGAGAGAGAGAGAGAAAAGAGGAGACAGAAGAAAAGAGAAGAGAAAGGAGAGAAAAGAGAGGAGAGAGAGCGAGATCAAGCGAGAGCTATCTATAAACTACTATAAATAGACTATCTATGAAGCTACATATAAAAATTCAAAATAGTACAAAAAAGTAAAAAGAGAGAGAGAGAGAGAGAGAGAGAGAGAGAGAGAGAGAGAGAGAGAGAGAGAGAGAGAGAGAGAGAGAGAGAGAGAGAGAGAGAGAATTTACATAGATTTACATAGAAAATCAGACAACACAGACCCCATGGTCAAGACTAGGTGGTCTGTCCTTAAACCTAAGTGATTCTACATTAATCAGATGGCTCCAAAACGTTGCATTTCAACTCTAGTTAATATTAAGTTCAAGGAAGGGACGGTCGAGCTTGTTTTTAAAGGAGTCAATCGTGTTACACTGGACCACTGAAGGTGGAAGCTTATTCCATTCTCGCACTACAACGTTGGTGAAGAAAAATTTGGTGCAGTCTGAATTTACTTGTCTACATTTGAGTTTTATGCCATTGTTCCTCGTTCGCAAAGTGTCATCGATCATAAACAATTTTGATCTGTCTACATTCGTGAAACCATGAAGTATTTTAAAACATTCGATCAGTTTTCCTCGGAGGCGACGTTTCTCAAGAGAGAACATGTTAAGGGTGGAAAGCCTTTCTTCGTAGGATTTGTTGCACAAGGAAGGGATCATTTTTGTTGCCCGACGCTGAACACCTTCTAATTTAGCAATGTCCTTTGCATGGTGCGGAGACCAAAACTGCACCGCATATTCCAAGTGGGGTCTGACTTAACTATTGTAGAGCGGAAGTATTACATCTTTATTCTTGAATAAAAAGTTTCTTTTAATGAAGCCTAACATTCTGTTCGCTTTATTTGCTGCATCGATGCATTGCTGTGAGAATTTGAGGATTGACACGATTTTGACCCCCAGGTCCTTAACGCATTGAACGCTTTTGAGTTTAACGCCGCGCATTTCGTAATCGAACTTCTTATTTCTTGTTCCAACTTGATGGACCTGGCACTTGTCTACGTTAAAGGGCATCTCCCATCTATCCAACCAAGATGAAATTTTGTGCAAATTCTCTTTGAGGCTTTGCCTGTCTTCGTCAGTGAGAGAGAGAGAGAGAGAGAGAGAGAGAGAGAGAGAGAGAGAGAGAGAGAGAGAGAGAGAGAGAGAGAGAGAGAGAGTTTTTTACAGAGAGAGAGAGAGAGAGAGAGAAATTATATATATATATATATATATATATATATATATATATATATATATATATATATATATATATATATAGATATACATATATATATATATATATATATATATATATATATATATATATATATATATATATATATATATATATATATATATATATATAAAGCCCGCTATTCGCCGCTCCCACAACAGAAAATAGATAGAGTAGCCAAAAAAGAGGTCAATTTCGGATGGAGAGGTGTCTTGATACACTCTTCTTGAAAGAGGACAAGTCATAGGCAGGAGGAAATACAGACGAAGGAAGGCAGTTCCAGAGTTTACCAGTGTAAGGGATGAAAGAGTGAAGATGCTGGTTAACTCTTCCAGAAGGGGTTTGGACAGTATAGGGATGGGCTAGAGTGGACAGTCGAGTGCAGCGGGGCCGCGGGAGGAGGGGAGGCATGCAGTTAGCAAGGTCAGAAGAGCAGTCAGCGTGAATATATCGATAGATGATAGAAAGAGAGGTAACATGGCGGCGGAATTTAAGATGTATAAGACTATCAGTAAGAGGAGGAGAGCTGATGAGTCGAAGAGCCGACTCCACTCTGTCCAGGAGAGCGGTGTGAGTGGAGCCCCCCCCCCCCCCCTCACACACACACACACACACACACACACACACACATGAGATGCATTCTCTATACGAGGACGGACAAGGCCCCTGTAAATGGACAGCAATTGTGTGAGGGAGAAGAACTGGCGGAGAAGGTACAGAACGCCCAGCCTCGAGGAAGCTGATTTAGTAAGAGATATGAAGTTTCCAGTTGAGATTTCGAGTTAAAGATAGACCGAGGATGTTTAGTGTTGAAGAAGGTGATAGCTGAATGTTGTCAAAGAATAGGGGATAGTTGTTTGGAAGATTGTGTCGAGTGGACAGGTTGAGAAACTGTGTTTTAGAGGTGCTGAAGGACACCAGGTTCTTCTTGCCCTAATCGGAAATAATAGTCAGTGTTGTGCCCACTACCTGCTAAAAGTAGTGGCACTACTGCTGCCACTACTTCAGTCAAATTGTAGTGGCACTACCGCTACAGCTACTTTATTCTAAATGTAGTGCACTACCGCTACTACTGCCGCTACCGCTACTTGTGAACAATAAGTACTGAAAAAAAAACATAATTCTCTTTTATACATATAATTGTTACGTTCCACGTCCTTGATAGACTACTGAGTAAGTCACTTTGTACTTTATGTACGTGAGGCTAGAAGATTCACTCACCTCCCTCTGCTGTGCTGGTTGACTCACCCAGTTTGTACCAGTTTCCAAGGCTTCGTGAGCCGTGATCAGAAATATCCACGAGTGACTAATCACTTACTGATACCTAAGAAGATTGTCTCGTTGTTCCAAACACTGTCCCATCCCTCGAGGCGGGCGACTGAGACCGTGACTGACAAGAGTGACGGGCCGTGGCTTAGCCCACTGAACTGTACACGTTTCATTCGCGTTTTCATCACGTACGTAGTTGGTCCACCCCGAGTAGCGAGTAGTGACTAGCCCTACCTAAAAATGTAGCGCCGCTACCGTTTTTGCCGCTCTTTCTAAAAAAGGGTGGCACTACCGCTACAGCTACTAAAAAAGTAGCTTCGCTACGTAGCGGCGCTACTAGTAGTGCCGCTACGTCCAACACTGATAATAGTAAGGTCTGAGGCTAAGCGTTCTGCTGACTCCAGCCTGGAATCGTTTAGTTCCTGTTGGGTGGGTCTTCTATTAAAAGAAGTTGAGTAATGCAGAGTAGAGTCATCGGCGTAAGTATGGATAGGACAGTTCGTTTTGGAAAAAAGATCATCGATTAACAACAGAAAGAGAGTGGGAGATAGGACAGAACCTTGCGGGACACCATTGTTAATAGGTTTAAGAGAAGAACAGTGACCGTTTACCACAACAGAAATAGAACGGTCAGAAAGGAAACTGGAGATAAAGGTACAGAGAGAAGGATAGAAACCGTAGGAGGGTAGTTTGGAAAGTAAAGATTTGTGCCAGACCCTATCAAAGGCTTTTGATGTGTTCAGGGCAGTAACAAAGGTTTCACCGAAACGGCTAAGAGAGGATGACCAAAAGTCAGTTAGGAAGGCAAGGAGATCACCAGTAGAACGCCCCTTGCGGAAACCATATTGGTGATCAGATAAAAGGTCAGAAGTGGAGAGGTGCTTTTGAATCTTCTGGTTAAGGATTGATCCAAAAGCCTTAGATAGACAAGAAAGTAAAGCTATAGGACTGTAGTTTGAGGGATTGGAACCGTCACCCTTCTTAGGCACAGGTTGTATGAAGGCATATTTCCAGCATGAAGGAAAGGTAGATGTTGACAGGCAGAGACGAAAGAGTTTGACCAGGCAGGGTGTCAGCACGGAAGCACAGTTTTTAAGGACAATAGGAAGCACTCCATCAGATCCATAAGCCTTCTGAGGATTGAGGCCAGAGAGAGCATAGAAAACATCATTCATAAGAATCTTAATAACAGGCATAAAGGAGTCAGAGGGGGGATGAGTAGGAGGAATATGCCCAGAATCGTCCAGAGTGGAGTTTTTAGAGAAAGTTAGAGAGAAGAGTTCAGCCGTAGAGATAGATGAGACGGCGGTGCTGCCGTCAAGACTAAGGAGAGGAGGGAAAGATGAAGAAGTGAAGTTGATGTTTTGAGCTAGATGCCAGAAATCCCGGGAAGAATTAGAAAAAGCAAGGTTTTGGCATTTTCTATTAATGAAGGAGTTTTTAGCAAGTCGGAGAATAGATTTGGCACGATTCCGGGCAGAAATGTGGCTGATGACGTCATTGAGGTGGGAGGAGCATAAGAACCAGCCAGCGAATAAGGGTGAAGTGAGGCGCCCGGGCTAATGTGAGCGGGCTGCCTGAGAAGCAGAAAATAGCTCCAGCCTGTCCGATCTTTTTGTTTCGTTTTTAGTAGCCCCTATGGTCCATGAGCAGAGTCAGCATTTGCTTACGGACGGGGCCTGCTCAACGGAGATCGTTCTCGTTAAATACCTGCTTTACTCTCCACACCACACTACATACACACTACAAACACACACACACACACACACACACACACACACACACACACACACACACACACACACACACTCATTAAACACTAATGAAAATCTAAAATTCAAAATTCTTGATGGCTAACAATAACCGAGCCTCGGAGACCCCATCTGAGGGGGGGGGAGGGGGGGGGGACCATGAAGCCCCCTGATCTAACTCCCTTTTTGGCAATGACCACAAAAGGTGTCCTGAAAACTCTTCTAACTTTCTTTTCATCACCTTTTGCAACATTCGCGGTCTTTGCTCTAACTTCCATTCCGTGGAACACCATCTCTCCTCCTCTCACCTTCTCTTCCTCACCGAAACACAGGTCTCGGGGTCTACTGAAAGCAATATCTTCTTTGTTCCCTCCTACTATATCTATCCTAAATTTCAGTCCAAAGCTGGATGTTGCGTCTACGTACGCAACGACATCACTTGCTCTCGTGCCCACGACCTTGACTCTAATCAGAATTTTTCACCTTCTGACTGAGACTTCATTGTTATTCTATTATTAAATAAATTTGTGCTGTTTATCTCTCACCTAATTCTACCAACTTTGTAAAATTATCTGACTATTTGAACGCCAAAGTGGAGCACTTTCCCTTCGCTGAAATCTCCATCTTAGGAGATTTCAGTATTCTCCACCAGCTTTGGCTTCCATCCTCTTTCGCTGACCAGCCTGGTGAACAAGCCTTCAACTTAGCTCTCCTCAATTATTTAGAGCAGTTGGTTTGGCACCCTACACATATTCCCCACCGCCTTAGAGATACGCCTAACATTCTAGACCTCTTCCTAACCTCTAACTCTTCGGCTTACTCTGTTAAACTGTTTTCTCCGTTGGGCTCTTCCGATCACAACCTTATTTCCGAATTCTTTCCTATCGCTCCTGTATAGCCTCAGGACCTACCGAAGAGGCTGTGCTTCTGGCATTTTGCTTCAGATCGGTGGGACGACATGATGATGTACTCTTCCGATTTCCCGTGGAATGAATACTGCTTCCAGGAAAGAGACTCCTCTAGGTGTGCCCAGCGCATCATTGAGGTGATTGTCTCCGGAATGGAGATACACATTCCACGTTGATTTTCTACCACTCATGCTAAAAACTCTTGGTTCAATCATACTTGTTCTCGTGCTATCAGAGATAGAGAGACGGCTCACAAAAGGTATCAGAGCCTTTGCACTTCTGCTAGTTACGATCTTTATATTTCCGCCCGGAATCATGCCAAATCCGACTTACCAAAAACTACTTCATTAATAGAAAGTGCCGCAACCTTGCTTTCTCTAATTCTTCCAGGGACTACTGGCACCTGGCCAAAAATATCTCCACCAATTTTACTTCCACATATTTCCCACCTCTCCTTCTTCCTGATGGCAGCACTGCTGTCACATCTGTCTATAAGGCTGAACTCTTCACTCAGAGGTTTTGTAAAATCTCCACTCTGGACGATTCAGGGCATATTCCTCCCACTCATCCTCCCACTGACTCCATTATGTTTGTAATTAATATTCTAAGAAAGATGTTTTCTACGCCCTCTATGGCCTCAATCCTCTGAAGGCTTATGGATCTGATGAAGTGCCTCCTATGGGGAACTTATTAAAAGGCACGGCCCACCAGATGTCTCTACTGTCGGTCGACCACCCGAGATTTTCCCTGAAAATATCTCTTAATTACCGTAAATCCCCTGCGTTCTTTCTTGGCAAACTATAAATACACATCAATACAGAAACTGATATTGTTTGTATAAAAAATGTAGTGGATAAGTTTCTTTCTTTACACAAGACGAAAATAATGAAGCTATGACGGTACTTGACAACTCGGGTGGAAAAAACACGTCCTTGCATGAAAGTAATGCACATTTAAGCAGAAAAAGGCTTCGAAAATATTTCTGCTTGATCATCTGGCAAATTGTATACAGTAATTGAAATATTTGAGAAATATGTTAAAAAAAGGTACTGAGAAATATTGCTGTGTGCCATATATCGATGCTAACGTTTTCTCAAATTTCATTAACATTCATTTTCTAAACTTTACAGGGGTAACTAATCCTGTCATCAATATCGTTATAGTTAATCGAATCCTATTGTCTGCTTAATCAGTTAACGCCAATTTAGGCTATATGAGTGTGCTTCTTTTAGCTGATT
Organism: Eriocheir sinensis; assembly: GCF_024679095.1. NCBI lineage: Eukaryota > Metazoa > Arthropoda > Malacostraca > Decapoda > Varunidae > Eriocheir > Eriocheir sinensis. Next base: position 8,774,349 of record NC_066511.1, read on the forward strand.
GTTGTGGAGGTGAAACAAAGCCTGTTAGGAAAGGATGCTGGAGACGTGAGGGATCGTTGGCAAAATGGTCATGCTAACCAGAAGTCGATCCTGCTCACTGGGTTGTATTTGTAAACGACAATCTTGTATGGAGGAGTCCATTGGGACCCCCACAAAACAAGTTGATGGATCCTGCCGGACGGTTTACTACTTAGAATGCGAAGGGGGCCTGCATGGTGACTTGCTCGGGGAGACCCCAAGAATGGAGTCGTAGGGTGGTGTTAGATATACGTGCGTTGGCGCGATTAGTGAGAATAATCTTTTGCTATCTATTGATGCTCTTGTGTTCTTATTTTTCATGAATATCAGTGAGTAACTCTGTTAGCTATTTGTTATTTTCTTGCTCATCCTACATTCTCAATAAGCTATAATGCATGTCATGGATTTCAATTTAAAATTCATCGTGGTTGTGTTCTCTCGGAGCAGCTTAAGTTGATGTGAAACTATATATTATAGTGGTTCATCTCCATACAGGTTTCTTCCTGAGTCTCCAAGATGGCTGCTGTCCAAAGGAAAAGTGCGGCAAAGTGCGGACATCCTTCTCAATGTGCGTATTTTGCGTGTGCTTCTTTTAGCTGAATGTTGTGGAGGTGAAACAAAGCCTGTTACAGAAGGATACTGGAGACGTGAAGTGATCGTTGGCAAAGTGGTCATGCTACAGACAGTGTGTGGTCCTTATGGGGTATATTCATCCTTAGCAGGTGTCACCACCGCTAGAGCCATAGAGCCCACGAAGCTTGAGCTATTCTTTCAATTATCGTAAATTACCTGTGTTTCTCTAGGACTTGCAACAATTACACTTCAATACAATAAGTGACACTATTGTTAATAAAAATGTAGCTGATCATTCTCGTTATTTTATTTGTTTGTAAACGAGAGAAGATATAAATGCTGTCCGGCAGCCTCTCCTCATCCAAAATCGTTCTTACATGAAAGACCTGTGAAATCAAGCAGAAATGAGCTTTTACATTTTTTTTTATTTACATTACATTATATGCTGAGTACCTGCTTCGGCTGCATCAGTATCAAAAACATTTGGGCGCCAGCCAACAGGCATCTCGACAGAAAGCGAGCCTCCTTTGTTTTTTGTCCGTGTGTGACATTGGCTTCCGTCCAATAGTGTTTCCCTCCACCCACAACTCCTAGCCTTAAACGCCATTACCTTTCACTTTCCCACACTCCTGGTAGCGGGAGGCGTCCACCCAAGGTCTTGGTTTATCTCACACAACAACCAGCACTCACTTGAGGGTGGAGAATAATATGCTGGGAGCGGAACCCGATGACCTCACTGAGAAACAAACACCTGCCTTCCTAGTGCTGGGGAGAGGGGGTTGTCGAGATGCCCGACGCCCTAATATTTTTGATGAATTTCGCCGAAGGCGACACTGTTACACCCACGGCAGGTACTCAGCAAATATTGTAATGTAAATATAATTTTTTGAAGAGCCCATTTTTGTTTGATTTCGCAGGTCTTTTATGCGAGAAAGATTTTGGATGAGGAGAGGCTGCCAGACAGCCTTTATATTTTCTCTCGTTTACCAATAAATAAGACAACGAGCATGATCAGCTACATTTTTATTAACGATGGTGTCACTTATTATAAATTATTTAAGTGCAATTGTTACAGGCCCCAGAGGGAGACAGGTAATTTACGATAATTGAAAGAATAGCTCAAGCTTCGTGTGCCCTGTGACCCAACACTCGCTGGCTGGTAATGTCGTGCAGCGACTTGCCTGAGGGGCGAGCCTCCCATAACTCACTCTGCGAGTGGGGTACCTCTTTGGCCGACTGGTTATGGAGTGGCTCTCCCGTCTCGCTGGTCGCGGGTTCGATCCCCGGCGCTGGCAAAACCTTTCCTTGTCTGGATTAATTTCTCGTGTGTTTCGTTACACGCAGAGGTCGTGTGGGAGTGTAGTAAAGAGAAAATTCTGGCGTTACACTGGTGGCAAGGCGGTGAGCATCCTCTCCTGTGATTCTTTTGTGTCTCTCCGAAGGGGTAACAGGTAGAGTGATGGCCCATGCTCTCCGAAAAGTTCATAGAAAATGGAAAATCTCAACACAGAAATTAATCTAAATAGGAATGGAGAGCCGTGTAGTGCAGCGACTTGCCTGATGGGCGAGCCTCCCATAACTCACTCTGCGAGTGGGGTACCTCTTTGGCCGACTGGTTGAGGAGTGGCTCTCTCGTCTCGCTGGTCGCGGGTTCGATCCCTGGCGCTGGCAAAACCTTTCCTTGTCTGGATTAATTTATCGTGTGTTTCGTTACACGCAGAGGTCGTGTAGGAGTGTAGAAAAAATAAAATTCTGGCGTTTCAGCAATTTTGGAATATACCTCATTGACAGATTGGCGCAACCAACGGGGCTCCGTTGGTGTCACGCACCAAGATGGAGGCTCAGCTCCACGTGTTGATGTTGCGGCAGCCCGTGGCCCAGCCCCTCAGCGCCCTGTTGGCATACCCGAAGCTCACTACGAGAGCTGTAATGCTTCTCCTCATGTGGTAGGTCACTCTTCTCGGGCTTGGATGGCGAGAGGGGGCTCCCTCAACCCCCCTCAGAACGCATGGGATTGGCTTTGATGGGCTCATCCTTGTTACACTCTCTCTCTCTCTCTCTCTCACACACACACACACACACACAAACCTTCAATAATATTTTCCTCCTCCTCCTTCTTTGCTACCCTAAGGCGGGGTTCCCACTATTCAGTCTTGACGGATCCGTCGATGTTAATGACGTCAAAATGACGTCAGCGAAACAGAGGCCGCCCGTCAGGGATGATCCACTCCGTCAGTCCATCGCTCATCATTTGTTGACAAACATATGGACAGCATTAACCACAACGACTTATTGTACATGTTATTTTGTAGCTAAGTACTTCTATTTCATATTTTCATGATATGTCGAATATTCAACATCAATGGACTGGCACCACCACCGCCGTTACGGACCCAAAAGTTAACCTGAGTTCATCTCTGGACGGGCTCCGCGCGGGGCCCGGGCTCCGTTGATGACGTCACAGACGGTCGACAGATCCGTGAAAACGGAATAGTGGGGGCCCCGCCTAAGTCACCTTTACCTTCTAATCCTTCCGTTAAGCCTCAGGTCAAGTCATTACCGGCTTAGGTTTGACTTTCCGAAGGTGATGGGAACTGTTACTTGATTTCTTTGACTCGTGCAGCAGTTTTCGAAAAGTGTTTATCAACAAATTTCAGTAGTTATTTTACTTATTCTCTTGGATATTTTTCATCGTAGACAATAAAGCAACCATTTGCGGTGAGGACTGAGCGTCTCATAACACAACTCTGACAGTACTTGATCACATAATACATGATCAATGAAAGCGCTCCTACCTATCCACAACTGCCATGCTGTCAATAAACCAATCAACTGCACTGGACTGTCAGGCTCCAGGTGGCTCCTCCTAAAACGGGGGGGACTCTCGCCATCCAAGCCCGAGAAGACTTATAACATCGTATCCTCAACCTTCATGGCCCAATTGCCATCACCATTATTACTTTTCATTTTGTAAATTTGTTAATATTGTTACGCCACACCCGGTCGACCAACACCAGGGTGAATAGCACACCCACAGGCAGGCAGCGTAAGTAACACGGGGTAGTGAAACAGAACGGCTCGGAGCAGACATCGACAGGACGCCACGGGCCGCTGGGCTGGCCAGACCAAGGAAGAAGGCTACACTCACGTGTGCAGACAAGGCGACAGGATGCAGGGAGGCCACTGGCAAGGTAGTTTTTTTTTTTTTTTCTCTCTAGCAAGTCAAATGACAGAAAACTGGCATTCCCCTGCTCCTGTATCTTAACATTGTACTGTGTTTCACTACTATATATTTTTTTTTAGGAGCTAGATGAACGTTTCATTGTCTGTAACTATGCCAGTTGATAGCTACTTATACATGTGTCCTTATATTTATCTTTTGAGAAATTTCTTATGATTCATGTCACACACGTTGTGTTTTACCTCTCACTATTTATATTATTACTACACAAATGTTCTTACATAACCAGTGTTTTCATGTAATTGTATCATAAGCAGTCTGCTTAACAAGATCCCACTATGTATGATAATGGTAACTAGACTGCTAGTTAGATTTTTGTAAATCGCGAGGTCGCGATCACTGGTAGGTGACCGAGCAGTGTTATAGTAGGATATCAATGTATTATTATTATTATTATTATTATTATTATTATTATTATTATTATTATTATTATTATTATTTAATATCGCCACGAATTAGGCATACAATTATCAATGGACAAAACCCACGACAGATAGATCACGCCACCTTATAGGAATGTCGTCCGTCAGTGTTTACCGTCTCAGTTTGTATACAAAGCATTTCATCAAGCTTAGAGGTCACCTTGACATACGTGACCAATTGTAGCTTCGTTATTTTCCAATCGGTAACTCGTCACTCCTTCACGAGAGTCCGACTGACACACACCTGCAGTCTCTCTCGCTCAGACGCTCCTGTACATATAGGCTTAAGAATATATTCGCCTTAAAGGAGGCTGAGTCTTAATCAACGCCTTTAAACGCCCCCCGGTACACCGTTACAACACAAACACACTGAAACGGCTATTCCACTTTACTGGCAAGCACAAGAGCACAGTACACTGTTCCGTAGGCACAAGCACACAATATCTAGGGATGACACAAACGCATTAAAACAGTTATTCCACTCTACTGCCAAGCACAAGAGCACAGTACACTGTTCCGTAGGCACAAGTACACAATGTCCAGGCACAAAGGAGGCACACAACCTAATCAGGCAGGCACATAGGGGGTCAGGGCTCAGACATCCAGGCAGCGTGATTCAGCTTCGTGGCTTCTCGGGGGCAGACTCTCCCGCGCACGGCGCCCTCTGTCCCATGGTCACAGAGAAATTCCCGCCAGTCATATGAGCTCCTCACACACGAACAAACACACACATACATCACACTATCGCCCCCCTCAAAGGCAGTCGACTCGACTGCCCTGACACATGCAAACACACACACAGTGAACAACAAGAAAGGAAAACAGAAATAAATCAGTCCTCCTCGGGAAGGTCATTAGTTTTTCAGCCAACTCGGTCTTCGCCATTCCCTCCGGGGTCGTTGTAGTGGAAGCGAGGGCTGGCAGGCAAGCAGTGGCGCAGGGTCGCCATTGGCATCCGCCACATCGCTCGCACCTAGGTGCTCGCCCATGTCTGGGTCGTCCTCCGCCACGTCCTCGTCGTTGCTGCTGGGGCTTACGTCCTCCTCTCCTTCGCCGTGGCCCCAGGCGTAGCGCCCCGAACCATAACAATGCCACAGACGGTCCACGTGGACAACAGACGGGGGCTTCCGTCCTCGGCGAATCCTGTAGGTAACGTCAGGTAGGGCTGCCACCACCGAGTACAGCCCCTCCCAAGGGCTCTGTAGCTAAGGCGAGAGCCCTCGCTTCCGGCGGGAGTTGTGCAGTCACACTCTATCGCCCACGAAAAACCTCACGTCCCTCATGCGCCGGTCGTAGGTCTCCTTCATGGCCTGGCCTACCACCTTCAGCCTTCACCGCACGTGTCGGTGCATCTCAGCCAGACTCTCCTGCAGTCCCGCTGCGTAGCCAGAGGTGACGGTGAGCAAGCTCACGTCGGAAGGCAGCCCCGTGGCCAAGTCCACCGGTACCCTCAACTCACGCCCAAACATGAGGCGGGCAGGTGTGAAGTCCGTTACCTCATGCACAGCGGACCGGTAGGCCATCAGTATGGCGGGCAGCTTGACGTCCCAATCTTCCAGGCCTTCCCCGCAATTGGGTCCTTCATTGAGCTGGACCTGCCATTTGGTGGCCCTGCTGGAGCTTCTACCAGAGCCGAGCATGCGGCGTGCTGGAGTCCAGCGAGCCTTAATTCACATTTTTCTGTACCGAACTAGCAAAATATCAGAGTTGTAATGGTCACTATCATGTTTACACCAAAAAGTCTGAATGCTGTACATTATTCATGTCGTTGTAATGAACACTGTTGGCAAAATAAGAGCATTCAACGATATATCCTACAGCACTCCATCCCGTGGTTAATAGAAGTGCATCAGTGCGGTCTCTTGGGTAATATTTCCGTTATGCAAGAAAAGAGAAGCCAAACAAGTCTGGCATGGTGTCATGCTCTCAAAATCTTAAAGTAGTTGTGGAAGATAGTGTTAAAAATTTTGCCACTCAACATTCCTCGGGCTGGCACGCCGCTGCCTCAACACGATGCATTCCTCTGCCCCTCCAATTAGAGCGCGGGAGGTTGTTTACTCTGGCCATCTTCAAGTAATCCCGGGGATCGTTTGCGGCACCGCCATATCTCACCGACCGCCGCGGCGCGGATGGAAATTTCAAAACAATCGGCGCCCTCCCCGACATCTGTCATCCGTTGGCAATAAACCACGACCGTTGGATATCCATCTCAACGACGTCTCAACAACGTCGTTTCGCATCGGCAATGGTCGGCACTGAAGGAGATCTACTTACGATGGTCGTAATGTACGTCTAGCAGCGCTGTCTCCCAACCGACTGCACACAGATGGAGCAACGACGCAACGCCGAGCCCCTGTTCGGAACTTCGGAGGCGGGGATGGAGTGGCGGCCGCCGGGGTATATATACAGGTGTTTCCGGTCCGCGCTCCCTCTCTCGCTCCAGTTTTATTTTTTTTTATTTTTTTTTATTCTGCGGGGAACACCATGAGTACAGATGGCAACTAGCATCGCTACTGAATACGCGTCCACCAATCCACCACTACCACATTGCCATGGCCCTATCACCACCACCACCGCTGCTCCACCAACATTTAATTGACCCTGCCGGCACTACCATGGCCCTGTCACCACTACCACCACTGCTCCACCAACATTTAATTGGCCCTGCCGCCACTACCCTCGTTCTCCAGTTTTTGGATGAAAATATTTGTAGTGAGTGAAAGTGACGCGAAATTTGTTTCAGCCAGCCAGCAAGACACGGAGGAGGAGGAAGAGGAGGAGCGTATCAATGTGGGGTCCATGGTGGACATGCCTCCTCATCTGGACACAGGTGAAGAGGTCTCAAGATGATCGCCAGCAGTCCTAATAACGTCCTAATAACGTCGTTATCACCCCCAGATGGTGTTACGATCGTCCTTTTCCGTTCGGTGTCAGTTAAGATCATCGTCAACAGCCTTGGTGATCATTTCGGGAGGCCATCGCTGCCTGTCGTCGGAACACCGTCCGCACCCATCGAGATGTCGTCTTAAAGTCGTTACTTGGCGTAACGCCGTCGCAGCAGCACACCCATCGCCACACTCAATGTCACGCACCCAGGATTATCGGCAAATCGAACGTCGAGAGGGCACCGGGAGTCATGATCGTGACTGTGTGACCGCGGCCTTAGCCTGATGGCGGTGCCCGAAGCGGCGTTGCAAGGCCTCCGCCACACTCCGGTGTAGCAGGAAAAAGTGTAACGTAGCCAATCAGGGCGTTGGGGCGGCGGCAGGTGCCCCAAGACTTTCACCGCAGCGCCCCGTAGCGCTGTTGCCAATTACAGAGACTTTTCGGTCTCACTCCAGCCCTGAGCGGGAGCGAGCACTTCAGACTAGGCAACATAGGCCTCCTAAGCCACCTTTCCGTCGTACTCCGCTGACTTATGCTGGGATTACACATCCGCGATTTCGCTCTGCGACGGTTGGCGATTTTGAAAATTTCCGAAATCGGCATATACGCTCGACATCGTAGCGACGTCCCTGCGATTAGTCGCAATAGTCGCGCGGTAAAGTTCGCACGACTTGCGGGTGCCGGCCCGTCGCGCGAACATTTTTAAATGCTGAAAAAGTTCGCAGAAAGTCTGCGATATTGGCCAAATCGCACGATTATTCGCACGGTTAAGCGAGAGACCATCGCAGTATGCGCTCGCATACCCTCGTCAAACGCAAGGGGTCGCGGTGTATGCGAGCGTATATGCGAGCGACTTTGTACATCGTGCGTATGGCAGCGACGCTGCTTCGGAGAGCGAGATGGCAGAGAGCGAGTGGGGGTGGGTGGGAAACCGTTGGCGAGCGACCACTCGCTCGCACTCACATTGTCATGCCACACGCCGCTACCCTGCCCGCCTGCAAAATAATAGCCTAGTATTCATGAATTTATAATAATAGCATATTATTCCTAACTGCTAAATAATAGCTTAGTATTCATGAATGGAAAATAATAGAATAGTATTCCTAAATGTAATAATACATAAATGCAAAACAATAGAATAGTATTCCTAACTGCTAAATAATAGCTTAGTGTTCATGAATACAAAATAATAGAATAGTATTCCTAAATGCAAAATAATAGCCTGGTTTAACAAAATGCAAAATTATAAGCTAGTGTACACAGTAAAATTATTAGCTAGAGTACACAGAAAAATTATAATGTATTCCTCTTGACTACTTAGCTTGTTAGCAAGTTATTACAGACTGTTAAACTCTTTCCTCTTACAATTTATTACAGAAGTTGTAGATACGGTATAACATGCAGAAAACCTTACACCATACGAATAAAATCCAATATTCCTCAAAACAACTTACTTTGTTCCCAGGAGATCACGACCCCCAGGTTAAGAACTGATAAATTAGAAGCAAAAAACAATAAAGCAATATCAGCGACAGCAAGGGAGGATAGCACAGGCTACTACTTACTTGAAGCGCACTGGGTGTTCGTTACTAACTGACTATCAAATCTGAATCGACACAAGCAACTGGCGTTGCCAGATGGGGATTATTTTACCACATTGAAAACCTTTAAGGTTGATCAGCCGAAATAATGACCTTAGCGTTAGAGCGTCGGGATATGCAGGGTGCCAAGATTAGTTTCTGGTTAGTGTGTGTGTGTGTGTGTGTGTGTGTGTGTGTGCATATATATATATATATATATATATATATATATATATATATATATATATATATATATATATATATATATATATATATATTAATGGGTAGCGCGTGGCGTAGGTGGTAGCGCCCTGGGCATACACCGATGGACGACGACGACATGAGTTCGCTCACGCTACCACCACTCGTTTTTTTTTCAGTCACCGCCGGCTGTGGCTACCCCCACATGCTCTTGAAGACCACCCATCAACCCGGACTCTAGGAAGCCGTCCAAAAGAGTCGAGGGAACGTTCCGGGGGGGGCAATGCAGATGCCAAGATGGCGCCACTATAAACTAAACACTGCCCCAGAACAGGCTGGGCCATCCGGCACAAAGATGGTATATAAGAGTAGAGGATGATGGATGACGGAGACACTTGGTGGTTGCCTTCCTTGCCTCTGGCGTGACGTGGATTTATTTTATATGTTTAACGAAAACGTTTTTATAGACTTATTTTTTTTTTTTTTTTTTTGTTTCACCCACATTTGACAATCTCAACACATTTATATATATTAATCTAAAGTTAATTAAGTAAAGTGTCATGTATAATTTTAATTAAATGTTTTAAACAAATGACAACAATGTGAAAAACAAAATAATGGCAAGACATATCATACAGTAAATAAATAATAATATAAAAAAAAAAAAAAGTAAAACCATTCAAACAAGAAATGATAAACATAAATGACAAAATAAATAAATAAATATATAATAAAAATAATAATAAAAAAAAGTAAAAAAAAAAATACAAATGGTTATATTCTTATTTTTCAAGTAATACAATATAAATAAATTAATGTTACTGGTAAAGAAGTAATAAAAAAATAAAAAAAAAAAAAAAAAAAAAAAAAATAAAAAAAAAAATTAAAAAGAAAAAAAAAAAAAAAAAAAAAAACAAAAAATAAAAAATTATAATAAAAAAAAATCAACAAAAAAAAAACAAAAAAAAAAAAATAAAATAAGAACTGAATATATGATAATTATTTGTTATATTTATAGGTCTATGTTGAATACTGGCCAGCTTGCAGCCAGAGGTTTTTTACATTACATGTAATGGACTGCAGTATGAAATAAACTGTGGAAGGAAATAACAGTGGTTAAATGAGGACCTAAAATAAGAATATATGTGGAGATAAGGGAATGATTCACGAGGGTAAATTACAGAATCTTGTTTATTAATTAGAAAATATTTAGTAAATGTGGATAATCATTAGGAAAATAAAAATGTAAGTAAAGTGGGAGGCCTGGCCATGGACAAGTATATTGTTGGGGGGTGGTGGAGGGAGTGGGCACAAGTATATTGTATGAAAAATGAACAAACAATGTATAAGTAAGATTATCCACATTTTACAATATACATATAATATGAGCAGATAATTATTTGATTTAATATTATAAATATATTTTATAATTTATTTTCACAATAAAAAAAAAAAGTTAGTAATTAATAAATTACGGGATATTATTATTATTATTAAATATTATTATGAATATTACAATATTTTGATATGTTTCGCAAATTTCAGACATTTTTAATATTTACAAATATTTGTATCATATGATTTTTATATTAATATTTTTATGATATTGCTTGATACTTTATCAAGAAGCAGCAGCATTTTTTTTTTTTTTTTTCATTTTTGAGCTTTATGAGATTGAAATTGAGAGCCCCATTTATAGACTCCCTTGCTGTGGGACTTACTATACCGTCAGATTTGTACAGAAGTTTTGTTTCACCAATAAGAAATTCAATGTAAAAGAGCCATAGAAAGCACAATGTTGTCAAAGAACTCAAAACATACATGCATAATTGCTCCTCATTTATAACGCCTCCTAAGTGCAGTTGTATTCAATTCTGTTTCAAAAAATTAAAAATTATTTTACAAAGAAAAGATAAAAAAAAAATTTTAAAAGAATAAAAAAAGAAGTTTAAATATAAAAAATAAAACCATATTCAAATTAATAATATATAATCATAAATTTATCATTAATTCATTAGTTTTTCTTTTTTTTTCATTATATTTTTTAATTATATAAAATATATTTTTTCTTATTTATAAATATACATTATAAAATAATTATAAGACAATATTAATCTTTTAATATACTTTTTTCTAGTAAAACTGCAAATATTACTAATATATATGTTTATATATATAATCACATTCTGCATTTAATTATTATCTCAGGTGTTATAATTCATATCTTACTTTTTTTGTAAATCATGTAATATCTAGTAATAGTAATTTTAATAATTCATATTATATTATATCTTTCTGATTAGCAGTAATGTTTTCCATACTCACCTTTACTTACCCATTTTTTTTACAATATTACTAAACCTGTTCTGCACCACCCACCCCATTTTGTACTAAATACTATCCATAATGCAGGCCTCAACCTCTCACCTCCAACACTCAAGCAGACTTTTGTCATTTATGTGATTATAAGCAAGAAAAGAACAAGTATGCTGTAATTTGTGAGTCTATAAAACATAGATATCCTCACTTTTATATAATTTATTTGCCATATATTCCATTTGTTATCCCATATTTGCATAGCTTATTTTATTTTGCTTTATATTAAACTGTCTGTTGCCAGCTTTCTCATGTTTATATATATGTCATAAGTAACATTCGTCAATTCATTTATATCTCATAGGTTTTTTTTTATTCATTAATTCTTGTCTTTCTTTTTTTTATTTTATTTTTTTTATATATTTTGTTGACCACTTTTTATTATTTTTTTTTTTATATTATTTAGGTTCTTTTTTATTTTCATATTTTTTTTTTGTTTTTTTTCTTTTATTTTACATTCATTCCATTCTATTCATTTTTAACATTTGCTTTATATATTATATTTTACATAGTTAACTTATGAATATTAGATTTTAAATAATATTTTTTTTATTATTTCTTTCACTATTTTTTTTTCGATATTATTTTCATTTACTTTATTTGTTGTATTTTTGTTTACTATTAGAATGGATAGTGTTACTTCTTACTTTTTTTCTATTATATTTTTTTGTTTGTACTGAATGATATGTCTGCCATTTTAATCAATTCACATACATACTGAAATTATTTATTATTATTAATAAATTATATATAAATCACTTCAATTAGAATAATAAGGATAAAAATGTGTACCCTCCAAGTAATCATATGCTGGCTAATAAACAAACATCCAAAATACTGAAGTGTACTCATAATCAAATAAATCCACCTCATAAACATATCCACGTCCGCCAGAGACTGATCCAACCGCAACCTCCATCGCCATCCCTGTCATCTATCCTCTAGATCAAGAAGCCTTGGGCCGACCATCAGGCCCCACCGGGAAGATGCCTACCGGCGCAATAGGCAATCAACGTAAAACAAATATATATATATATATATATATATATATATATATATATATATATATATATATATATATATATATATATATATATATATAATGCGTGATGTGTGGGGGATGGATGGTAGAGAGAGCGTGATATTGCCCACCTATTATGGGTCGTACAGCGACGCGCCCTCGACGTTTTCTCGACCATGCGTGCAACGTTGAGCGTCGTCGAGCGGCTAGACGAGGGGCGGTCGCGCATAGTCGCCAGGCCCTACGTTCATCGCGATCCGTCGCAACGGGTTTTATTTTCAAAATTGGGCACCTCTGCGTACAGTCGCGCGCATTCACGCACGATTCACCTCGACGTCCCCTCGCCTGTCGCCCTCGTGTGCGTATAGGCGAGCGACCCTCCCTCGCCATGTTGCTGTGAGTTGAAACAGAGGCAAACTCGCAGAGACAATGGCGATGCTCCCACGATTTCGTGCATTTTCAAAATCGCCAACCGTCGCAGAGCGAAATCGCAGATGTGTGATTCCAGCATTACGCTTCCCAGAACGCCGGGAAGCAAAGGGACTGCTGAGTAGAGTGGGCGAAACTCGTGGCCTGTGGACCTCCCGCTACAGTGGGTAGAGAGGGGGTGAGGGAGACAACGAGACGGGGTGAACGGGTCCGAATCTGCCGCTAGCTGGGCCCATAGGATCAGTCCTTATAGCTCCCCAGCCTCCTACAGCAGCCACCGGCTCCGACGCGATGGTGCACGCCCCGGACCTGCCTACCAAAGGCCCCAGCCAGTGACGTCTCATTGCCACGGCAGATCAGCACGCCGCCTCCCGCCAAAACTGGTTCTTCTTTCGTCGGGTGCGACCCTGCCGCCTCTCGAAGTCGCTCTCCGCTGCCTCCACCTCATCTCTTAGGCCCTGAACCTCGCCTTTTAGAGACTGCACCTCCTCCAGCAGCTCACTTACTCAGCGTCTCTCACTGTTCACTTTTTCCAACTGTTACGCCACACCCGACCCATCGAACACCAGGGTGAATCACACACACCAACAGGCAGGTGGTGTAAGTAATACGGGGTAGTGAAACAGAATAGCTCGGAGCAGACACCAACAGGACCTCACGGGCCGCGGGGCGGGCCAGATCAAGGAGAGAGGCAGGAGATGACACAAACGCACTGAAACGGCTATTCCACTTTACTCCCAAGCACACGAGCACAGTACACTGTCCATAGGCACAAACACACAATATCTATAGGCATAAAGGAGGCACATAGGCTAATCAGGCAGGCACACAGGGGCGCAGGGCTCAGACTTCCAGGCAGCGTGATTCATCTCCGTGGATCCTTGGGGCAGACTCTCGAGTAGGGATGTGAGTTTCGGTCCGAGTACTACTCGATTTACTCGGTTCTTGGATTTGAGTGGGTACTACTCGGTTTACTCGGTTCTTGGATTTGAGTGGGTACTACTCGGTTTACTCGGTTCTTGGATTTGAGTGGGTACTACTCGGTTTACTCGGTTCTTGCAATTCAATTACTTGATCGTTTTAATCCCCCAAAAATATGGGGGATTTAATTAATCGATCGATCGATCGATGATGGACTAATCAAGCAAGAATAATGAACTTAATTGGCAAGTCACATTATAGATCATCAGCCTGGGAAATGAAATATATATATATATATATATATATATATATATATATATATATATATATATATATATATATATATATATATATATATATATATATGCGCAACATTGGTGGCGCGGAAAATGTTTGTGTATTGATTAGCTGCCTCATGTATCAACAGATGTCTTATAATCTGTAGTCCTTGACCCTTCTGTTTTATTTCAAGCATGAATTATCGAAGTACTGTACGTAGCTCTTTAAAAATAAGAAGGAAAATTAATATTGTTTGAATTTCACATGAAATGTAAGACATTATCTTTTGTCCTCTGACGAATATAAACAGTTTTCATCTCTTTCAACCCTTTGACCTCTTCCCCTAGCCTCCTGACCATCCCAGTAACATCTGCCTGCCTAGCTGTCGCATGAGCAAGGTAATCATTCAGTACTCGGTTTTGAAGTGTAATCAAAACCGAATTACTCGGTTTGCAGAAAGTACTCGGTTCTCACATCCCTACTCTGGAGTGTCCCGCCGCCCGGCGCCCGCGCACGGCCCCGTCGCCCGCGCACGGCCCCGTCGCCCCCATGCTTACAGACCAATTCCCGCCAGTCATATGAGCTCCTCACACACGAACAAACACCCACAAAAACAAACACACACATACTAACAATATAATCATTTATATACTCTCTCTCTCTCTCTCTCTCTCTCTCTCTCTCTCTCTCTCTCTCTCTCTCTCTCTCTCTCTCTCTCTCTCTCTCTCTCTCTCTCAATAATCGCATTAGTAAATTTGCAGACGACACAAAGATTGGTAACTCGGTTCACACTGACGAAGACAGGCAAAGCCTCCAAGAGGATTTGCACAAAATTTCAGCTTGGTATGATAGATGGGAGATGCCCTTCAACGTAGATAAGTGCCAGGTCCTTCAAGTTGGAACAAGGTATAAGAAGTTCGATTACGAAATGCGCGGCGTTAAACTCAAAAGCGTTCAATGCGTTAAGGACTTAGGGGTCAAAATCACGTCAAACCTCAAATTCTCACAGCAATGCATCGATGCAGCAAATAAAGCGAACAGAATGTTGGGCTTCATTAAAAGAAACTTTTTATTCAAGAATAAAGATGTAATACTTCCACTCTACAATATACGGTACAGTTTTGGTCTCCCCACCATGCAAAGGACATTGCTAAATTAGAAGGTGTTCAGCGTCGGGCAACAAAAATGATCCCTTCCTAGCGCAACAAATCTTACGAAGAAAGGCTTTCCACCCTTAACATGTTCTCTCTTGAGAAACGTCGCTTCCGAGGAAAACTGATCGAATGTTTTAAAATACTTAATGGTTTCACGAGTGTAGACAGATCAACATTGTTTATGATCGATGACACTTTGCGTACAAGGAACAATGGCGTAAAACTCAAATGTAGACAAGTAAATTCAGACTGCACCAAATTTTTCTTTACTAACGTTGTAGTGCGAGAATGGAATAAGCTCCCACCGTCAGTGGTCCAGTGTAACACGACTGACTCCTTCAAAAACAAGTTCGACCGTCACCTCCATCAACTTGAGTTGAAATGCATCGTTTTGGAGCCTTCTGATTAATGTAGAATCACTTAGGTTTAAGGACAGACCACCTAGTCTGGACCATGGGGTCTGTGTAGTCTGATTTTCTATGTAAATCTATGTAAATCTCTCTCTCTCTCTCTCTCTCTCTCTCTCTCTCTCTCTCTCTCTCTCTCTCTCTCTCTCTCTCTCTCAGCTTCTTTCAGTTCATAGTGTACGGTGTCACCATGCTGAGTATGACGGTGCTCTCCAATAGCTTTTTGGCGCACTTCGTTCTTTCCTTCTTCGAGCTGCCGAGCAACCTCATCGGCTGCGTCGTCACCCACTACCTCGGGCGACGCTTCATGGCTTTTTCCAACTTCCTACTGCTGGCCCTGTGCTGTCTTGCTGCTCCCTTCTGCACCCACAGTAACTATTGTCTGCAATATATATATATATATATATATATATATATATATATATATATATATATATATATATATATATATATATATATATATATATATATATATATATATATATATATACTATCTGTTTAAGTTGTTGGTGGAGAGTTTTCTCGTGTGCTTTATTTTTTAGTAGGTACATTATGACCGTCGCCACATACTGATTATCAATGACTGCATCCCGTCAGGCGAGTGGGTGCTGCTGACGGTAGTAGGATTTGCCAAGCTGTTTTCAACCTCTGCCCTGTACGTTGCGTACTTGATGACACCTGAGGTACTCCCTACCCCTATCAGGACTTCAGGTATGGGCACCTTCGTCGTGTTCGGGATGCTGGGAATGGTCGTGGCGCCTCATGTTCTTCACGTACGTCGTTTGATGTTTTTACTCGCCCTCTAGTTTTTCTCTGCTTTACTGCACAGCCGTTCGATGCCCCGTATCGGCAGCAAATCTAATGTTGATGTGTTGTATTACAGTCTGGGCTTGGAGAGGCGGGCCATTATTGGATATTGCTGGCTTTGACGGGGGCCTCTGCGCTCACTATGATCCCCCTGCCTGAAACACTGGGGCTTCAACTCCCCCAGACCTTTCAAGAGGCCGAGGAGCTGGGGCAAGGCCGCCCCTTTAAATCGTGGATTCACCACTGGAACCTTCACCGTTTCCCTCAGCCGCCGCCTCCTCCACGCGACGAGCATGACGAGGACTCGTTGATGCAAAAGTCCTAAGCCCCGCACATGAGTATGTGTGGGCGGGAGGCTTAGGGGGTGCAAGACTTTGGTGGTGTGTCACTTCAGGGCAGCATTCCATTTATAATGTAGGCTACTGTTTACTTTTGTAATAATTAACTTCATTACATGAGATTCATGTTCTAAACTTGACATCAATGAACAAATAGAATATAGGTACAAAGAAGCTTGATGCGAGGATTATAACAACTACCCTACTACAACATGAAACTGTTCTCTGTCATGGAGAGACTGAGACTGTAGAAATTATTGCAAATAATGGGAATGCATTGGAGCAAAAGGAATAAATAAATAAATGTGTTGCTGACAGCGTATATGCTATATGGTACCCAATCATTCTTTTCACTCACAACGGTAACTGTTTTGTTTATCCTTTGTTACCATAGCGTAATTTTTTTAATGATTTTTATTAACTTATGATTATTATATCTATCAAAATACTGAGTGGCAAGGTTGTGGAATGTCAGAGACTGCCATAGGGTCAATACCGTGTGATGCCACTTGCGTGGTATAGTGGTAGGCCTATCTGAAGTAGTATAGTTATCAATATGAGCATGCAAATCAAGATAGACGGATAATACCTTAATTTACAATTAACCTTTGAATGATCAGGGAACTTCACAGTCTGAATTAAAGTAGGTCTGAAGATGAAAATGACAAAAACAAGGTATTGTTTGATAATTGTAATCATAGCCGGGAATGGAACCCTTGAGAGAGTATAAAATTACACATACCAACCGTAGGACAAACGTCAGCGCAATAATAAAATAATAAAAACATGAACAAAGAAATCACAAAGAATATTGTTCTGCTGGAAGCTTCTCCCGGGATCTATGGGCCGTTTTCACAGAAGTTTTGTTTGTTTTGATCGTTACCAATGGCGTCGATCGCCGCTATAGTATTTCCACATAAAACTGGCCGATAGGATAGTGGCGACTGCGGGGTTAGCCTAGCCCCACACCTTACCACACACTCTCAACACCTCCCGCTTCCTTTGCAGCCGCCACTAACCCATAAGTTTCACGTGGAAAACTATAGCGTCGATTGCCGCCATTGGTAACGATCGAAACAAACAAAACGACTGTGAAAGCGGCCCTATGGGCCTCTGCTGGAAGACTCCAGGAGGAGCGAGCAGGGCAGCGGGGAGCAATGACTCCGCCCGCGCCCCGCGGGGCACATCCAGGCGCCAGGCGGGAAGTGTTGCCAACTCGCCCAGATTTTTACTACATGTTCATTCTTGTATGATTGAATATACTGTAATGTTCTAGACTGTACTGTTCGCTATATATATAGGAGAAGAGGGCGAGCCGGGTGGCACTTCCGCAGCGGCGAGGTTGACCCGCCTGGTCATCCTCGCTTTGGGCTCCCCAGCTGCGGTCAAGTTGACTGGTCGGTTGCTAGCCCGTGTACTGCTACGGGCTGCTACTAGGCGCCTGCCCGGGGGGCCCGTGCCTCCGTCGCTGCTCGACGGCTGTTACTCGTGTCTGTGGCGGCGGCGGAGGCGTCCCCACCCCCGTCACGAGTTTTTAATTGCTCGTTCCCCCTTACAGAGCCGCCTTTAGGCCAAAGGCCCTGTCCCCTATTAAGGGATAAATCTTTAAAAGAGAGAAGTCAGTCACAGTCAGTGAAGAGTCAGAGTGAATTGTACTAAGGAGGAATATTAAATTACAGAAGCTGTGCAAGGTGTTTCACATAATCTCCCTCCCACGGAGTCTCCTGATGGCGACACGGAACCCAAGTAACACGTCCGGCATAACAATATGTAAAAGGAGAAGTGCTTTTTATAAACGCAATAGTGTCATGAATAGCATCCTGCAACGCTCTGAAAAGTGCACAGTGGATCATCACTGTGAATGTATCCTGCCGGGAGGAGGAGGAAGGGGTAACTCTTTTCATTAGAAAAAAAAAATAGTATTCGAGCTAGAGATGGCGCCACTGTAGATGTCAGCATGTCTGCTGGCGTCTGTTTTGGTTAGCCATGCCGCTACCGCCTTCGAGGAAAGCGTGAGTATTTTCTTCTGCTGTGTTGCTTCTAATTGTTGATGTTTGGTATGTTGATCTGGTGTGATAGTGGTATATGTGGATATCTTAATTGTGTGTGCTGCTGTGCTGCTCATAGATATGCATGTCTATTCCAGTATAATAATTTAAAAAATAGTCAGAATCTCTATGGACCCATTGAAATTCTTCCATGGACCCCTGGTTGGGAACCACTGCCCTGAAGGATTATGAGTAAATGAGCACACACTTGGTGTATTCATGAACACCAGAGATCATTAGGTAATTGGTGGCGAAATATTACATCGAAAAAAAAAGTAAAAAAAAATGGAAGCCTCTGTACGTTACGTCTACATGTACGGTTCATTCCCAACTCACCCTACATGTAGCTTACATGACACCTTTCTCAAAATATGTTTCAAAATTACTAAATTATGATGAAGTAATATATAACCTGCCTCAGAGTTCAAATCTGGGGAAGGGACCAGAAATGTCTCCAGGGCAGACCCAACTTCCGGTGGCAACCCAAAAAAGTGGCTTGATAGCTCCTCTATCTTTTTGTTAGCTTCTGCAACATTCACAATCTTCACATTGATTTCCATTTTGTACCTTTTCTTCTTAACTGAAATACAGGTTCCTGAGGCTTCTAACAGCAGTCTTTATTCTGTTCCTTCCTACATAGTCTAACCTAAATTTCATTCCGAAGGTGGATGCTGGATCTATGTATGCAAGGATATTGTATTGCTCGTGCCAACAATCTAGATTCTGTAGAGCTTTCCACCATCTAGCAAAGACTTACGATAATTTTAACACAAAATATGTTTGTATTCTCACCGGATTCTACCAGCCATGTAATTTTATTTTTACTACCTATATGAATTCAAAAGTGGAGCACATCTCGACTCATTCTCTCCTCATTGAAATTTCCATCTCAGGAAAGTTCTATGTTCACCACCAGTTTTGGCTTTCATCATTTTTTCACTGACCAGCCTGGTGAACAAACCTTACTTTGCTCTCCTTAATGATACAGAGCAAGTGGTGCAGCACCCTACATGTATTGCTGACATAGTGAATACTAGACCTCTTCCTACCCTCTAACAATTCAGCTTATCTGGTTAAACTACACTCCATTAATTGTGCTACTTTGATTACAACCTTATTTCCATTTTCCATGTTATTGATTCTGTACTGCCTGAAGACTCACCGAGGAGGGTGCTTCTAACATTATGCTTCAGCTCATTGGAAAGACCTGATGATATACTTTTCAGATTTCCCGACTGGAGACCCCTCTTGTGTGTGCATGACAAAAGTGATTGTCTCTGGGTTGGAGACACACATTCTACCTACTTTCTCTACTCCTGCTTAAAAGCCTTGGTCAACTCATACTTGTTCTTGTGCTATCAAAGATTGAGAGGCAACTCACAAATGGTACCTAAGCCTTCCATCTATTAACAATCATTCTCTTTTTAAATCTACCTGGAACCATGACAGATTTTTATTTGATACACCCAAAACTCTTTCATTAATAGAAAATGTAACAATTCTAATTCTTCCCAAGACTACTGCCACCTAACCAAAATATCTCCAAAATTTTTGTCTTTTCCACCTCTCCTTAATCCTGATGACACTACAGCTGTCATATCTGTCTTTAAAGCTAAAGTGAACTCTTTGTTCAAACTTTCTCTGAAATTTCAACTCTGGACTATTCAAAGCATATTCACCCATCTCATTCCCTCTCCAACTTTACTATTCCTGATATTAGAAATTTTCATAATGACATTTCCTATGCCCTTTCTGGTCTGAACCCTCAGAAGTCAGAACACTTATGAACCCAGTGGAGGTCCTTTTATCGTCCTCCAAAACTGTACTTCTAGACTGGTTAAACTTATCTCTGCATTTCAACATTTACCTTTCCTCCTTGTTGGAAGTATGCCAACATACAACCTGGGCTTAAAAATGATGACTGCACTAACCCTTCAAAAAACCATGTTACAGATATATTTTCATGTCTTCTAAAGCTTTTGAAGCAATCCTTAACAGGAGTTTTTAGCCCCTTTGGTATGCAATAATAGAGATTCGTCAAAGACTGCAAATCATGGTCATTTCTTCAATTCCTACAGTAGTGAAAATTTTTATGTCCAAGTTTTAGAGCTTGAATTTACACACCTTATTCCCCAATCCAGAGCATTCTAGACTAAATACTTACTGAGCTATGGTCAATCAAAGTTGAAAAAAGACAATGGAATATAGGAAAGCAGTGAGAGAGAGATGGAGGGTGACCCACATTGCATGGGTACAGGCTGGAACCCTCCTTCATGCCTCTCCATTGCTTAAGGCCTTATGGGTTGGAAGGGATCTACATCACTATCAGGGTATGGCTGTCAGTTTTCAATAGGATGTTTGCTCCCCATGATTTTAAGTAATCCTGTAAAAACAAGAATCATCATTCATGGCACCAAAAGAGTTAAGCATACTTTCCAACCTTTTTTCTCATCCCCATTACATATACCACAAGGGGCATTCTACTGGTGATTTTCTTGCTCTCCTGACTGCTGGTCATCCTCTCTTAGCCATTTCAGTGGTGCTTATGCTCTTGCCTTTAAACTTCTTAAAAGCCTTTGACAGAGCCTGACACAAACATTATCAGTTCACTTAATCAGTGATTGAAAAGGTTGCCACATCCAGCACTAATCTTTATGTAACCTTTATTGTAAAAAATTAGGTACAGAAATAGATATTGTTTTTTGGTCAGTTTTCATCAGGCACAGTTTTATAATTGATATATCAATAAATAACACAATATGCTTAGCTAATTTAATTTTGCCAGAATACTTATATTAACATTAATTTCTTAAAATAACACTGATGCTATTTTGTAAGCGTTTAGGTATTAACATGAACTTGACATCATCTAGGGCAGTGATTCTCAACCAGGGGTACATTTACCCCTTGGGGTAAAAAAAGACATAGCATGGGGTAAATAATTGCAAGAATTGTGTACAGATGAATATAAATATAAATTTTAAAAATAATTATGCTGTATATTTTTTTTATATGAATGGACTGCATTTTTTTTTTCTTTTCTTATCAAAGTATATTACTCTGTTTTGAGAAAAAACTAAATAATAAAGGTGTTTTCTTATCTTTTTATTTTTCTGTGCCTTTATGATGGCTATGTATTTTTTCTTTTCTTTTTTCTTTTTTCTAAGGAGTAGAGGGATAAATGGCAAAATAGATCAGTCCAATGAGGTAAATGATGGGGGTAAGGTTGAGAATCCCTGATCTAGAGCTTGGTGGCATGGGGGCCAAGAGCATGACTCCCAGTGTTGCAGTAGGCATTCAAGCTTTGGTCAAGGTACCACCAGTGTGGACTCTGTGTAAACATTGCATTATTTTTTATAACGCTGACAATGTAGATATGCAAAATACATAAATGTGTAAATGAAAGAACCTTAAAGATATTATTTCCTGCATGGATAGACCATAAGCCAAAAAACAATATCTTAAAAATATATTCAGTAAAACACTAATAGCAGGACAGTGGTGAAAACAGAAGTAATCAGTCATTTAGTTGCTATATATAATTATCATTACATCTCGGTTTGCCGTGCGCCATGCATGTGTATGAGCATGTGTGTGTGTGTGTGTATTTACCTAGTTGTGGCATTCGAGAAAGAAGGAGCTATGCTCATACTGTCCCGTCTCTATATCTACTATTACTTGGCCTTAAATTCATGAATCGTCTTTACGCGGGCCACATTTTTTTCCAGGCTGTTGCAGGCCTCCACTACTCTTTGTGGAAAGTTGTTCTTCACAATGTCTCTTCTACAGGGTTCCTTTTTTATCTTCCTTCTATGACCTCTTAAATCTCTTGTGTCCTATGTTATTAGATCTTCCTTGTCCACTTTTTCCATCCCATTCAACACCCTTTACACCACAATCAGACCTCTCTCCCTCCTCTGTTCCAGTGTCGGTAAGTTCAACAACTTCAATATCTCTGTATATTAAATCTTTTAGTCTTGGAACCAACTTTGTTGCTGCCCTCTGAATCCTCTCTACTTTTCTTTTATTCAACTTTGTACTTGGCGACCATACTGTTGCTGTGTATTCCAGCCTTGGATGTATGACTGTGACTGTCACAATCAATTTCTTTGTCATTTCTATATCCAATCAGAAAGCAACTTTTTATGCTTTTCACCAGTGTGTGTGTGTGTGTGTGTGTGTTTGCGTGTTTGCTATGCCACAGATAATCTTGAATTATTCTAGAAATAGTAGATAACAGGGTGGTGACACAATTGCTTCACACAATTGCAGCACCATGAAACATAGTGATTGTGACTTGTATGATTTTCTAATTTTAACCTAGAATTCTAATAATGATCATCTGTAATCACCACTGCTCATTATTCTTAAACGTTCAAGACATTCATAATTATCTCCATTCTGGGACACTGTTTCATATAATAATAATCAATTTGATTCGTCATTGCCACATATACATCATAAACCTAGTGTCACTACATGTGGCATATATTTACTTTGCCAAAAGTATGCCTTACAAATATAATAATACAACAAGCAACACACTATTTCAGACAGACTGCAATATATCTTGACACAAGAACACCCTAATGATAAAGCAAGAGATTTAAGGTAACTGCATTTTTGTCATGATAATATCAGTTTGGAGCTATGACTCATCAAATTGACAAATGTATTGTATATCTAAGGATAACATGCATACATACATACATGAACATCAAGAAATTTATTTACCCTTGGATAAAACAAAATATATGTATTTCCAAATATGGAAATTCCAAATATGGAAATAAGGTGGCAGTAACACTGAACAAATTTTTAAGGCAAATTTCCAATGTTTCTCTCTTATTTCACAAAATCCAGAATCTTATGTTGGCATGATATGCCAAATCCCCAATAGTATTACCATGAAGTGCCAATGCTACAAGACAAAAATTTAATTTCTTTCATAGCAGTAACATGAAACATTATGTGTGATCTTTGACCATCGGATGGGAGGGTTCATTAGTGATCAGTCTGTGATCTGGACAGTGGCCAACACAGTCCATTTCACATGGTGGCGCATTCTTAGGAAGATCATTGAGGATGGAGCCGTGACTCTACTTGCGATTGGCGATGGTGCCAGTTCCTGCATCAATAAGGTATGCGATGGCATTGATGATCATAATGGACTGAAAGAGAGAAGCATATAATATTTAGGAATGAGAGCAACATTTCAAATTCAGGTGGGCCAGATATCATCATCATGTAGGAACAGTGAAAAAGAACTTTAATAGAAAAAATTATTAAAGGCAAAAGAGACACAATGGAAAGTATATCCTGTTGCCTCCTATACTCATAGCATTAAATAAGATTTATAAAACTTTTTCTTCAAAATTAAATATTAAGAGAAAATGTAAACTTTACCATTTGGGTTATGCTATCAAAATTTGCCCTGTCATAGCATGCATTCCTTAGAAGAAAATTAGAAAACCAAACCCAATAAGGAATTTGGGCATGCTAAGATGTTCCAATCTTTGACCCATAAACCAAAATGTTATTACTATACTAGGAACCGTAATAATAGAAGTTATCATGCTTCATTTCTTAATGTGAAACAACCTGTGCTGAAATTATTATCAGGCTATAGTGAGCATTGGTTTGGCCTCACTGGTTTGTGCCATCGAGTTCTGGTTTTATTGTTATGAAATAAATTAGATTATCAGGAGCTGCCTTGTGACTGACTGGCCATTTGAGGACTCATATCTCTGTGAAATATCTTTAGGCATACTAAGTCACTGAGATGGTTTGGACACGTGATGAGAATAGAGGAGAATGAATTCATGAAGAGAGTGTATGATGGAAGGATTGAGGGATGGGGTGTCAAGGGAAGACCACCTGTGAAGTGGATCAATAGGGTGAGTGAGTATTAAAGCAAGAGAATTGGAAATAGCAGGATTGAATGTGCTGAGAGGGAGTGCCAGAACAGGGAGAGATGGAGGCACTTCTGCTGCGGCCACCCCCAGGAGGGAAGTTCCCGTGAGGGAGTAAGGAGTCGGAGATATAGATAGATAAGTCATTCAAAACAATAGCCAACACCTCTAATGGTTTACAAAACTAAACTGATAGAGGTGGAGCATGAACTCACCCCCATCGCCATGCCAGCCTTGGTTTGGTCACTGTCCCGTACATCATTGTAGAAGTCAACGGCCATGGCACCTCCAGCAATATTCATGATGGCAGCAGTAAAACAATAAAGAATTTCCTGAAAACAACCATTTCATTAATCGTATGCTCCTCCTGTTTGAGTTGCCATCATGTCAATTCATCGCCTTACAATGTTAGAGGGATAAGCTTTTAATTTTACCTCAAGGTTTTGAAATACACATGATATTTATACAATGGGTCCTTTCCATTTATAAGGGCTATGTTGAAATAAACTTTGCAAAGAGCAAATATTTCAATGTACCTCAAAGGTTGGGGGAAATTTGAGAATAAAGTTACAAAATAGCTTCAAGCTTTACTTTATAAGGTTCCATAATCATTTCCTCTACCATATTTCTAAATGTGTTCCTATAATAGATTCCCTTACTTGTGCCTGACACTTTCACCTATATCTATAAAGTAAAATAAAAAGAGGAGAATGTATAAAATAACTATATTTACCTCCAGAACTTATCCAACTACTTTTTCAACATAACTGCAAAGGTAGGTAGGCTTTTCTTGAGGGACCTTACGGTTGGCCCCAGCCCGTTTGTGGCACAGGCTAATTTTATTTATAGTGGCTGCTGTGATGTATGACTCTTGCACACACTCTTGTTACACACATCACATTCCTACCACACTTCCACTTACCACCACACTGCTACATACACCCTTCATGGACCACTTCACACACTACCTCACCAATAACACAATATACTACATACACCACCACATGCAGGAAGCGCTAGGCTTTCTCCTTCATGCGGCTTGAATGCAGTGTCTTGTGAACTTGTACTTTAAACAGCTCCAAATTTTCAATCATCTCTGTATTTCCTCTATTTTTCAAACTGTAAAACCACAAATAGAAAGGACCCATTCTATACATGTCACATACATAATATTAATAAAAAAATTATGCAAATTATAATATGCATAAATTTAATTTGCAAGATTTTTTCATAATGGGACATTATCTAATCTTCAGGATTATACTTACCAACAGGTTTGAGGCATGAGCAAAGAAGATGTAAGCAACCAGCAGAGGTATGGAGATAAGGATGGAGGAGCCAATGGCAATGACGCCTACCAGCTGCCGATCCTGTGCCGTAGCCCCATCATTGCTGACACCAAAGCTGAGGTTGTACTGACGGAGTAACGCGATACAGATGAAAGCGAGGATCTGTAAAATAATTTTTCAGTTAAGGTAAGAAATGTATTTTATCACTCCAACAATGCATATCTATTGTACGGCTCCCAGTCCCTAACAGTGCATCTCTCCACGGTGGTGGCCAAATTCACTCCAGAGCAGGGGGTACTAAGAATTTCTGGGTACAATCAGGATGCCTTTAGAATCTAACCCTTTCAACATACAGTG